>NC_073381.1:95666552-95999052 GCF_028641065.1 Leucoraja erinaceus
ATTGCTGTCACGGCCAGCAATGCCTCGAAGGGCCGAACGGCCTCGTTTTTGCTGATGAATAAACAAACATGATGAATATGCAAACATACCACGTCGCTTTTGACTGTGAAAACTCGATCAGCAAGGCTCTCGAGGGCGATCCATTTCACTGGCATCTTGGCAATGCGGCCTTGTCTGTAATAATCCCCGCTGTAGATTTTCTTGGACAAGCCAAAGTCAGCCACACACACCGTCATATCCATCTGTAACCTGGGGAAGCACAGCAGGTACATCCGTTAAACGGGAACAGCATCTGGTCAGTCAACTCTCTTCCACGGGGTACAAGATCCATGGGAAAAGAGCAGGAACCAACCAACAATTCCCAAATACCACGAGATAGTAACACAGGAACAAACCCTTTAACCAATCAGCGGAAAGATAATACATGATTACCATCGAGCCATTCACAGTGTACAGATACATTAGTTAGCCTGTGGAATTCTCTGCCTCAGAGGGCAGTGGAGGCGTGTTCTCTGGATACTTTCAAGAGAGAGCTAGATAGGGCTCTTAAACATAGCGGAGTCAGGGGATATGGGGAGAAGGCAGGAACAGGGTACTGATTGTGGATGATCAGCCATGATCACATTGAATGGCGGTGCTGGCTCGAAGGGCCGAATGGCCTACTCGAATTTCCGAAATTGCCTTTTAGAAATTGGCTTTACTTTTAAAAAGGACTGAAAGAATGAATGAATGGAAGAAAGGTGGAAAGTGCATTCTGCATGGCCAGATCTCGGAACCACAGTGGGGGAGGTGATGTGTCGGAAGGAAATGCAGATGCTGGTTCACACCGAGGATAGACACAAAGTGCTGGAGTAACTCGGTGGGACAGGCAGCATCTCTGGAGAGGAATGGGTGACGTTTCGGGGTTGAGACCCTTCTTCATCTCGACCTGAAACGTCACCCATTCCTTCTCTCCAGAGATGCTGCCTGTCCCGCTGAGTTACTCCAGCATGTTGTGTCTCCGTGGGAGACCATTTGAACGTGAAGGGGTTCCCACAATACTTACATGCAATTCCGGGCCGCAAGATCCCGGTGTAGGAAGCTTCTGTTGCTCAGGTATTCCATGCCACTGGAGATATCCACCATGAACTTGAGCAAAGTCTGCAGTGGAATGTACTGGGAAACAAGCAAGAGGGAAACCCACACTTGAATAGGAAGCAGCAACAGGTTTATTCCCCCACCCTCTGTATCCTTCCCATAGCTGCACAATTCGCAACTCTTCATCCCATTCATGTCCACACCTAGTTTGAGTTTAGTTTAGCGACACAGCGCGGACACAGTCCCTTCGGCCCACTGGTCCGTGCCGACCAGCGATCACCCCGTACACTAGCACTATCCCCGCACACTGGGGACAATTTACGATTTCTACCAAACCCAATTAACCTGCAAACCCCAACGTCTCTGGAGGTTGGGAAGAAACCGGAGCACCCGGAGAAGACCCACGCAGTCACAGGGAGAACGTGCAAACTCCATACAGACAGCACCCGTAGTCAGGATGGAACCCGACTCTCTGGTGATATAGAACATCAACTCTACCGCTGCGCCACCTTGCTGCCCTAAAGGGATCTCTAGTCTTTGTCCAACGATCTCCCTCACCCTGTGTTCACTGATCACTCGCCCCTCCTTTCTTCCAGCTTTCTTTCCCGTGGCCCCCACTCCCCTGCAATCATTCTGAAGAAAGGTCCCGACCCGTAACACCACCTATCCATGTCCTCCATAGATGCTGCCTGACCCGCTGAGTTACTCCAGCACTTTGTGTCTTTGTTTAGTTAAAAACCAGCATCTGCAGTTCCTGGTTCCAGCAGTAATTGTTTTTAAGGTACAAATCCCACCTCTTCACCTCCAATTCCATTGGTACCAACTCATGCTCAGATGTCAATGCCCACAGCTATTCCCCTCGCTTGACCTCCTCCCACCTGCAAGTGGTGACAAGACTGTGTAGGTGGGAACTAATCCTTCCTTCACTAATGGCCCTGTCCCACTGTACGAGCTAATTCAAGAGTTTCCCCTCGGAGATTTACGGTAATGGCCGCTGGTAGGTACTCAGGGCTCCCGTGGACATTTTTCATGTTGAAAAATCTTCACAAGCCTTCCCGAGCTTACCGTGTATCCCGAGTACCTGCCGTTAGCGTTACGAGCCGCTAAGAGACGTCCCCGAGCTCCGACGTACCCGCTGCGTACATTCTATGTGCTTACCACGAGTTTGATTTTTTTTTTAAACTCGGGAGAGCTCTTGAATGAGCTCGTACAGTGGGTCAGGCCCTTAAGGAAGACACAAACAAACTCCCAAAAATGCCAGGGGGCCGAGGATCTAGTGGGGGAGGGGAGGGACTGAAGGGAAGTGGGGTTTATAAACCAGCGCATCATTGTGTCAAGATGTCCACTTACCTCCTCGTTTGTTTCCAGCCTGGAGCGCAGCAGGAAACTGTGTAAGTCGCCATATTTCATGAAGGGAAGGATGACCATGGGCTTTGCCATCTGCTGCCTGGAGCCCAGCTCCAAACACACACCTAAAGAAAAACCAGACGCTTGTTGATGCCTTATAGGCCTTAGGCTATTTTTAGGAGACTGTCATAGTTGTAGCAGGTCATTGAGAAAACGGCGCCGGACCCCCCTTCGACATAAAATTTGAAATAGGATCATTACTATAACAACATCAAAAAAGCTGGTCAGCACCAGCGACAGCCTCTGTCACCTGGGGACAACCTACGTCACCTTAGGACAGCCTATGTTAACCTGGCGACCATCTACGACAGCACCTACGTCAGGAGAAGTCAAGCTACGCTCATTGGCATCAAACCCACTGTCACCGAAAATGTTTCAACATGTTAGGGCTCCATTCTTTGAAGCAGCAGAAGACGTTAACTGGGGGGGACTGATAGAGGTCTCACGAAATGATGAGAGGGACACCCCGGAGTTGACGTGGCGAAAGCCTTTCCCTTTGAGAGTAGGGAAGATTAAAATAAGCCTGACATGGGACAGGAATTACAGGGACTGCCACTTCAGGGCTCACAAGTTGAAAGATTTACACAGAGAGTCGGCCCAGCTGAGTGTGGCCGAGCTATCCATCAGTGTTCATGGTGGAGGCATATTCGTCCCACTATGCAAATTCCCGAAAAATGAAGCAATTAACCTATATGGACGTGTAGAAGGGAACTGTAGATGCTGGATGGTCTGAGCGAGACAGGTAAGCTGGAGGGACTCAGGGACAGGCAGTATCTCTGGAGAGAAGGACTAGAACGTTTCGAGAAGAAGTTTCTCGTGCTGTAAAACGTTATATCCTTCCATCTGTTCCAGATCCGCGCCGACCCGCAAGAGCTACCAGCATTTTGGGCGTCAACCTGCACACCACGCACGTCATTGGGGAGGGGAGCAAACCAGAAACCACGTGGCGGTCACAAGTCGAACGTGCAAACTCGCCACAAAAACAGCACCCGAGGTCGGGAGTGGAACTGGGGGGTCTGGTTGTAGCCAGAGGCTCTACCAGCAGTGCCACCTGCTGCCCTTAATGGATTGAAAGTTTGCAGCCGGGTGCTCCGGTTTCCCCCACTGACTCCAAGCACGGCTATCCATAACCTGCTCATGGAACCTGTATATTATCCCACTATTGCAAACACTCCCGACAAATGAAGCAATTAACCTACACACACGTGTAGGAGGGAACTGTAGACGCTGGATACCATCGAAGATAGACACAAAAAGCTGGAGTAACTCAGCGGGACAGGCAGTATCTCTGGAGAGAAGGAATGGGTGATGTTTCTGAAGAAGGGTCTCGACCTGAAACGTCACCCGTCCCATCTGTCCAGAGACGCTGCCTGTCCCGCTGAGTTACTCCAGCATTTTACATAGAAACCATAGAAACATAGACGTCATGGGATGTAGGTGCAGGAGTAGGCCATTCGGGGAAAACCCCTTGCGGTCGCCAGGGGATGAACATGGCTGATCTCCACACAAAACAGTATCCCGTACCTCGCCTTTGAACTCATACCCTCTGATCCCCTGAGCCACAAGGGCCACATCTAACTCCCTCTTAAATATAGCCAATGAACTGTGGCCTCGACTGCCCTCTGTGGCAGAGAGTTCCAGAGATTCACTACTCTGTGTGAAAAAAGTTCTTCTCATCTCGGTTATAAAGGATTTCCCCCTTATCCTTAAGCTGTGACCCCTTGTCCTGGACTTCCCCAACATCGGGAACAATCTTCCTGCATCTAGCCTGTCCAACCCCGTAAGAATTTTGTAACTCTCTATAAGATCCCCTCTCAATATTCCTAACACCAGTCTGAGACCAAGTCTCAGGGCGTTTCCTCCATTAGACAGCTGACATGTGCAGGAAAAGCTGGTGAACCTTCTGCACTCCCTCTATGGCAATAATGTCCTTCTCAGATTTGGAGACCAAAAAATGCACGCAATACAGTGTGGTCACCAAGACCCTATACAACTGCAGTAGAACCTCCCTGCTCCTATACTCAAATCCTCTTGCTATGAAAGCCAACATGCCATTCGCTTTCTTTACTGCCTGCTGCACCTGCATGCCTACCTTCAGTGACTGGTGTACCATGACACCCAGTGTCTCGCTGCATCTCCCCCTTTGGCTGGATCGGCCATGGTTTAGATTACCAGTTATCATTGAATGGAGCTGCATGGGTTTGTGCAGGAAGGTGGTGCTAGTGTTCCCACACAATCACAGGACAGGCACGAGAGGCCAAATATTTTCATTTACATGACATTGCTGTGTCCCAAACATTATGCTAGCCTCAAATGGGGGGGGCTATGCATAAACACAGCAGTAATTTCTACACGGTGAAACCAAAATGTATAAAAATGACCTTTATTAAACTCTGACAATGTGCACTTTAACCACATGTGATTTTTTTTTTCTATTACAAATCTCAAATTGTGGAGTCGAGAGGCAAATAAATAAATGACGGGGCTTTGTCCCAAACATTATGGAGGGCACTGTGGCTTAGTTTTCAGTTTAGTTTAGAGATACAGCACGGAAACAGGCCCTTCAGCCCATGCTGCTGACCAGCGATCACCCCGTATATGAGCAGTATCCTACACACACTGGGGACAATTTTACCAAAGCCAATTAGCCTACAAATGTGTACGTCTTTGGAATGGGGGAGGAAAGCGGAGATCACAGAGAAAACCCACGCAGGTCACAGGGAGAACGTGCAAACACCGTACAGACAGCACCCGTGGTTAGAATCGAACCCGGGTCTCTGGCGCTGTGAGGCAGCGACTCTCCCGTTGTACCACCATGCTGCATTTTGTTAGGACTTCACATGCATTACCTACATCAGGTGAAGATCACACACCTATGTACATTAAACATATATATATGTATATATATAGTACCTAGTAGTTTAATGACATTTGGATGATCAAAATCTTTCATGCAGGCTGCTTCACTCAAGAATTCTTCAATTTCCCTCAGTGAGAAGTCTTCCACTGAAACAAAACAAAAAGATACTTTTACACCCAAATATCAAGTATAACTTGCTTTTACATTTTCAGATTATACAATGAAGAACATTTCATAAAAATGCCCCTGCTAAATTTCCCATCCAGCAAAACTAAAATGAACAAGCTGTCCTCCACAACTAACATTAATGTATTTTCTTGCAACTCCTCGTAGAATCTCAATGTCACTGCTGGAGCAATAAGCTACTTGGCCTGGCTTCAACGATGAGAACAATAAAATGTCTGTCTCTCAGTTGAGTTAGAAACATAGAAAATAGGTGCAGGAGTAGGCCAGTCGGCCCTTCGGTCCTTCGAGCCTGCACCGCCATTCAATATGATCATGGCTGATCATCCAACTCAGTACCCTGTACCTGCCTTCTCTCCATACCCCCTGATCCCTTTAGCCACAAGGGCCACTCCCTCTTAAATATAGCCAATGAACTGTGGCCTCAACTACCTTCTGCGGCAGAGAATTCCACAGATTCACAACTCTCTGTTTGAAAAATGATTTTCTCATCTCGGTCCTAAAAGATGGGACCCCTTGTTCTGGACTTCCCCAACATTGGGAACAATCTTCTTGCATCTAAGCCTATCCAATCCCTTAAGAATTTTGTAAGTTTCTATAAGATCCCCCCTCAATCTTCTAAATTCTAGTGAGTACAAGCCAAGTCTATCCAGTCTTTCTTCATATGAAAGTCCTGCCATCCCAGGAATCAGTCTGGTGAACCTTCTCTGTACTCCCTCTATGGCAAGAATGTCTTTCCTCAGATTAGACCAGAACTGTACACAATACTCTAGGTGTGGTCTCACCAAGACCCTGTACAACTGCAGTAGAACCTCAGGTTACACAAAAAAGCTGGAGAAACTCAGCGGGTGCAGCAGCATCTATGGAGCGAAGGAAATAGGCAACGTTTCGGGCCGAAACCCTTCTTCAGACTGATCGGGGGCGGGGGTGGGTGGGGACAAGCAGTAGAACCTCCCTGCTCCTATACTCGAATCCTTTTGCTATGAATGCTAACATACCATTCGCTTTCTTTTATATATCTTGGGTTGTTATACCTTGGGTAATAGTGTCCCGTTTGTACATGAAACCGCAACTGCTTAATAACTATTCACCATTATGAAGTGTTTATAGCATCTCAGATAACATCACAGAGTCGGGGAATCGAGGACCAGAGGATGCAGGTTTAAGGTGAGGAGGAAAAGATTTAATAGGAACCTGAGGGGCAACATTTTTTTTACATAGTGGTGGGTGTATGGAACGAGCTGCCAGGGGAGGTAGTTGAGGAAAGTACTATCATCACGTTTAAAAAAACATTTGGACAGGTACATGGATAGGACAGGTTTGGAGGGATATGGGCCAAATGCGGGCAGGCGGGACTAGTGTAGATTGGGCATGTTGGTTGGTGTGGGTAAGTTGAGCCGAAGGTCCTGTTTTCACACTGTATGGTCCACAAACTTGCTGTATTTAGGAGCTCACCATGCACAGAGTTACGGGAACCTGCAAAGCAGCAATCATTGCATTTCAACATCATTTGAGGAAGTAAACCGAATAATAGGAGTCAATATCACCAACAGCTTTTCCTGGACAAACCTATATTGAACCAACCACCAAGAAAGCACACCAACGCCTCTACTTCTTTAGAAGAATTAGGAATTTAGGCAAGTCCCCTACAACTCTCACCAACGTCTACAGATGTTCCTTACAAAGCATTTTATCGGCATGCATCACAGCTTGGTTTGGGAACAGCTCCATCCAAGACCGCAAGAAATTGCAGAGAATTGTAGATGCAGCCTGGACCATCACACAAACCAACCTCTCTCCCATTGAAGTTAGACAAAAATGCTGGAGAAACTCAGCAGGTCAGGCAGCATCTATGGAGTGAAGGAAATAGGCAACGTTTCGGATCGAGACCCTTCTTCAGACTGATGTCAGAGGAGGCGGTGGGGCAAAGATAGAATGTAGCCGGGGACAGTAAGACTCGTGGGAGAACTGGGAAGGGGAAGGGGATAGAGAGCGAAAGCAATGACTATCTGAAGTTAGAGAAGTCAACGAGAAATAAACTACCCAAGCGAAATATGAGGTGTTGTTCCTCCAATTTGCGCTGGGCCTCACTCTGACAATGGAGGAGGCCCAGGACAGAAAGGTCAGATTGGGAATGGGAGGGGAAGTGCTGGGCCACGGGGAGATATAGAGGTATAGATGGTGTTCTTTCTCTTCCTGCAAATCATTGATCTGTCTGTCTCCTTCGTTCCATCATTGTGCAGAACCTTCAGCCAACTGGCCACCCGCCTCAAACCACAGCCAACTTGCCCATCTACCCCAAACCACAGCCAACGTGCCCATCTACCCCAAACCACAGCCAACGTGCCCATCTACCCCAAACCACAGCCAACGTGCCCATCTACCCCAAACCACAGCCAAAGTGCCCATCTACCCCAAACCACAGCCAACTTGCCCATCTACCCCAAACCACAGCCAACGTGCCCATCTACCCCAAACCACAGCCAACGTGCCCATCTACCCCAAACCACAGCCAACGTGCCCATCTACCCCAAACCACAACCAACTTGCCCATCTACCCCAAACCACAGCCAACGTGCCCATCTACCCCAAACCACAGCCAACGTGCCCATCTACCCCAAACCACAGCCAACGTGCCCATCTACCCCAAACCACAGCCAACGTGCCCATCTACCCCAAACCACAGCCAACTTGCCCATCTACCCCAAACCACAGCCAACGTGCCCATCTACCCCAAACCACAGCCAACTTGCCCATCTACCCCAAACCACAACCAACATGCCCATCTACCCCAAACCACAGCCAACGTGCCCATGTACCCCAAACCACAGCCAACTTGCTCATCTACCAGACACCCCACCCTAAACCACACCATCTAAAATCATCATCTGAAGCAACAAATTCCCATACTATAAAAATTATTGCCATATTATGCACTATAATATTGCCTTACATATTATACACTGTAAATGGCTCAATTGTAATCATGCATTGTCTTTCCGCTGACTGGTTAGCGCGCAACAAGAACTTCCCACAGCACACGTGACAATAAACTAAACTAAATGATTGCATTTTCAGAAATTCAACGTGACACAGTGAATGAAAATATCATAGTACATAATATGGTAATGACCAAGCAACTGAATCATCCTACCACCAGCCCGAGAGCAGTCCTGAACTCCCATCTACCTCATTGGAGACCATCGGACTACCTTTATTAATTACTATGTATCTAAACACCGTGGATGGATCGATTGTAATCATGTATTGTCTTTCCGCTGACTGGATAGCATGCAATAGAAGCTTTTCACTGTACCTCGGCACACGTGACAATAAACTAAACTCAACTAAACTCCGGCAGCTGGTTCCGTATACCTACCACTCTTGTGCCCCTCAGGTTCCGATTAAATCCCCACTCCCCACTCTCACCTTAAAATTATGTCCTCTTTATCTTCACTCCCTTTATTCTGGGTATTAGCCCTGTCCCACGGTACGAGTTCATTCCAAGAGCTCTCCCGAGTTTAAAAAAAATCAAACTCGTGGTAAGAGATTAGTATACAAACTTAAAGCACACGACATTGGGGGTTCAGTATTGATGTGGATAGAGAACTGGCTGGCAAACAGGAAGCAAAGACCCCAGCTATTTACAATATATATTAATGATGTGGATGAGGGAATTGAAGGCAATATCTCCAAGTTTACGGATGACACTAAGCTGGGGGGCAGTGTTAGCTGTGAGGAGGATGCTAGGAGACTGCAAGGTGACTTGGATAGGCTGGGTGAGTGGGCAAATGTTTGGCAGATGCAGTATAATGTGGATAAATGTGAGGTTATCCATTTTGGTGGCAAAAACGGGAAAGCAGACTATTATCTAAATGGTGGCCGATTGGGAAAGGGGGTGATGCAGCGAGACCTGGGTGTCATGGTACACCAGTCATTGAAGGTAGGCATGCAGGTGCAGCAGGCAGTAAAGAAAGCGAATGGTATGTTAGCTTTCATTGCAAAAGGATTTGAGTATAGGAGCAGGGAGGTTCTACTGCAGTTGTACAGGGTCTTGGTGAGACCACACCTGGAGTAATGCGTACAGTTTTGGTCTCCAAATCTGAGGAAGGACATTATTGCCATAGAGGGAGTGCAGAGACGGTTCACCAGACTGATTCCTGGGATGTCAGGACTGTCTTATGAAGAAAGATGGATAGACTTGGTTTATACTCTCTAGAATTTAGGAGATTGAGAGGGGATCTTATAGAAACTTACAAAATTCTTAAGGGGTTGGACAGGCTAGATGCAGGAAGATTGTTCCCGATGTTAGGGAAGTCCAGGACAAGTGGTCACAACTTAAGGATAAGGGGGAAATCCTTTAAAACCGAGATGAGAAGAACTTTTTTCACACACAGAGTGGTGAATCTCTGGAACTCTCTGCCACAGAGGGTAGTTGAGGCCAGTTCATTCAGAAGGCAGGTACGGGATACTGAGTTGGATGATCAGCCATGATCATATTGAATGGCAGTGCAGGCTCGAAGGGCCGAATGGCCTACTCCTGCACCTAATTTCTGTTTCTATGTTTCTAAGCACGGAGAATGAACGTAGCTGGTACGTCGGAGCTCGGGGACGTCTCTTAGCGGCTCGTAACGCTAACGGCAGGTACTCGTGAAGACTCGCTAACGGCAGGTAAGCAACGGGAAGACTCGTGAAGATTTTTCAACATGTTGAAAAATGTCCACGAGAGCCCCGAGTACCGACGAGCGGCCATTACCGTAAATCTCCGAGTTCGATTCAGGGCAAACTCGGGAGAACTCTTGGAATGAACTGGTACCGTGGGACAGGGCTTTAAAAGACTGTTCTATTCCTCTCCTGAATAAAGAGCAGTCCTGACCTACCATCTACCTCATTGGAGCCCCTTGAACCATCCTTAATTGTTTCTTGCACAATTCTTGCACTTTACCTTATTCCCTGTACCCTGCATCAGTACACTGTGGACGGCATGATTATGTATTGTCTTTCCGCTGACTGGTACCTCGGTACACGTGACAATAAACTAAACTAAACTAAACTGGACCAGTCACTTAGCCATCTTAAACGGATTTCATTTTTCAACTGCTAAGTAACTTGAATACGTCAGTGTCACAGGCATTGTATTCAATGCAGATAATTAGTCAGGAGTGCTTAATTGTCATATTCTGGTTTAGTTTAGAGATACAGTGCAGAAACAGGCCCTTCGGCCCATCGTGGTCTGCACCACCCAGTGATCCAGGCACATTAACACTATCCTACACACACTAGGGACAATTTACATTTGTGCCAAGCCAATTAACCTACAAACAAGTGTTCAAGAAGGAACTGCAGATGCTGGTAGATCGAAGGTACACAAAATTGCTGGAGAAACTCAGCGGGTGCAGCAGCATCTATGGAGCGAAGGAAATAGGCGACGTTTCGGGCCGAAACCCTTCTTCAGACTGATGGGAGGGGGGGGGGGGGGGGGGGGGGAGAAGGAAGGAAATGGGGAGGAGGAGGAGCCCGAGGGCGGGCGGATGGGGGGATGGGAGGAGACAGCTAGAGGGTTAAGAATAGAATAGAATAGTTTCTTTATTGTCATTGTAACATGGACCATGTACAACAAAATTTAAAATGTCAGCCAGTCAGTGCAGCATTCAAACATTTCTAAAAGCTAACGATACATACACGGTAAAATAATAAAGATAAACAACTAAATAAATATCACGAACACAGCACGCATGCACACCCAACCCTCCATCCTTCTGTCGATTTCACAGTTACCACAGTCCCTTAGTCTGTATCGCCCCTGCGTTCCTTGGCGGCTACATTTAGTGCTTTTATAGCAGTGGGGTAAAAACTGTTTTTTAGTCTGTTTGTCCTTGTCCTTGTAGATCTGTACCGTCTGCCTGACGGCAACAGTTCAAACAGGGAGTGTCCGGGGTGGGAAATGTCCTTTATGATATTCTGGGATTTTTTGGTGCAGCGGGAACTGTGTAAGTCCTCCAAGGTAAGGAGAGGGCAGCCGACAATCCTCTGGGCGTTGTTAATGGCCCTCTGGAGCGCTTTCCTCTGAGCCGCTGTGCAGCTGGTGTACCACACGCATACACAGTATGTTAGGATGCTCTCAATGGAGCACCGATAAAAGGACAGCAGCAGTCTCTGGGTGATGTTGTTCTTCCTGAGCACCCTCAGGAAGTGCAGTCTCTGCTGGACCTTTTTCAGCAGCGCAGTGGTGTTCACGCTCCACGTCAGGTCCTCCTCAATATGGATTCCCAGGGGAGGGGAAGGGGAGGAGACAGCAAGGGCTAGCAAAATTGGGAGAATTCAATGTTAATGCCATCTGGACGCAAGGTCCCCAGGCGGAATATGAGGTGCCGTTCCTACAAACAAGTACATTTTTGGAGTGTGGAAGGAAACCTGAAGATCTCGGAAAAAACCCACACAGGTCACGGGGAAAACGTACAAATTCTGTACAGACAGCACCCATAGTCGGGATCCAACCCGGGTCTCCGACGCTGACAGTGATGCAAGGCAGCAACTCTACCATTGTGCCACCGTGCCGCCCAGCTATTTGCAGCAGCTTAACAGGCCGATGAACACATTACGTGCATCTTATATGATAAACCAAACAAATTAATAAATGAAGAAACACAACACTAGTTCCAATACCAGTCTGACTAATTACATAAGTAGCCTTACACTTCATAGTCTTCACAGCAACTTTATGACTGCTACCATCCGCCTGTTTAAGATGTCCCTCCATTACTGATCCAAATTCACCTGTGGTAAAATAAGAATGTAACGATCAGATAGCTGGCTGCTTACATGTACAATACGTAACAGAATGCTATCACAAAGTTCAGAGCAAAATAAACCCAACTGTGTACAAACTAACTTTTATTTCAAGAGGACTTGTATACAAAAACAGGGATGTAATGTTGAGGTTCTATAAGGTGCTGGTCAGGCCACATTTGGAATATTGTGAGCAATTTTGGGCACCATATCTGAGGAAGGATGTGCTGGCTATGGAGAGGGCCCAGAGGAGGTTTACAAGAATGATCCCAGGAATGAGTGGGTTAACATATGATGAGCATTTGATGGCACTGGGCCTGTACTCGCTGGAGTTTAGAAGGATGAAGGGGAACTCATTGAAACGTACAGAATAGTGAAAGGCTTGGATAGAGCGGATGTGGAGAGGATGTTTCGAGGACCAGAGGTCATAGACTCAGAATTAAAGGATGTTCCTTTAGAATGGAGATGAGGAGAAATGTATTTAGTCAGAGGGTGGTGAATCTGTGGAATTCTTTCGATGGAATGGTCTAAGCTCCTGCGGTAATCCAAGCTGCGGAAGCTTCGATCACCCCGACTATGGATGGTTCGATTGCCCCGACCGCGGGAGAATAAAGAGGAAGAAGATTGGTCTTTACTGCCTTCCATCACAGTGGGGAATGTGGGGAATCCGCTGTGGTGGATGTTTATGTTAACTTTCATGTAGTTGTGTATCTTGGTGCTTTTTTTGTTTAGCATGGCTGCATGGTAAATCGAATTTCACTGTACCTTAATTGGTGCACGTGACAATAAACTGAGCTTGAAACCCTGAAGGCAAATGGTGTTAGCCTTCACCGGTAGCCAATGCTTCCCAGACTACAAGTACCACTGATCACTTTGTTCTGAACCAAGCTTTGCTGTGCTTTGGTCCGAGTTCAAGAGGGCGTCACTCTTCCAAATAGGGCGCAGAGAAGATTTACGAGATGTTGCCAGGACTTTAGGGTCTGTGCTATGGGGAGAGGTTGAGGCAAGGACTCTATTCCTTGGGGAGGAGGAGGATCTTATAGAGGTGTATAAAATCATGAGGGGAATAGATCAGGTAAACGCACTGAGTCTCTTGCCCAGAGTTTGACAATCAAGAATCAGAGGACCCGTTTAAGATGAGGGGGAAAGATTTAATACGAACCTGAGCGATCATTTTTTTTACACAAAGGGTGGTGGTGGGTGTATGGAACGAGCTGCTGGAGGAGGTTAAAGCTGGGACTGTCGCAAGGTTTATGAAACAGGTAGGATAGGTGTAGAGGGATATGGGCCATAAGCATACAGGTGGGACTAGTGTAGCTGGGACATGTTGGCCAGTGTGGGAAAGTTGGGCCGAAGGGCCTGTTTCCACACTGTATCACTCAGTGACATAACATACACATGATGGCAAGCCTAGCTGAGAATTCTTTCACCTTAAAGAATCCACAGAAATGTTCATTGCTTAACTACTGCATGGAAAATAGGAGTTGTAATCATGTATTGTCTTTCTGCTGACTGGTTAGCACGCAACTAAACCTCGGTACACGTGACAATAAACTGAACTGTGACTAAACTATAACTGCATGTCTATAAGATACACTTCTTTATGTTCACAAAGCCTTTCTCCCTCAGTACAGAACTAGGTGTGCTGTCAGCGTTGTTATTTGACATGCTTTAAGATGAACACACTGGCACTGGTCACACAGCAGTGCAAGAACAGCATTAGTGGATGCAACAGCACGACTGCCTGGCATGTCATGTCATGTCAGTGCAGCCTTCAGTTCTGAAGCTGGCAAATCACTACGTTTCTGGCAAAGGTCAGATGTCAACAGTGCAAGTTGCCTGGAGCTGGGATGCTGCATGTAGTCATAGGGAAGAAATTCACATCTACATATGTGTTTCTGTGCATGCGTGTGTCCCGGTGTGTGTGTGTGTGTGTGTGTGTGTGTGTGTGTGTGTGTGTGTGTGTGTGTGTGTGTGTGTGTGTGTGTGTGTGTGTGTGTGTGTGTGTGTGTGTGTGTGTGTGTGTGTGTGTGTGTGTGTGTGTGTGTGTGTGTGTGTGTGTGTTCTGTGTGTGTGTGTGTGTGTGTGTGTGTGTGTGTGCTTGTGTGTGTGTGTGTGTGTGTGTGTGTGTGTGTGTGTGTGTGCTTCAGTGTGTGTGTGTGTGTGTGTGTGTGTGTGCTTCAGTGTGTGTGTGTGTGTGTGTGTGTGTGCTTCAGTGTGTGTGTGTGTGTGTGTGTGTGTGTGTGTGTGTGCTTCAGTGTGTGTGTGTCAGTGTCAGTGTGTGTGCTTGTGTGTGTGTCAGTGTGTGTGTGTGCTTCAGTGTGTGTGTGTGTGTGTGTGTGTGTGTGCTACAGAGAGTGCGCCCCAGTGTACGTGCATGTGTGTGTGCTACATGTGTCTGTGCAACAGCGATGTGTGTCCCAGTTTCAGTGTGTGCGTGTCTGTGTATGTGTGTGCTTCAGTGTGCTACATGTGTGTGTGCTTCAATGCGTGTGTGTGTGTGTGCTTCAGTGTGCTACATGCGTGTGTGTGTGTGTGTGTGTGTGTGTGTGTGTGCGCGTGTGTGTGAGTGTGTGCTTCAGTGTGCTACATGTGTGTGTGTGTGTGTGCTTCAATGCTACATGTGTGTGTGTGTGCTTCAGTGCTACATGCGTGTGTGTGTGTGTGTGCTTCAGTGCTACGTGTGTGTGTGTGTGTTTCAGTGTGCTACATGTGTGTGTGTGTGTGTGTGTGTGCGTGTGTGTGTGCGTGCGTGTGTGTGTGTGTGTGTGCTTCAGTGCTACATGCGTGTGTGTGAGTGTGCTTCAGTGCTACGTGTGTGTGTGTGTGTGTGTGTGTGTGTGTGTGTGTGTGTGTGTGTGTGTGTGTGTGTGTGTGTGTGTGTGTGTGTGTGTATGTGTGTGTGTGTGTATATGTATGTGTGTGTGTGTGTGTGTGTGTGTGTGTGTTTCAGTGTGCTACATGCGTGTGTGTGAGTGTGTGAGCACACGTTTGCTGGCTCGGTTTCATAGCTCACCTTCTCCTAGAACCTTGCCCAGAACCAGCAGAGTCCTGTCAGTCATCACATCCTGCAGCTTGTCTTTCAACTCTTCCCGGATTCCCAGGTGATCCACTGTGGGAACAAGTGTTGATGTTGGAACTCACGTTATTGGATCGTATCAGGCCACCGTCAACTGCCGGCTCTCTGGAGATGGTCTCCATGTGAGTGACCAAATCTACCCATCCCCCTTCAGCAGCCCACCAGGACAGTCCCGGCAAACGCGGCACGCCCACCACGGACCACCACGGACCAGGAACCATCACTTACAGGGTCTTGGTGAGACCACACCTGGAGTAATGCGTACAGTTTCGGTCTCCAAATCTGAGGAAGGACATTATTGCCATAGAGGGAGTGCAGAGACGGTTCACCAGACTGATTCCTGGGATGTCAGGACTGTCTTATGAAGAAAGACTGGATAGACTTGGTTTATACTCTCTAGAGTTTAGGAGATTGAGAGGGGATCTTATAGAAACTTACAAAATTCTTAAGGCGTTGGACAGGCCAGATGCAGGAAGATTGTTCCCGATGTTAGGGAAATCCAGGACAAGGGGTCACAGCTTAAGGATAAGGGGGAAATCCTTTAAAACCGAGATGAGAAGAACTTTTTTCACACAGAGAGTGGTAAATCTCTGGAACTCTCTGCCACAGAGGGTAGTTGAGGCCAGTTCATTGGCTATATTTAAGAGGGAGTTAGATGTGGCCCTTGTGGCTAAGGGGATCAGAGGGTATGGAGAGAAGGCAGGTACGGGATACTGAGTTGGATGATCAGCCATGATCATATTGAATGGCGGTGCAGGCTCGAAGGGCCGAATGGCCTACTCCTGCACCTAATTTCTATGTTTCTATGTTTCTATCACCGCACACCGGGAATTCCATCCCCACGGACCGGGAATTCCATCCCACACACTGGGAATGTAGGTTGATTGCCTTGGTAAAATTGTAAATGGTCCCTGGTGTGTGTAGGTTAGTGTTAGTGTGCGGGGGTCGCTGGTCGGCGTGGACTCGGTGGGCTGATGGGCCTGTTCCCGCGCAGTGTATCTAAACTAAACTAAACTAGACCTGTTCTATGCCTTTTCAACGTGCCTTTCTTAAAACATAGAAACATAGAAAACAGGTGCAGGAGGAGGCCATTCAGCCCTTTGAGCCAGCACCGCCATTCATTGTGATCATGGCTAATCGTCCCCAATCAATAACCCGTGCCTGCCTTCCCCCCATATTCCTTGACTCCACTAGCCCCTAGAGCTCTATCCAACTCTTGAAGTTACTGCTTGGCTTTCAGCTGAGCAAGGGGGGCTTGCTATGTGTGTACAGAGCTCTTCTGGAACCACTTCTGGAACCTGTAGTGAGGTTTAGTTTAGTCTGCGCCGACCAGCGATCACCCCCCTACAATAATTCTATCCCACACGCCAGGGGCAATTTTACAGAGGCCAATGAACCTACAAACCTGTACATCTTTGGGATGTGGGAAGAAACCGGAGCACCCGGAGGAAACCCACCCGGTCACGGGGAGAACATGCAAACTCCACGCAGAGTGTACACAAGGTGAGAATGGAAGCCGGGTCTCTGGCGCTGTGGGGCAGTAACTTCATTGGCCGTGATGGAGCTGCTTTACAGCCACACAACTCTGTCCAAGATGGGAAATATCGATCTTACGTGTTAGGTCAAACGTGCGTCGGAGATAGGTTTTCTTCACGGTGTAGTGAACAGTCGGCTCTGTGTCATCTCCATCGCTAAATACGTTCCTTAATGAGCAACAAAACACAATTTGTGAAATGCAAAATAACACGATCAAACGCACAGTGTTACACGGTTAATGCAACTCAAAAGCTACTGATATATTTTAAGGAAAGTGAAAAAACCTAAACTCTTTTTGGAACAAACTGAAGGCATCCTATCACCAACTGGAGAGCGGTCCTGACCTCCCATCTACCTCATTGGAGACCCTCGGACTACTTTTAATCAGACATTTCTGGCCTTTATCTTGCACTAAACATGATTCTCTTTATCCTGTATCTGTGCACTGTGGGCGGCTGGATTGTAATCGTGTATTGTCTTTCTGCTGACTGGACAGCCCGCAACAAAAAAGCTTTTCACTGTACCTCGGTACACGTGACAATAAACTAAACTGAACTAGGCTAGGTGTGCTTGGCTTTTGGATTTAACTAGCAGGGTCGTGTGTGATAGTATCTGTAAGTCAGGCGTTCGTAACCCCGGACAACTTGTACCTGTCAGCAGCTTTATGTGGAGAATTTGTCCTCTGTTAAATCAATATTCTCTCGTCAAACATCCGCAGAAACAAACACTTGTATTGCAGCCCAGTGGCATGAATATTGATTTCTCTAACTTTAAGTAACTGGCATTCCCTCTCTCTCCATCCCTCCCCCACCCAAGTTGCACCAGCTTCTTGTTCTCACCTAGCAAACAGCTAACAATGGCCTGTTTCCTTTATCATCGTTACTTTTTTGCATATCTATCATTCGTTTGTTCTACATCTCTCTACATCACCGTCTATATCTCTCGTTTCCCTTTCCCCTGACTCGCAGTCTGAAGAAGGGTCTCGACCTGAAACGTCACCCATTCCTTCCCTCCAGAGATGCTGCCTGTCCCGCTGAGTTACTCCAGCATTTTGTGTCCATCTTTTCTTTTTTGAGAAATAAAAGGCTTTTTGTCACAAACTAAACATATCTCATTAAAATGACAAAAATATCAGCTGTAGTGGACAGTTTGTTCAATTTAGTTGTACTGGACGGGAAATTTATGAGGGGTATAATAATTAAATATTCATGATATATTCTGAAAATATAAAATCAAACAATATTAGATGGAATTTTACAGGCACATTTGTACAGGACCATTTGCTCAAAGCTACCGAGTGCTTTCCTCTCCTTCGCAACCTTGTTTGAGATTGTGAACTTAATGCTATGACAGACCTTGTGTATCAGCAATGTAGATGGGGCAGCACGGTGGCGCAGCGGTAGAGTTGCTGCCTCACAGCGACAGAGACCCGGGTTGGATCCTGACTACGGGCGCCGTCTGTACAGAGTTTGTACGATCTCCCTGTGACCGCGTGGGTTTTCTCCAGGTGCTCTGGTTTCCTCCCACACTCCAAAAACATGCAGGTTTGTAGGTAATTGGTTTCTGTAAAAATTATCCCTAGGGTGTAGGATCGTGTTAGTGTACAGGGTGATCGCTGGTCGGTGTGGACCCGGTGGGCCAAAGGGCCTGGTTCCACGCTGTATCTCCAAATCAGGATTTGATTCTGACTACGGGTGCTGTCTGTACGGAGTTTCTACAATCTCCCCGTGACTCTCACTACACTAAAGCGGACACTCACTTGTTTTGGACAGATTATTTGTCTGGAGTGCTGGAGTACTTCCCCGGATGCTCAGATTTCATCCCACACTCCAAAGACGTACAAGTTTGTAGATTAATTGGCTTCAGTAAAATTGTCCCTAGTGTGTAAGGCAGTGCCAGCATATTGGGAGATCGCTAGTCGGTGTGGGCATGGTGGGCCGAAGGGCCTGTTTCTGCACTGTATCTCTCAATTCTAAAGTAAAGATTTTAGTTTTTAGTTTGTAGTTTTCGAAATACAGTGTGGAAACAGACCCTTCGGCCCAACGAGTCTGTGCCGACCAACTATATCCTGGACGGTAGTTCTATCCTACACACCAATCTAATTCACACCAGGCAATTAGCCTGCAATCCTGCACATCTTTGGCGTGTGGGAGGAAACCAGAGAACCCGGAGAAAAGCCACGTGGTCACGGGGAGAACGTACAAACTCCAGGCAGACAGCACCCGTAGTCAGGATCGAACCCTGGTATCTGGCACTTGAAGGCAGCAACTCTACCGCTGCGCCACCGTGGTAAAGTCTAAAGCCTTAGGGAAAAAAATTGTTCAGCCAGTCAACATCCGTGGTTTGAAGTTTAAACATGTGGCCAACTTTAACCTTTCAAACGTGCTTTAAGTTGCAGAAGGGGTGGGGAGGGAACAGAGGGAATGTCTATCATTGAGCACCGACAAAAGGCAACAAGGTAACAATTACTATATAAACTTGCTGCTGGAGAAGAATTAATTCGTGCCATTCCAAAATTAACTAGGAGCGTGAGCAAGTAGAGATGGGGAGGTTGAACCAGAAACTGATTAACGCATGGTGGAGCAGCGGTAAAGTTGCCGTCCTACAGCGCCAAAGACCCCTGGCCACGGGTGCTGTCTGTACGGAGTTTGCACGTTCTCCCCGTGACCGTGTGGGTTTTCTCCGGGTGCTCTGGTTTCTTCCCACACTCCAAAGACGTGCAGGTTTGTAGGATAATTGGCTTCAGTAAAATTGTTACATTGTCCCTAGCGTATAAGATGGTGCTGGTGTACGGGGTGATTGCTGGTTGGCACAGACCTGGTGGGCCGAAGGGCCTGTCTCCAGATTGTATCTCCAACGTCTAAAGTCAGTATCAAGTAACATGCCGATCGGGAAGCTGGGGATGGTTCCCCAAGCTGGCACTGGGAATTGCTGGCATGACTCACTGTGCCCTGTCCTTCTGTGAGCTAGCTAGGTGCTTGTGAATAAATCTCAATCAGTTGCTCTGGTCTGTTTTATAATTAGCTGCTGAGATGCAGGGGTCCCACTGACCATCCTCAGAATAAACGAACCTACCTTTAGAAGGGAGATGAGGAGGAATGTCTTTAGCCAGAGGGTGGTGAATCTGTGGAATTCATTGCCACAGACGGCTGTGGAGGCCAAGTTAATGGATGTTTTCACAGCAGCGATAGACAGATTCTTGATTAGTACGGGTGTCAAAGGATATGGAGAGAAGGCAGGAGAATGGGAGAGGGATAGATCAGGCATGATTGAATGGCAGAGTAGACTTGATGGGCCGAATGGCCTAATTCCGGTCCTATGTCTGATGAACATGAGCTATTCTGTTATCTAATTTGTACCTTACAATCACCAACCAAACAGTTCTAGCAAGAGTTCTAATTAATGCACTGTCTCACCATGTGATGGATGGTGGAATTCTCTGCCTCAGAGGGCAGTGGAGGCAGGTTCTCTGGATGCTTTCAAGGGAGAGCTAGATAGGGCTCTTAAATGAGTTAACCTGATATTGCAGCAGAAAAAAAAGTTGGATTTGCTGCTGCAGTTCAGCTCGAAGTAGAAATTCCTAAACCACTTGGCAGGGAGAGAGTCAGAAGGCGTAACCGGATATCAAACTGGAAGGAAATCCTGATCAGGCTATCCTGCAGAAAACCCTTTCTCCAGCACACAAGCCAACCAAGCACAATATAGGTGGAGGAAGGCCTTTGTTGTAATCTCTTTCGTTTTGTTTCATTTAGTCTAGATACAGCGTGGAAACAGGCCCTTCAGCCCACCCAGCCCACACGGCTCAGCAATAACCGAAGATCTCCAAGAAAACCCACGCAGGTCACGGAGAGAGTGTACTAACTCCGTACAGAGATGGAACACGGGTCTCCGCCGCTGTAAGGCAGCAACTCTACCGCTGCGCAACCGTGCCGAGTAGGTAGCTTTAAAGTTGAAGGGTGATGTGTGGGGCAAGTTCTTGACAGAGTGGCAGACGTACTGGTTTGTAGCTTGACTGGCTTGGTATAAGTGTAAATTGTCCCTGGTGTGGGGTGGTGTAAATGTGCGGGGATCGCTGGTCGGCACGGACCCGGTGGGCCGAAGGGCCTGTTTCCGCGCTGTATCTTTATACTAAAATAGATATGCCCCGTTGTATTTCAGTTTGGAAACCTGGAAAAAAGCTTCTGACAGTCTACTCTACCTAATGCAACAGTTCACCCTTGCCTGGATGAAACCCTGTCTGCTAGTTCTCTGCCCATATCAGTAACTTAGCTACATCCTGCTTATATTTTGACAACTTTCTGCACTGTCCGACACTCATAAAAACATAGAAACATAGAAATTAGGTGCAGGAGTAGGCCATTCGGCCCTTCGAGCCTGCACCGCCATTCAATATGATCATGGCTGATCATCCAACTCAGTATCCCGTACCTGCCTTCTCTCCATACCCCCTGACCCCCTTAGCCACAAGGGCCACATCTAACTCCCTCTTAAATATAGCCAATGAACTGGCCTCAACTACCCTCTGTGGCAGAGAGTTCCAGAGATTCACCACTCTCTGTGTGAAAAATGTTCTTCTCATCTCGGTTTTAAAGGATTTCCCCCTTATCCTTAAGCTGGGACCCCTTGTCCTGGACTTCCCTAACATCGGGAACAATCTCCTGCATCTAGCCTGTCCAACCCCTTAAGAATTTTGTAAGTTTCTATAAGATCCCCTCTCAATCTCCTAAATTCTAGAGAGTATAAACCAAGTCTATCCAGTCTTTCTTCATAAGACAGTCCTGACATCCCAGGAATCAGTCTGGTGAACCGTCTCTGCACTCCCTCTATGGCAATAATGTCCTTCCTTCCAGATTTGGAGACCAAAACTGTACGCAATACTCCAGGTGTGGTCTCACCAAGACCCTGTACAACTGCAGTAGAACCTCCCTGCTCCTATACTCAAATCCTTTTGCAATGAAAGCTAACATACCATTCACTTTCTTTACTGCCTGCTGCACCTGCATGCCTACTTTCAATGACTGGTGTACCATGACACCCAGGTCTCGCTGCATCTCCCCCTTTCCCAATCGGCCACCATTTAGATAATAGTCTGCTTTCCCGTTTTTGCCACCAAAATAGATAACCTCACATTTGGCGTCTGAACATAAATATAGACAGGGCTTTACCTTGCACTGAACCGTATTCACGTTAGTCCCTTTGTCCTGTATCTGTGCACTGTGGACGGCCTGATTGTAATCGTGTATTGTCTTTCTGCTGACTGGTTAGTACGCAACTGAAGCTTTTCACTGTACCTCGGTACACGTGACAATAAACTAAACTACACTGAAAGGTTTGCAGCAGAGAGGGAGGCCCATTCAGGCCACCAGACTCTTGTTGGCTCAAGAACAGAAATGTCTTTAATTTCTATGCAACCATTGCTCCAAGCTTTCCAAGTGAGGTTGATTTGCTCTCTCTGTCAAGAACAGTGTTTGGAGTCTTACAAAATTCTAACTTCTAAGTCATTTGACCTCTGTTTTGTTTCGTTTAGTGAAGAGATACAGCGTGGACACAGGCCCTTCAGCCCACCGAGTCCGTGCCAACCTGCAATCCCCGCACATTAACACTACCTTACACACACCGGGGACAATTTTACACTTACACTAAGCCAATTAACCTACAAACCTGTACGTCTTTGAAGTGTGGGAGGAAACCGAAGATCTCGGAGAAAACCCACGTAGGTCACGGGGAGAAGGTACAAACTCTGTACAGACAGCGCCCGTAGTCAGGATCGAATCGGGGTTTCTGACAGTGTAAGGCAGTAGCTCTATCACCATGCCACCGTACCGTACTATGCTATTTCACCCACAATCCACAGACGCTCATTCATCAATTAAACACTTAAACAATGAAATAGGCAAATGGAACTAGGTTCGATGGGGCAGTCTGGTTGGCATGGATTAATTGGTCGAAGGGCCTGTGTACGTGCTGTATGACTACAACTCTATGCATATTAATCTCAAAATAATTGGAATATATAGTTTTATGACATATGCTGAGAGAATGGAGCAGCTGGGCTTGTACACTCTGGAGTTTAGAAGGATGAGGGGGATCTCATTGAAACATATAAGATTGTTCAGGGTTTGGACACGCTGGAGGCAGGAAACATGTTCCCAATGTTGGGGGAGTCCAGAACCAGGGGCCACAGTTTAAGAATAAGGGGTAAGCCATTTAGAACGGAGGCGAGGAAACATTTTTTCTCCCAGAGAGTGGTGAGTCTGTGGAATTCTCTGCCTCAGAGGGCGGTGGAGGCAAGTTCTCTGGATGCTTTCAAGAGAGAGTTGGATAGGGCTCTTAAAAATAGCGGAGTCAGGGGATATGGGGAGAAGGAAGGAACGGGGTACTGATTGTGGAAGATCAGCCATGATCACATTGAATGCTCGACGGGCAAGAATAGCCTACTGCGGCATCTATTGTCTATTTTCTAGTGAAGTGAAGTGAAGAAAGCGAATGGTATGTTAGCTTTCATAGCAAAAGGATTTGAGTATAGGAGCAGGGAGGTTCTACTGCAGTTGTACAGGGTCTTGGTGAGACCACACCTGGAGTATTGTGTACAGGGTCTTGGTCTCCAAACCTGAGGAAGGACATTTTTGCCATAGAGGGAGTGCAGAGAAGGTCACAGACTGATTTGGGTGTCAGGAAATCTGAGAAAGACTGGATAGACTTGGTTTATACTGCTCTAGAATTTAGGAGATGAGAGGGGATCTTATAGAAACTTACAAAATTCTTAAGGGGTTGGACAGGCTAGATGCAGGAAGATTGCTCCCGATGTTGGGGAAGTCCAGGACAAGGGGTCACAGCTTAAGGATAAGGGGGAAATCCTTTAAAACCGAGATGAGAAGAAGCTTTTTCACACAGAGAGTGATGAATCTCTGAAACTCTCTGCCGCAGAGGGTAGTCGAGGCCAGTTCATTGGCTATATTTAAGAGGGAGTTAGATGTGGCCCTTGTGGCTAAGGGGATCAGGGGGTATGGAGAGAAGGCAGGTACGGGATACTGAGTTGGATGATCAGCCATGATCATATTGAATGGCAGTGCAGGCTCGAAGGGCCGAATGGCCTACTCCTGCACCTAGTTTCTATGTTTCTATGTTTCTATGTCTATTGAATATTCAAAATTGATATAAGAATTGCTATGTTACAAGATTACACACAGTAAACCCTGGTCCATTCAATCGCTCCAGTTTTTAATCAAAAATAAAGAGATAATGTACTGGAGTAACTCCGCGGGTCAGGCAACATCTCTGGAGAACATGGATAGGTGACGTTTCGGGTCGGGACACTTCTTCAAAATTATCTATATGAAGAGGGGTCCCAACTCGAAACGTCACCTATCCATGTTCTCCAGAGATGCAGCCTGACCCACTGAGTTTAGATTAGAGATACAGCGTGAAAACAGGCCCTACAATTTACTATTTTTGTCGAAGCCAAATTAACCTCCAAACCAACACGTCTTTATAATGTGAGAGGAAACCGAAACACCCAGAGAAAATCATAGAAACACAGAACATAGAAAATAGGTGCAGGAGTGGGCCATTCGGCCCATCGAGCCTGCACCGCCATTCAACATGATCATGGCTGATCATCCAACTCAGTATCCTGTACCTGCCTTCTCTCCATACCCCCTGATCCCTTTAGCCACAAGAGCCACATCTAACTTCATCTTAAATATAGCCAATGAACTGGCCTCAACTACCTTCTGTGGCAGAGAATTCCACAGGTTCACCACTCTCTGTGTGAAAAATATTTTTCTCATCTCGGTCCTAAAAGATTTCCCCCTCATCCTTAAACTGTGACCCCTTGTTCTGGAGTCATCGCAGTCACGGGGAGAACGTGCAAACTCCGTACAGACAGCACCCGTAGTCAGGATCAAACCTGGGTCTCTGGCGCTGTGAGGCAGCAATTCTACCGCTGCGCCACAGTGCCGCACTACCAGCTACTGCCAAGTTACTCCAGCACATTGTGTAGTTTTTTGGTCGACCAGCATCTGCAGTTCCTTGTGACCCAGATTTCTTACAAATAATTAAATTCTCTCCACCACAAACAATTTTCAGAAATGAAGTTAAGCAAAATAAATGGCGTATTTAAGCAAAGATACGAACCCAAAGCGTGTCTCCTTCTCTCGTCTTTTGACCGCGGCGTAGAAGATTGCGGCAAAAATAATTATGCCGCTGACGCAAATTATTCCAATCAGGACGGTCATCGAATGATCATCGTTACGGTCACCAGCGGCTGTAGCAGTGGAGAATGGCAGAACATTCTCATCTACAATCAAACAAAGTGGAGGAAAGTAGCTTCGGATTCAACACGGATTATTTATCTACCATCATCCCACAAGGGTAGCGTTCATTCAGCAAGCCATGTTCATCAGACAAGTGATGCAGCTCTGTAGGACTGTGGTTAGGCCACGCTTGGAGTATTACGAAGGTAGACACCAAAATGCTGGAGTAACTCAGCGGGACAGGCGGCATCTCTGGAGAAACGGAACAGGTGACGTATCGGGTCGAGACCCTTCTTCAGACACGATTATTTCCGTGCAGTGTCTGAAGGAGGGTCTCGACCCGAAACGTCACCCATTCCTTCTACCCAGAGATGCTGACTGTCCCGCTGAGTCACTCCAGCTTTTTGTGTCCATCTGCAGTATTTAGTTTGGAGTCTGCGCCGACCAGCATTCACCCGTACACTGGTTCCACCCTACCCTATACCCTGGGAACAATTTACCAAAGCTAGTTGACCTACAAACCTGCACGTCTTTAGAGTGTGGGAGGAAACCGGAGCACCCGGAGAAAACTCACGCAGGTCACGGGGAGAACGTACAAACTCCGTACAGACAGCACCTGTAGTCAGGATGAAACCCGGGTCTCTGGCACTGCGCGGCAGCAAATCTACCGCTGCGCCACCGTGCTATGCTGGGGTGTGGCAGGACAATGCATGGCACATAACAGATGGACATGCTAAGGAGGTTTTTGATAGGAAGGTAGTTGGATCAAATGCCAGAGATAAGGGGAGATGGTGTGTGAGGTTTGAAGACTTGCGTATTGTGAAGCCAGATGGAGCAAGGAGGGGGTTGGAGGGGAAAGCAATGTGGGAGTCTAAATGGAGCAGAGGAGGGGTGAGGGGAGAAACGGGAGGGGAGAGGGGGATGGGGGAGGAAAAGGAGGTTGAGGGGGATGGTAGTCAGAGAATACCTAAAATTGGAACATTCAATGTTCATGCCGTTGTGTTGTAATCTACCCGTGAAATATGAGGTCCTGTTCCTCCAGTTTGTGTGTGGTCTCACTCTGACAGTGGAGGAGGCCCAGGGCAGTCACGGTGGCGCAGCGGTAGAGTTGCTGCCTTACAGCGAATGCAGCGCCGGAGACCCGGGTTCCACCCCGACTACGGGTGCTGTCTGTACGGAGTTTGTACGTTCTCCCCGTCATCTGCGTGGGTTTTTCCCGAGATCTTCGGTTTCCTCCCACACTCCAAAGGCGTGCAGGTTTGTAGGTTAATTGGCATGGTGAATGTAAAAACTGTCCCTAGAGGGTGTCGGATAGTGTTAATGCACGGGGATCGCTGGTCGGCGCGGTCCCGGCGGGCCAAAGGGCCTGTTTCCGCGCTGTATCTCTAAACTGAAAACTAAACTAAAAAGATGTTATAAGAATAGTTGAAAATCAGAATTGATCCAATCTCAATTAACTCAAAGAAGGTCAGGTATGACACACTTAATCCCCTGTATTTGTCCCTCTCATAGTATCATGGATTGATACAGTGTGAAACAGGCCCTTCGGCCCAACTTGCCCACACCGACCAACATGTCCCAGCTACACTAGTCCCACCTGCCTGCGCTTGGTCCATATCCCTCCAAACCTGTCCTATCCATGTGCCTGTCGAACTGTTTCTTAAACTTTGGAATAATCCCAGCCTCTACTACCTCCTCTGGCAGCTTGTTCAATACACCCACCACCCTCTGTGTGAAAATGTTACCCCTCAGATTTCTATTAAATCTTTTCCCCTTCACCTTGAACCTATGTTCCTCTCCTACGCCTGAATTCCACAACATTGCTATTTGACGCCACACACAGCAGTATTTACCATGATTTGCAATGAACACATGCAGTGGTTTGCTGTACGGCCCAACTCCCGTTTTGGTGAATGCAGCCACTTGTACCTTGTACGCAACATTAGTTTCCACGACATGAATAGTGTAGACCTGCCCGTCATCTTGGCCAAGTTGTTTTATAACCTGGAAACGACAAAAGACAAAGTAAAGATGGTATCGGGGGTAATTAAATGAAACTGAATGGAATTTCACTGTACCTTATTTGGTACGTGACAATAGACTGGCCTTGATTTGAGTTGTATGTAAAAATGAGATTGTCACTGTACATGTGCGGGTGGTGGGTGTATGGAACGTGGTTCCCGAGGAAGTGGTTCAGGCAGGTACGACTGCATAACAATATTTTAAAGGCATTTGAACAGGTACATGGATAGGTCAGGTTTAGAGGGATATGGGCCAAATGCAGGCATGTGGGACTAATGTAGCTGGGAATTGGGTAAGCTGGTTGGAGTGCCTGTTTCCGTGCTGTACGATTACAACAGTAAAGAATCGTTGAACTATGAATAATCTCTTGTCCGGGGAGATCGACTTTGATGCCACCACAATCCTTCCCATGGTCTCCCCGCTAAACATTTTGTCACCTCGACCTCTGAAACCCCACGCCTCCCGGGATGCCACAGAGAAGTTGGGCGGTGGAGCCTCGCAGGTCAGTGGGGCCTAGTGGGTCAGTGGGGCCTAGTGGGTCAGTGGGTCAGTGGGTCAGTGGGGCCTAGTGGGTCAGTGGGGCCTAGTGGGTCAGTGGGGCCTGGTGGGTCAGTGGGGCCTAGTGGGGCCTAGTGGGTCAGTGGGGCCTAGTGGGTCAGTGGGTCAGTGGGTCAGTGGGGCCTAGTGGGTCAGTGGGGCCTAGTGGGTCAGTGGGGCCTGGTGGGTCAGTGGGGCCTAGTGGGTCAGTGGGGCCTAGTGGGTCAGTGGGGCCTAGTGGGTCAGTGGGGCCTAGTGGGTCAGTGGGGCCTAGTGGGTCAGTGGGGCCTGGTGGGTCAGTGGGGCCTGGTGGATCAGTGGGGCCTAGTGGGTCAGTGGGGCCTAGTGGGTCAGTGGGGCCTGGTGGGTCAGTGGGGGTGGGTCAGTGGGTCAGTGGGGCCTAGTGGGTCAGTGGGGCCCAGTGGGGCAGTGGGGCCTAGTGGGTCAGTGGGTCAGTGGGGCCTAGTGGGTCAGTGGGGCCTAGTGTGGTCAGTGGGGCCTAGTGGGGCCTGGTGGGATCAGTGGGGCCTGGTGGTCAGTGGGGCCTAGTGGGTCAGTGGGGCCTAGTGGGTCAGTGGGGCCTAGTGGGTCAGTGGGGCCTAGTGGGTCAGTGAGCCCTCGTGGGTCAATAGACAATAGACAATAGGTGCAGGAGTAGGCCATTCAGCCCTTCGAGCCAGCACCCCCATTCAATGTTATCACGGCTGATCATCCCCAATCAGTACCCCGTTCCTGCCTTCTCCCCATATCCCCTGACTCCGCTATTTTTAAGAGCCCTGTCTAGCTCTCTTTTGAAAGCTTCCAGAGAACCTGCCTCCACCGCCCTGAGGCAGAGAATTCCACAGACTCACCACTCTCAGTGAGAAAAAGTATTTCCTCGTCTCTGTTCTAAATGGCTTACTCCTTATTCTTAAACTGTGGCCCCTGGTTCTGGACTCCCCCAACATCGGGAACATGTTTCCTGACCACGTCTTTGGATTTGCACCATGGACTTTGATTTTGCACTATGAATAGTTACTATTATGACTTTATTGGCCTGATTATTATGTCCTTATCTGTGTGTAGTTAGTTTGTGATTTTTACTTTAGGGACTAGGGGGCAGTAACAGGCCCTTCGGCCCAACTCGTCCATACCGACCAAGATGTCCCTTCTACACGGACCCCACCTGCCCGCATTTGGCCCATATCTTTACCTTGGACATACAGCGCGGAAGCAGGCCCTTCGGCCCACCAAGTCCATGATGACCAGTGGCCACCTGCACATTAACACTACCCTACACACGCCAGGGACAATTTAGAATTTTAACAAAGACAATTAGCCTACAAACCCGCACGTCTTTGAAGTGATAGAGTCACAGAATGATACAGTGTGGAAACAGGCCCTTCGGCCCAACTCGCCCACACCGGCCAACATTGTCCCAACTACTCTAGTCCCACTTGCCTCAATTGGTCCATATCCCTTCAATCCTGTCCTATCCATGCACCTGTCTAACTGTTTCTTAAATGTTGGGACAGTCCCAGCCTCAACTACCTCCTCTGGCAGCTTGTTCCATACACCCACCACCCACTGTGTGAAAAAGTTACCCCTCGGATTCCTATTAAATCTTTTCCCCTTCACCTTAAACCTATGTCCTCTGGTCCTCGATTCCCCTACTCTGGGCAAGAGGCTGTGTGCATCTACCCGATCTATTCCCCTCGTGATTTTGTATAACTCTATAAGATCACCCCTCATCCTCCTGCACTCCATGGAATAGAGTCCCAGCCTACTCAACCTCTCCCTATAGCTCACACCCTCTAGTCCTGGCAACATCATCGTAAATCTTTTCTGAACCCTTTCAAGCTTGACAATATCTTTCCTATAACATGGTGCCCAGAACTGAACACAATATTCTAAATGCGATCTCACTAACGTCTAATACAATTGCAACATGACCTCCCAACTGCTTTACGAGTACAACTTCTGTACCACAGTGTGGTCATTTGGGCCTCATGGGTCAGTGGGTTGGTGGGGACTAGTGGGTCGGTGGGGCCTTGTGGGTTGGTGGGGCCTCACGGGTCGGTGGGTTGGTGGGGCCTAGTGGGTCAGTGGGGCCTTGTGGGTCAGTGGGTTGGTGGGGCCTAGAGGGTCAGTGGGGCCTAGTGGGTCAGTGGGGCCTTGTGGGTCAGTGGGGCCTGGTGGGTCAGTGGGGCCTAGTGGGTCAGTGGGGCCTAGTGGGTCAGTGGGGCCTAGTGGGTCAGTGGGGCCTAGTGGGTCAGTGGGGCCTAGTGGGTCAGTGGGGCCTAGTGGGGCAGTGGGTGGGGCCTTGTGGGGCCTAGTGGGGTCAGTGGGGCCTTGTGGGTCAGTGGGGCCTTGTGGGTCGGTGGGGCCTTGAGGGTCGGTGGGTTGGTGGCGCCTAGTGGGTCATTGGGGCCTAGTGGGTCAGTGTGGGCATTTGTGGGTCGGTGGGGTCAGTGGGTCAGTGGGTTGGTGGGGCCTAGTGGGGCCTAGTGGGTCATTGAGGCCTTGTGGTTCCCATATTGTGGGTCGGAGGGGTCAGTGGGTCAGTGGGTTGGTGGGGCCTAGTGGGTCAATGGGTTGGTGGGGCCTAGTGGGTCAGTGGGGCCTTGTGGGTCACCGGGTGGGCCCAAGTGGGTCAGAGGGTTGGTGGGGCCTAGTCTCAGTGGGGCCTTGTGGGTCGGTGGGGCCCTTCTAAATTGGTGGGGCCTAGTGGGGCCTTGTGGGTCGGTGGGGCCTTGTGGGTTGGTGGGGCCTAGTGGGGCCTTGTGGGTCGGTGGGTTGGTGGAGTCGGTGGGTCAGTGGATCCTTGTGGGTCGGCAGAGGCATCTGGAGGGGATGCTGTGGGAGTCGATGAGGGCCCTGGTTGGGGTCAGCGGCCGATGAGGGTGACGTAGTCGAGGAAGCCATAGGATGTGCAGCCGGGGACAAAGGTGTGTGGGGGGAGAGGAGGGAATAGAACAAAGGTAGACCTGACGCGGGGTACTCTGTAACCTTGTCGGTGCCCGCCCTTTATGTGGCAACTATTGGCATACCTTGCGTAAACAAGCACTGTAACGTCACCTGTGACAATAAAGTATTCATTCAGTCAGTCATTCCAGCATGGGCCTCACATCCACAGTTCACGAGAAGGTGGAGGTTCGCAGATCTACCAGCACATTCGAGAAAGGGGCCGGCTGGAGGCCCACAGTTGCCCGGGGATTCCCTGGATCAGGCATCGCTCATTACAACTAGAGCAACCACTTTGGAACGAAAACATGGCGTCTCTTGAATGTGGGATCAGAGGACTATTTCTGTACAATTTGCTGATCTGGGATGTGCTTATGTGTGGCAGAACCCGACTGGACTGTTTGTAAAAGAATGTCACTGTGCGTTTGACATATGTGACTTCCAATCACATCACCATTGGGCCATTCCCCTACTCTGGGCATGCGTGCAACACATATTCCCCTCAGCACGTACCTCTCTGACATTTTGCCCCATCCTCCCATCTCCACCACCTTCCAATCTTTCCGCACAGCCCCCTGGTTACCCTCTCAGTCCTCCCACCCAAATCACAAATCTCCCCAGGTACCTTTGCAACCGCACAAGATCAACGCCTATGTCCCTACACCTCCCCCCTCACTTTGCTCTAAATGCGGACCCCGACAGTATCGTGAAACCAAGCGCAGGCTCGCCGATCGTTTCGCTAAACAACTGCGCACAGTTCGCCAAAACCTATCTGATCTCCCGGTTGCTAAACACTTTTAACTGCCCCTCCCATTCCCACACTGGCCTTTCTGTCCTGGGCCTCCTCCATTGGCAGAGCGAATTGGAGGAACAGCATCTCATATTTCACTTGGGCAATGGTAGGAACATTGACTTCGCTAACTTCAAGTAACCCTTGCTTTCCCTCTCTCCACCCGTCCCTCCCCCTTCCCCTTCCACAACCAGTCTGACTGTCCCCCTGAGTACATTTTATCTCTCTTTGCTTCGTTGTCACCTTCTCCTGGCTATCAATGATCTATTCTACATTTTCCTTGATCCTCATCGTCTTTGATGTCTCGTTCTCACACCTTTCTCTTCCTTATCTCTGTATCTCCCTCTCCCCTGACTGAATCTGAAGAAGGATCTCGACCCGAAACGTCACCCATTCTTTTTCTCCAGAAATGCTGCCTGTCCCGCTGAGTTACTCCCTCACTCTGGGTCTTGTTTTTACATAAACCTCCTTGAATCCAAGGACACAAAGTGCTGGAGTAACTTGGGGAGTTCAGGCAGAGCATGGATAGGTAATGTTTCTGATCACACTTCTGATCAGTCTGAGGAAGGGTCCCGATTCAAAATGTCACCTGTCCATGTTCTGCAGAGATGCTGCCCGACCCGCAGAGATACTCCAGCACTCTATGGCGTTTTGTGTAAACCAGGTTCCTTGTTTCTAGATGAGATGATTTAAAAAGGAACAGCAGAATGGATCCTGAATGTCGGATTAAAACTTGGTGTGAAAAGCCGCGAGCCGAGATTTGAGCTGTTAACCTTCTGACTCAGAGTGTGTGCAATGTGTTAACACATGAGTCATGCACGTCAAGCATCATTTAACAAGTGTTTTATCAACATGGAGATTACAAAATTAGCCGACATTCCAACCCTATTTCCAAAATTCCTCGTAAGGCCTTGGCTCAAGTTCCAAGAAAACCGCGATACATGCCAATCAATGCAGCAAATCAGGGCAGCACGGTGGCACAGCGGGGAGAGTTGCTGCCTTATGCCCCTGTCCCACTTAGGAGACCTGAACGGAACATAGAAGATGCGGAAACTACTTTCGACCATTAGGGAGACTGACAAAAACCTCCTGGGACCATCTGGGAACCGCACGGAAACCTTGGGTGGGGCGCAAAGTCCCCAGAGGTTTCCGTTCAGGTTTCCTAAGTGGGACAGGGGCAATACAGCGCCAGAGACCCGGGTTCCATCCTGACTGTACGGAGTTTGTACCTTCTCCCCGTGACCCGCGTGGGTTTTCTCCGGGTGCTCCGGTTTCCTCCCACACCCCAAAAACGCGCAGGTTTGTAGGGTTAATTGGCTTTGGTAAAATTGTAAATTGTCCCCAGTGTGTGTAGGATTGCGTTAGAGTAGTGTGCACAGACTCGATGGGTCGAAGGGCCTGTTTCCATGCTGTATCTCTAAAGTCTGACAGTGCACCATAACTAAACGTGGGTTGACCCACCTGTTGGGAAGATTGTACGTGCGGTCGATAGCTGCACTTACTCATCACTAGTTTCCCTCAGCTACAGCTGATATTAAGATGCCATTGACTCAATGACACTGTGTGGTTTGCAGCTGTCTATGCACACGATATTAGTGTCTGCTTTGGCCAGCAAAGTCCGTATTTAGCAATATTATGACATTTCGACATGATCATTTCACACAGAGGATGGTGGGTGCATGGAACGAGCTGCCAGAGGAGGTACTGTAGTTGAGGCATAGACTATCCCGACGTTTAAGAAACAGTTAGACAGGCACATGGATAGGACGAATTTGGAGGGATTGGGACCAAACGCATGCAAGGTGGGACTAGTGTAGCTGGGGCGTGTTGGCCGGTGTGGCAAGTTGGGCTGAACGGCCTGTTTCCACGCTGTAACACTCTATGACTATGACTCTAATTGCTACTGGAGATATTTTATATTCTCCAAGTTTGTCCAATGCAAGAAGATTATAGGACATAGAATAGTACAGCACAGGAAGAAGGCCCTTCGGCCCACGATGTCTGTACCGTACATGATGCCAAGCTAAGGGCGGCACGGCGGTGCAGAATTGGGTTATTGCCTTACAGCGCTGGAGACCCAGGTTAGATCCTGACGACGGGTGCTGTATGTACGTTTGTACGTTCTCCCTGTGACCGCGTGGGTTTTCTCCGGGTGTTCAGGTTCCCCCCCACACTCCAAAGATATACAGGATGCAGGTTAAATGGCTTTGGTAAAATTGTAAATTGTCCCAAATGTGTAGGATAGTATAATGTACGGGGATTGCGGGTCGCCGCGGACCCAGTGGGCCAAAGGGCCTTTTACTGCACTGTATCTCTAAACTAATCTAAAGAAAACAAAACTAATCTCATACGACCATAGGTGGCAATTGCCGAGTGTGAAGGAGTGGATGAGAAATCATAGACCGTGTGTGAACGGGTGATGGAGGGCCAGCATGGATTCGGAGGGCCGAAAGGCCTGATTCCAAGCGGCTTAGCTCAACCAAATAAAACATCGGAGCAGTATTCGTCCATCCGGCCCATCAAGTTTGTACCACCATTCAATTACATCCAAACTATTTTTCCCTCTCGATCTCACTGTCCTGCCTTCTCCCCGTAACCTTTGACATCTAGGCCTGTCTCACTTAGGCGATATTTTAGGCAACTACAGTTTGTTGCCACATGTTCGCCGGGAGCCGTCTCCTCAGTCGCGCAGAAAGTCCTAGCGTCTTTCTGGTCAACGCTAAATTTTCAACATGTTGACATTTTCGGCGTCAGTGGGTTTGACGCCAATGAGCGTAGCTTGACTTAACCATATAACCATATAACATATAACAATTACAGCACGGAAACAGGCCATCTCGGCCCTACAAGTCCGTGCCGAACAACTTTTTTTTCCCCTTAGTCCCACCTGCCTGCACTCATACCGTAACCCTCCATTCCCTTCTCATCCATATGCCTATCCAATTTATTTTTAAATGATACCAATGAACCTGCCTCCACCACTTCCACTGGAAGCTCATTCCACACCGCTACCACTCTCTGCGTAAAGAAGTTCCCCCTCATATCACCCCTAAACTTCTGTCCCTTAATTCTGAAGTCATGTCCTCTTGTTTGAATCTTCCCTATTCTCAAAGGGAAAAGCTTGTCCACATCAACTCTGTCTATCCCTCTCATCATTTTAAAGACCTCTATCGTCCCCCCTTAACCTTCTGCGCTCCAGAGAATAAAGACCTAACTTATTCAACCTATCTCTGTAACTTAGTTGTTGAAACCCAGGCAACATTCTAGTAAATCTCCTCTGTACTCTCTCTATTTTGTTGACATCCTTCCTATAATTGGGCGACCAAAATTGTACACCATACTCCAGATTTGGTCTCACCAATGCCTTGTACAATTTTAATATTACATCCCAGCTTCTATACTGGCGACAACCTACGACTTCTCCTGTCATAGGTTGTCGCCAGGATGACGTGGGTTGTCGCCAGTTTTTCAGTGACCTGCTACGACCCTGACAGTCGCAGGCAGTTGCCTAAAAAATAGCCAAGTGGGACTGGCCCATTTGTGATCAAGAACCTATCATTCGCCATTTTAAAAACAACCAATAACTTGACCTCCACACCCTGTCTGCGGCAATTTATTCCACAGATTCACCAGCCTCTGGCCAAATACATTCCTCCTCATCTCCATTCTAAAGGTTCATCCTGTTATACTGAGGCTGTTGGCTCATCTGCATGCACACGGCGCATATCCCTCCCTTCTAAAAGCCACTTGAAGGCCACTATCGTCTCTGCCTCCACCACTGCTTGGCAGCTCATTTCAGACACCCTCACATCCACATAAAACCTGCAAAACAGGAGGTTGGGAGCATTTTGTCGGGATGCATCACAGCTCGGTTTGGGAACAGCTCCATCCAAGGCCCCAGGAATTTGCAGAGAATTGTGGACGCAGCCCAGACCATCACACAAACCAACCTCCCTTCCACCGACTCCATCTACACTTCACGCTGCCTCGGCAAGGCCAACAGCAGAATCAAGGAACAGTCTCACCCCGGACACTCCCTCTTCTCCCCATCGGGCATAAGGTACAGAAGTGTGAAAACGCACACCTCCAGATTCAGGGACAGTTTCTACCCAGCGGTTATCAGGCAACTTAATCATCCTACCGCAACCAGAGAGCAGGTCTCGACCCGAAACGTCGCCCATTCCTTCTCTCCAGATCCTGCCTCACCCGCTAAGTTACTCCAACATTTTGTGTCTACCTTGTTCGGACTTTACTGGCTTTACCTTGCACTAAATGTTATTCCCTTATCATGTATCTGTACACTGTAAATGGTTCGATTGTAAAAGCCCTGTCCCACTGTACGAGTTCATTCAAGAGTTCTCCCGAGTTTGACCTGATTCGAACTCGGAGATTTACGGTAATGGCCGCTCGTCGGTACTCGGGGCTCTCGTGGACATTTTTCAACATGTTGAAAAATCTTCACGAGTCTTCCCGAGCTTACCGCGTTTCCCGAGTACCTGCCGTTAGCATTACGAGCCGCTAAGAGACGTCCCCGAGCTCCGACGTACCCGCTACGTTCATTCTACGTTACCACGTGCTTACCACGAGCTTGATTTTTTTTTTAACTCAGGAGAGCTCTTGAATGAACTCGTACAGTGGGACAGGGCTTTTATCATGTATTGTCTTTCTGCTGACTGGACAGCACACAACAAAAGCTTTTCACTGTACCTCGGTACACGTGACAATAAACTAAACTAAATTAGTCTGACCGTCTGCCTGATCTATGCATCTCAATCATGAATCATTGTATCAAGTAAACTGCGATAATAAGAAGGAAACTAAAACGTCTGAAGCAATTTACCAAAATGTCACTTGCTAATGAGTCATCGTACTCAATCCCACAACTAAGGGTGGTGGACACAAGACCATCGATCAAGGCGTTTACTGGAAGCTAAGCCCTCGTAACAAGCGGTAAATCGCATTGTGCACTGCGTGGCATTTAGTCACAGAGTTTAAGCCTGTGCATGGTATTTTGGCTGGATATCCATTGCTGATCAACCTTACAATACGTCCTTTCACAAGCCTTGCATTACGTCCGAGTGGTATTCAGTCTGAAACTTTGCAAGGGGACATCCCCGCCAGCTGCAACTTTGTTGCACTTATCCTAATGCTATTAAGCCGGAATCGGAAGGATTAATTCTACCAGATACCTCACTCGCACACCATAATACCTTTGAAATGTTGCATTTCTCATCCCTGCTTCTTAACATCAATTCGTCATAGAGTGTGGAAACAGGCCCTTTGGCCCAACCTGCCCACACGTCCCAGCTACACCAGTCCCACCTACCTGCATTTCATCCATATCCCTCCAAACCTGTCTATCCATGTACCTATCTAACTGTTTCTTAAACGTTGGGATAGTCCCAGCCTCAATGTTAGATAGGTACATGGATAAGACAGGTTTGGAGGGATATGGACCAAGCGCAGGCAAGTGGGACTAGTGTGGATGGGGCATGTTGGTCAGTGTGGGTAAGTTGGGCTGAAGGGCCTGTTTCCACATTGTATCACTCTGTAACTAAGCAAAGAAAGGGGAGATAGGCTATTGACTGACGTCTATTACAAACCCACTGACTCCCACAACTATCTCGACTACACTTCTTGCCACCCTGCTTCCTGCAAAGACTCTATCCCCTACTCCCAATTCCTCCATCTATGCCGCATCTGCGCCCAAGATGAGGTGTTCCATACTAGAACATCCGAGATGTCCTCATTCTTTAGGGAACGGGGGTTCCCCTCTTCCATCATAGATGAGGCCCTCACTCATGTCTCCTCGATACCCTGCAGCTCCACCCTTGCTCCCCCTCCCCCTAGTCACAACAGAGACAGAGTCCCCCTAGACCTTACCTTCCACCTCATCAGCCGTCACATACAACACATAATCCTCCAATGTTTCCGCCACCTACAATGGGATCCCACCACGAGCCACATTTTCCCATCTCCACCCCTTTCCGCCTTCCGCAGAGACTGTTCTTTCTGCAACTCCCTGGTTAACTCAGCCCTTCCCACCCAAACCACCCCCTCCCCAGGTACCTTCCCCTGTAACCGCAGGAGATGCAACACCTGTCCCTACACCTCCTCCCTCGACTCTGTCCAGGGATCCCGACAGGCCTCCTCCAACCTCATCTACTGTATCCGTTGTTCAAGATAGAAACATAGAAACATAGAAATTAGGTGCAGGAGTAGGCCATTCGACCCTTCGAGCCTGCACCGCCATTCAATATGATCATGGCTGATCATCCAACTCAGTATCCTGTACCTGCCTTCTCTCCATACCCCCTAATCCCCTTAGCCACATCTAACTCCCTCTTAAATATAGCCAATGAACTGGCCTCAACTACCCTCTGCGGCAGAGAGTTCCAGAGATTCACCACTCTCTATGTGAAGATGTGGACTCTTATACATCGGCGATACCAAACAGACTGGGCGATCAATTCGTGGAACACCTTCGCTCAACCCGTGTGAACCTACCTGATCTCCCGGTTGCCAAACACTTTAATTCCCCTTCCCATTCCCACACTGACCTTTCTGTCCTCGCTCTCCTCCATTGTCAGAGTGAGGCTAAACGCAAATTGGAGGAACAGCATCTCATATTTTGCTTGGGCAGCTTACAGCCCAGTGGTATGAATATTGATTTCTCTCACTTCAAGTAGCCCCAGCATTCCCTCTCTCTCCATCCTTCCCCACCCACGTCGCACCAGCTTCTCATTCTCACCCAACAAACAGCTAACAATGGCCTGTTTCCTTTATCATCTGTACTTTTTTGCAAATCTTTCATTCATTTATTCAATATCTCTCTACATTAAATTCTATATCTCTCAATTTCCCATCTCTCAGTCTGAAGAAGGGTCTCGACCCGAAACGTCACCAATTCCTTCCCTCCAGAGATGCTGCCTGTCTCGCTGAGTTACTCCAGCTTTTTTTGTGTCTATCTACAGTTTAAACCAGCACCTGCAGTTCCTTCCTGCACAGAGAAAGGGAGAACATACAAACTCCGTACAGACAGCGCCCGAAGTCGGGATGGAACCCGAACTCTACCGCTGCGCTACCGTGCTGCTCTGCCTCTGAAATGAACTCTGAACAAGTGCGTCCAGATGTGGACATTGACATGAACTCTGAACAACTGCGTCCAGATGTGGACGTTGGCAAAGTGCCAAAGCAGGAAAATAAAACCACATCCCTTTGACGATTCAGCTGTCTCCACGAGTTTGACGCTTCAGCTGTTTCTTTGTTCACAGTGGCACGGCCCACCGCGTCCCTCGTTGTCCACAGTGGCACCTGTCTTCACCCCCCCCCCCCCCCCCCCCCCCCCCCCCCCCCCACCATCGGCCCCCCTCTCTACGTGGCAGCACCCCTCCACACTGGGCCCCCCTTCATTATCGGTGGCCTGCCGGTCACATGACTCCATGGAGCATCTCGGAAACTTTCCTAGATTGAATGGCAGGCAGACCAGATGGCCCGAATGGCCCAATTCTGCTCCTGTGTCTTACAAACACAGTAACATAGAAAATAGGTGCAGGAGGAAGCCATTCGGCCCTTTGAGCCAGCACCGCCATTCATTGTGATCATGGCTGATCGTCCCCAATCAATAACCCGTGTCTGCCTTCTTCCCATATCCCTTGACTCCACTAGCCCCTAGAGCTCTATCAAACTCTCTCTTAAATCCATCCAGTGACTTAGCCTCCACTGCCCTCTGTGGCAGGGAATTCCACAAATTCACAACTCTCTGGGTGAAAAAGTTGTTTCTCACCTCAGTCTTAAATGGCCTCCCCTTTGTTCTAAGAGAATTCTTATGAGATGGGTGGGGACTGGAGGACGTGCCAGCCAGCCAGCAGCGGGGTCAGGTCCCTGCTGGTCACAGCCGCCCTCTGACCTGCTATTGCCCTGCCGGCCGGCTGAGCCGCCCTCATGCCTGGCCTCCCTCCCGATGAGTGAGAGGATGGCAAACACACTCAGACTGGCCAGGGGCACAACTGCTGAAGCAGCAGAGCTGCTCGCAACGTGAGATGACATGAACACATGGGGAGGTTACACAAAAAAGCTGGAGAAACTCAGCGGGTGCAGCAGCATCTATGGAGCGAAGGAAATAGGCAACGTTTCGGCCCGAAACGTTGCCTATTTCCTTCGCTCCATAGATGCTGCTGCACCCGCTGAGTTTCTCCAGCTTTTTTGTGTAACCTTCGATTCCCCAGCATCTGCAGTTCCCTCTTGAACACATGGGGAAGTGAACTGAGAACTGAAAGCAATGACCCACGATTAACTGCTGCCACAGAGTTATCATCCCATCGTCACTTCATAAAGTCATAAGTGATTCAAGTTCAAGTGAGTTTATTGTCATGTGTCCCTGATAGGACAATGAAATTCTTGCTTGGCTTCAGCACCCAGAACATAGTAGGCATGACTACAGAGCAGATCAGTGTGTCCATATACAGGTGCACAACCTTTTATCCGGTGTTCCAGAAACCGAAAAGCTCCGAAAACCGGCCATTTTTTCCAGATGTCGTCTGCGCACCAAAGCTCGCGTTTGGCGCCAAACCTGACCCAAAACGACCCACGGTCAACCCAGGTCTGTACTACTGTAGCGACTGCCTCCTCCCTGGAGACCGGGAGACGCTTAAACATCTGTAAATCATTGCTTAAATGTTAGTCAGTTAGTTTGGAGGGCTTTTATGTGAAGGGGGGTGAAGGGGTATACTTTAATTCTTAGTCCCCTACCTGGTCGGAGAGGCGGGGAGCGGTCAATGCCTTACCGGGTCGCTGTGCAGTAAGCTCCGCAGCGCTGTGGCCGGTGGGGCTGCGGGCGGCGCCGGTTGTAGCTCCGACCCCGGCAACTCTACCCCTGGCTGCGAGGCGCTCCAAATCCAGCGCGGCCCGCGGCCGGACGCCCCAGCTCCGCGAATGTCGGGAGTCGGCGGCGTCGCAGCGCTGGGATACCAGCGGGGTGCGGGCAATGCCTTACCGGGTCGCCGTGCGGCAAGCTCCGGAGCGCTGTGGCCGCCGACACACAACATCGCGAGCGTCGCTGGATTTGGAGCCGCGCAGCCAGGGGTAGAGTTGCCGGGGTCGGAGCCCCAACCGGCGCCGCCCGCGGCCGGACGGAGCCCCCAGCTCCGCGGCTCCAAATCCAGCGACGCTCCGCGAATGTTGGAAGAAGGCGGCCACAGCGCTCCAGAGCTTGCCGCACGGCGACCCGGTAAGGCATTGCTCGCTCCCCGCTGGTATCCCAGCGCTGCGACGCCGCCGACTCCCGACATTCTCGGAGCTGGGACGTCCGGCCGCGGGCCGCGCTGGATTTGGAGCGCCTCGCAGCCAGGGGTAGAGTTGCCGGGGTCGGAGCTACAACCGGCACCGCCCGCGGCCGGACGGAGCCCCCAGCTCCGCGTGGTTGGGAGTCGCCGACCAGGTAGGTAGGGGACTAAGAATTAAAGTTTCCCCCTTCACCCCTACACCACCACCACCACATAAAATCCCTCCAAACTAACTGACTAACATTTATGCAATGATTCTCCCGGTCTCCGGGGAGGAGGCAGCTGCTCCAGACTTTTCAAGCCGCCCGCGCTACCTACCTAATCTACGCTAAAAATCTTCCATTCTGAAATCCGAAAATGTCCGAAATCCGACAAGTGTCTGGTCCCAAGGCTTTCGGATAAAAGGTTGTGCACCTGTACCATTATATAAATATATACACACATGAATAAAGAAACTGATAGTGCATATAACAGATAATGGGTTATTAATAATCAGAGTTTTGGCCGAGCCGAGTTTAATAGCCTGATGGCTGTGGGGAAGTAACTATTCCTGAACCTGGTCGTTGCAGTCTTCAGGCTCCTGTACCTTCTACCTGAAGGTAGCAGGGAGATGAGTGTGTGGCCAGGATGGTGTAGGTCCTTGATGATACTGCCAGCCTTTTTGAGGCAGCGACTGCGATAGATCCCCTCGATGGAAGGGAGGTCAGAGCCGATGATGGACTGGGCAGAGTTAGGCCATTCGGCCCATCAAGTCTACTCTGCCGTTCAATCATGGCTGATCTATCTCTCCCTCCTAACCCCATTCTCCTGCCTTCTCCCCATAACCCCTGACACCCGTACGAATCAAGTATCAATATATCCCCACCTTAAATATATCCACTGATTGGACTGCACAGCCGTCTGTGGCAATGAATTCCATAGATTCACCACCCTCTGACTAAAGAAATTCCTCCTCATCTCCTTCCTAAAAGAATGTTCTTTTATTCTGAGTCTGTGGCCTCTAGTCCTAGACTCACCCACCAGTGGAAACATCCTCTCCACATCCACTCCATACAATTCACTATTCGGTAATTTCCACCGAAAATATCATTACATTATTAGAAATCAACTCGTAGAATTAAAATACTAGTTGTCACTTTAATTTTAGACACTATCTGATCTTTTTCCTTTCTCAGTCGACGTTCCATTATATTACAGTATGTAGGAAGGAACTGCAGATGCTGGTTTACCCTGAAGATAGACAAAAAATGCTGCAGTAACTCAGCGGGACAGGCAGCATCAAAGATCCTATAGCGGGCAAGGTGGTCCACTCGACGAAAAAGACGTTGTACGGTCATGGGCAGATTCATGGGTAATTTTCAGCCCCATTTCCGTAACCGGCTTCCGTCTCCACACCAAAGATCCCATAGGATACTAGTGCGGAGACGGCAACCGGTTACAGAAACATCCTCGTAAAAATAAAAGTTATTTGGGAAAAATCTTCTCCTCATTTTCAGAATTATAATTTATTAACTCAAACTGTTCCCCCGCAACGTTGATTACAGTGCGAGTCGGGTCGGGTCAGGTTACTGAAATGGATGAAAAAAAGGCCCACGTTCCGCTCCATTGCGTACTACACGTCAGCCCATTGCATTTAGCAGGAGTGGTCTATCTTGCTTGCTATAGGATCTTTGGGCAGCATCTCTGGAGAGAAGGAATGGGTGACATTTCGGCTCGAGACCCTTCTTCAGACTGAAAGTCAGAGGAGAGGGAGACACAGAGATAGGAAGTGTAAGGTGTGAAAACGACACATCAAAGGGGGCAAAGTTCAAGGGAAATGTAGAGTAGATCATTGGAAGGTGACAACGAAGCAAACAGAGATAAAATGTAATCAGGACAGTCAGACTGGTAGGAAAACGAGGATGGGGGAGGGATGTAGAGAGAGGGACAGCAAGGGTTACTAGAAGTTAGAGAAGTCTGAAGAAGGGTCTCAACACGGAACGTCACCAATTCATTTGCTCCAGAGATGCTGCCTGACCCACTGAGTTAGAATTAGAATTAGATTAGATTCCTTTATCGTCATTTAGACCTATCGGTCTGAACGAAATTATGTTGCCTGCAGTCATACACAGAATCAATAATAACAAAACATACAATAAACACAAATTAAACATCCACCACAGTGAGTTCACCAAGCACATCCTCACTGTGATGGAGGCAAAGTCTTAGTTTCCGTCTCTTCCCTCCTTGTTCTCCCTCTGCGCTGAGGCGATCGATCCAGCTCCAGGCCGCTGCCCCAGCTCCGGGTCCAGCAGTCTCAGCTCCGAGCCCCACTGCATCAGCTCCAGGCCGCTGCCCCAGCTCCGAGCCCCACTGCATCAGCTCCAGGCTGCTGCCCCAGCTCCGGGACCCACTGCATCAGCTCCAGGCTGCTGCCCCAGCTCCGGGACCCACTGCATCAGCTCCAGGCCGCCGCCGAAAGCCAGAACGCCGCACCAGCAAGTCGGGCCACCGCTGCCTTAGCCCCGAAGACGGCCAGCCTCTCGTTAGTGAGTCCGGGCTGGCTCTGCCTCCAGAGCCTCGGGGTCAGTCGCAGGCTGGAGGCCGCCAGCTCCGCCATTAGGCCTCAGCGCAGACGGAGGCAGAGAAGGGGGATACGACACGACAAAGTCGCATTCCCCCGAAGGAAGAGACAGAGAACATGTTTCACCCCCCCCCCCCAACACAACCCAACAAACTAAAACTTAACCAAAACAAGAAAAAAAAACCAACAGAAAAAAGTAAAGACAGACGGACTGCAGGCGAGCCGCAGCTGTTAACAGTGCCGCCAGTTCCGGAAACATCTGCAGTTACTCCAGCTTTCTGTGTCTATCTTCCATCTGATTATTTCTAGCTAACAGCGGTTGTTTTAAAGCCAGCAGGCGGCGTTGAAGAAACATGTGCCCCTGGCCTCAAGACCTTAAATGCTGACTCGGCTGATGCTGAACAACAGGCAGCATTGTGACGTCTTATGGTTTACCAAAACTGCGCTACTCTTTCTGTGGTAAGACCACATTCCCACACATCATCTGCTTCAATTCTGGAGAAAATGACTCTCCGCTCTCGTGCCCTCCCGTAAAACAAGCTTCAGCGTTAAACTCTAAAACACAATTAGTTTAGTTTAGTTTAGAGAAACAGCGCTGAAACAGGCCCTTCGGCCCACCTAGTCCACACCGACCAGCGATCCCCGCACAATAACACTATCCTACACACACTAGCGACAATTTACATTTACACCAAGCCAATTAACCTACAAACCCGTACGTCTTTGGAGTGTGGGAGGAAACCGAAGATCTTGGAGAAAACCCACGCAGGTCACGGGGAGAACGTACAAACTCCGTACAGACAGCACCCTTAGATTAGTTTAGTTTAGTTTAGTTTAGAGATACAGCGCGTAAACAGGCCCTTCGGCCCATCAGGTCCACGCCAACCTGCGATCCCCGTAAATTAAAACCATCCTGCACCCACTAGGGACAATTTTTACATTTGCCAAGTCAATGAACCTACAAACATGTACGTTAGTTAGGATCGAACCCGGGTCTCCTGCGCTGTGAGGCAGGACCTCTACCGCTGTGCCACCGTGCTGTTAAAGTTGGAAAGGGCGCTGAGAAGATTTACAAGGATGTTGCCAGGACTTGAGGGTCTGAGCTGTAGGGAGAGGTTGAGTAGGCTGGGAGCGCAGGAGGATGAGGGGGAATCTTATAGAGGTGTATAAAATCATGAGAGGAATAGATCGGGTAGATGCAGTGAGTCTCTTGCCCAGAGTAGAGGAATCGAGGACCAGAGGACATAGGTTTGGCCAGTCCAACATAGGTTTGACCAGTCCAAGGAGCCCATCACCAAGGACTGCTCTCACCCCAACCATGGACTGTTTACCCTCCTACCATCCGGGAGGCGCTACAGGTCTCTCCGTTGCCGAACCAGCAGGTCGAGGAACAGCTTCTTTCCGGCCGCTGTCACTCTACTAAACAACGTACCTCGGTGACTGCCAATCACCCCCCCCACGGACACTTATTATTTATTTTTTTTTATTCAAAATCGTTTGCTATGTCGCTCTTCAAAGGAGATGCTAAATGCATTTCGTTGTCTCTGTACTGTACACTGACAATGACAATTAAAATTGAATCTGAATCTGAATCTGAATCTTTAAGGAGAAGGGGAAAAGATTAAATATGAATCTGAGGGGTAACCTTTTCAGAAAAGGGTGGTGGGTGTACGGAACAGAGAATTGTCTTTACCCATGAACAAACAATTCCATTCTGGTTCATTTGCAATGTAATTCCATTCACCTCCCTTTGATCTACATCCCTCAATGCCCAGGCCCCACAACAACTATATGCAACCGACCTCTCCTGCAGTATCATTTAGTTTAGTTACAGATACATAGAAAATAGGTACAGGAGTAGGCCATTCAGCCCTTTGAGCCAGTATCACCATTCAATGTGATCATCCACAATCAGTACCCCGTTCCTGCCTTCTCCCCATATCCCCTAACTCTGCTAGCCCTAAAAGCTCTATCTAACTCTCTTTTGAATGCATCCAGTGAACCGGCCTCCACTGCCTCCTGTGGCAGAGAATTCCACAAATTCACAACTGTGAAAATGTTTTTCCTCACCTCCGTTAAACTGTGGCCCCTGGTTCTGGACTCCCCCAACATCGGGAACACGTTTCCTGCATCTAGTGTGTCCAAACCCTTACAAATTTTGTACGTTTCTATAAATTCCCCTCTGATCCTTCTTATACAAGCTCAGCCATTCCATTCTTTCAACATATGCCAGTCCCGCCATCCCGGAAATTAACCTTATGAACCTACGCTGCACTCCCTCAATAGCAAGAATGTCCTTCCTCAAATTTGGAGACCAAAACTGCACACAATATTCCAGTTGGCCCTGTACAACTGCAGAAGGACCTCTTTGCTCCTATACTCAAATCCTCTCGTTATGAAGGCCAACATGCCACTCGCTTTCTTCACTTCCTGCTGTAGCTGTATGCTTACTTTCAGTGACTGATGCACAAGGACACCCATGTCTCGTTGCACTTCCCTTTTCCTAATTTGACACCATTCAGATAATAATCTGCCTTCTTATTCATACGCATTATACTGCATCTGCCATGCATCTGCCCACTCACCCAAGCTGTCCAAATCACCCTGCATCCTCATAGCATCCTCCTCACAGTTCACACTGCCACCCAGCTTTGTGTCATCTGCATATTTGCTAATGTTACTTTTAATTCTTTCATCTAAATCATTAATGTATATTGTAAATAGCTGCGGTCCCAGCACCGAGCCTTGCGGTACCCCACTAGTCACTGCCTGCCTTTCTGAAAGATACCCGTTAATTCCTTCTCTTTGTTTCCTGTCTACCAACCACTTCTCTACCCATGTCAATATCAATATCAATACCCCCAATACCATGCGGTCTAATTCTGCCCATTAACCTCCTGTGTGGGACCTTCTCAAATGCTTTCTGAAAGTCCAAGTACACTACATCCACTGGCTCTCTCTTGTCCGTTTTCCTAGTTACATCTTCAATAAATTTCAGAAGATTAGTCAAGCATGATTTCCCCTTTGTAAATCCATGCTGACCCGGACCGATCCTGTTACTGCTATCCAAATGTGCCGCTATTACATCTTTAATAATTGACTCCAGCATCTTCCTCACCACTGATGTCAGGCTAACTGGTCTATAATTCCCTGTTTTCTCTCTCCCTCCTTTCTTAAAAAGTGGGACCTGATCAGGACCTGATCCAGAATCTATAGAACATTGGAAAATGATCACCAATGCGTCCATGATTTATAGAGCAACCTCCTTGAGTACCCTGGGATGCAGACCATCAGGCCCTGGGTTTAGAGATACAGCGCGGAAACAGGCTCTTCGGCCCACCGTGTCTGCACCGACCAGCGATCCCCGAACATTAACACTATCCTACACACACTAGGGACAATTTACATTTATACCAAGCCAATTAACCTACAAACCTGTACGTCTTTGGAGTGTGGGAGGAAACCGAAGATCTCAGAGAAAACCCACGCAGGTCACACGGAGGACGTGCAAACTCCGTACAGACAGCACACGTAGTCGGCATTGAACCCGGATCTCTGGCGTTGCAAGCGCTGAAAGGCAGCAACTCCACCTGATCGGCGTGGAGTCGATGGGCCAAAGGGCCTGTTTCGGCGCTGTGTCTCTAAACTAGACTAAATATCAGAATGTTTTCAGTAACAACAACCCTGTTAGGAATTTGGCAAAGGGGGGGGGGGGAAATAGAAACGGAAAAAGTACCAGTTTGCACGTTCTGTGACTGGGTTTGAAGCACATCATTGCAGTGAAGAGAATAGTGGCGGCACGGTGGTGCAGCGGTAGAGTTGCTGTCTTACAGCGCCAGAGACCCAGGTTCGATCCTGACTACGGGTGCTGTCTGTACGGAGTTTGTACGTCCTCCCTGTGGAAGTGTGGGTTTTCCCCAGGTGCTCCAGTTTCCTCCTAATCTCCAAAGGCGTGCATGTTTGTAAGTTAGTGTTTAAGAAGGAACTGCAGATGCTGTAAAATCGAAGGTAGACAAATGTGCTGAAGAAGGGTTTTGGCCCGAAACGTTGCCTATTTCCTTCGCTCCATTGATGCTGCTGCATCCGCTGAGTTTCTCCAGCACTTTTGTCTATCAGGTTTGTAGGTTAATTGGCTTTGGTAAATTGACCCTAGTGTGTGGGATAGTGCTGATACTCGCTAGTCTGTGTGGACTCTCTGGGCCGAAGGGTCTGTTTCCACACTGTCTCTTTGAACTAAAGTAAACTGAAACATTTCTTCCCACAGTTCCTTACAACGACAATGAAAAGGCCAAATGGAATGTTAATTGCAGTAACAACACAGAGGTTGATCAGCACATTGGGCCCACACTGGCCCACAGCCAAGTGATCCTATCAGTGCCATAATAACATGACAAAGTGGAAAAATGCAGGGACTTTGATGAAGGGAGAAGGCTGGACCTTGCAGGGAAGGTATGGAATTGGAACAAGAATTCGACAATGTTACCAGGCAGGATCTTAGGGAAGAGGGGAAAATCCGGCCTGCCGATCGGAAGTCTGCCACGGAAGTCCTGATTGGATCGCGATTGGCCGCTCAGCAGACCTAGACGTCGCATTTGCGGGGAGACGTCCGGTAGCGTTGCCAACTGTCCTGTATTAGCCGGGACATCCCGTATATTGGGCTAAATTGGTTTGCCCCGTATGGGACCGCCCTTGTCCCATATTTGACCGCTACTACTCGGGTCGAGGGGACTGTCGGGTCGGAGCGCCGCATCCAGCCCCGCCTCACCCGTCCCGACGTAGTGCAGCCCATGGAGTGCAGCAGCAGCACCTCGCCCGTGGCCCCGTCGGTCGGCAGCCCGGCCAGCTGTCCGACCTTCTGACCTTCGCTTACCGCCGACACCACCACCCCTCCTTCTCATGGCCGATCATCGGTTCATGAGTTGGACGGGGCGCCGGACTTTGCGCGTGACATCGCGCGGCCCGGGCCAGAACTCCTCAGCTGGCCCCGCCGTTTGGGCTTTGCGTGCAGTCCAGCACCTGGGACAACTCATCATTCACCCAGCCACGGCCCAGTCGGTCGACGAATTGCCGTCGGGAATTTGTCCCGTATTTTGTCCTTTTGTCCCTTATTTAGGAGTGAGGAAGTTGGTGACCCTAATCTCCGGTGTGAGGGGGGGGGGGAATGCAACTGCACTCTCATAATAAAGTGTTCAGTTTAAAGGAAATGCTGGAACCTGACATTCCATGACAAACAGTGGTGGGTGGGCCTGTATTTTCTATTCAAATGTATCATTTGAAATTTGGCAAGCTCACAGGAACAATTGAGGCAGGCGGTGAAACTAATTATCATTGTTAAAGAGGGAAGATATGTGTGGGTGGTGGGTCCCACCCGAGCAGTGTATTACGGTCTAGTTTACTTTGGTTTAGAGATACAGCGTGGAATCAGGCACTTCGGCCCACCATGTCTGCGGCAACCAGCAACCAGTGGGAGAGTCTAGGACTAGTGGTCACAGCCTCAGAATCAAAGGACGTTCTTTTAGGAGGTTGAGGAGGAATTTCTTTAGTCAGTGGGTGGTGAATCTGTGGAATTCTTTGCCAGAGAAGGCTGTAGAGGCCAATTCAATTTACGGCAGAGATAGATAGATTCTTGATTAGTACGGGTGTCAGAGGTTATGAGGAGAAGGCAGGAGAATGGGGTTAAAATGATGTGGCGTACACATTCATTTGTAGGATGTACAAAGTTGAATAAATTTTGGAGTGATATATTTGATATATTTACAAAGCTTTTCAAGTCAAGAATAGAACCCAAAACGGAATGGATTATATTTGGAATAATAGGAGAAGATACCAATTTAAATAAAGATTAAAATGTTTTTTTTAATTAAGGGTTAATAATTGGAAAGAAATTGATACTTAAATTTTGGAAAAATACAACCATACCAACTGTTAAAATGTGGATTGGGAATATGATGGACATAGCACGCCTTGAAGAAATGAGACTCCGACTAATAGATAAATATGACCAATTCTTAAGGAGTTGGTCTCCTTTCATCGACTTTTTGGAATCATGTGATGCAGCGGTACCGTAAGGATTGCGGATTTCAGCTCATGATAGATCTACATCTCCGAATACAGATTTGAAAAATTCTCTTTTAAGGGGCCTTCTCTTCTATTTCTACTTTCCACTTTCTCTCTTCCTTTTTTATTTTTTATATACACACTTCACGTTTTTCTACTCTCTACCATCTATTTTTCCACTTTTTCCTCTTTCTATTGTTTTCTTTTTCTTGTCCTGCTTACTTCCTTCTCATAACATATAACTAGAGGTTGTACATAGAATGGATTACGGTATTACATAGTTGGCACCTAAAATTAGGTTCCACTGTACTGTTTTGTGCTGTATTAACTTCTAATAAAATAAACAAAAAAAAAAAAAAATGATGTGGCGTAAATTACGCCCAAATGACCCCCAAGTGGGACAGGCCCTTAAGGCAGCAACTCTACCGCTGTGCCCAACAAAGACGGGTTATAGCTGAGAATCTAATTGTTTGTCCCCACTGCGAAACTGCAGCAGGTTTATAATACAAGCCGGCATAACACTTGCATGCTTTTTATGGACTTGAAATCACTTGAAATGTACTTACAGGGGATTTCTCACCTTCCCAGGCGTAGCTCAACATGTAACCCAGCAGGATACCATTCACTTCCTCTGCCGCAGGTGCCGACCATTCCACAGTTAACCAGGTACTGTTCTCACGGACACTTACATTACGAGGAGGTGCTGTCGGGACTGCCAAAATAAAACGTTGCGTCAGTAATCACCTCGTCAAATGTCATCTTTTACTCCACATATATAGCAGTATATAGCAGAGCAGGACAACATAGGAACAGGTCCTCCAGTCCACAATGTACGTTTCAAACCCAGAGCCAAGTTCAACTAATCTCTGTATGAATGTAGACACAAAATGTTGGAGTAACTCTGGAGAGAAGGAATGGGGGACGTTTTGGGTCAAGTCAAGTCAAGAGAGTTTATTGTGATGTGTCCCAGATAGGACAATGTCATTCTTGCTTTGCTTCAGCACAACAGAATATAGTAGGCATAAATAAATACAGACCCTTCTTCAGAATGAATGATCCATATCCCTCCATATCCATGTGCCCAGGCAAAAGCCTCTTCAACACCATCACTGCATCTGCCACCACCACCACCACCACCACCACCACCACCACCAATGTGTTCCAGGCACCCACCACTCTCTTTGTAGGTACAAGGAACTCCATGCTTCCATCGATTCCATTCTCCCTTCCATCGACTCCATCTACACCTCACGCTGCCTCGGCAAGGCCAGCAGCATCATCAAGGGCCAGTCTCACCCCGGCCACTCCCTCTTCTCCCCTCTCCCATCGGGCAAGAGGTACGGAAGTGTGACATTGCACACCTCCAGATTCTGGGACAGTTTCTTCCCAGCTGTTATATGGAACTGAATCATCCTACCACAACCAGAGAGCAGTGCTGAACTACTATCTACCCCATCGGAGTGTCTTAGATCGGACTTTATTGGACTTGATCTTGCACTGGACGCTATTAACATTATTCTCTTTATCATGTAACTATAGACTGTGGATGGATCAAATGTAATCATGTATTGTCTTTCCGTTGACTGGTTAGCGCACAACAAAAGCTTTTCACTTTTAGACAATAGACAATAGGTGCAGGAGTAAACCATTTGGCCCTCGAGCCAGCACCGCCATTCACTGTAATCATGGCTGATCATCCCCAATCAGTATCCCGTTCCTGCCTTCTCCCCATATCCCTTGACTCCGCAATCTTTAAGAGCTCCATCTAACTCTCTCTTGAAAGCATCCAGAGAATTGGCCTCCACTGCCTTCTGAGGCAGAGAATTCCACAGATTCACAACCCTCTGTGTGAAAAGGTTTTTCCCCATCTCTGTTCTAAATGGTTTACCCCTTATTCTTAAACTGTGGCCCCTGGTTCTGGACTCTCCCAACATTGGGGGAGTCAAGAACCATCCAGCGTCTAGAGTGCCCAAACCCTTAATAATCTTATGTGTTTCAATAAGATCCCCTCTCATCCTTCTAAACTCCAGAGTATACAAGCCCAGTCGATCCATTCTATCAACATATGACAGTCCCGCCATCCCGGGAATTAAACTGGTGAACCTACGCTGCACTCCCTCAATAGCAAGAATGTTCTTCCTCAAATTAGGGGACCAAAACTGCACACAGTACCCCAGGATAAGAGGGGATCTCATTGAAACATACAAGATTGTTAAGGGTTTGGACACTCTAGAGGCAGTAAACATGTTCCCGGTGTTGGGGGAGTCCAGAACCAGGGGCCACAGTTTAAGAATAAGGGGTAGGCCATTTGGAACGGAGATGAGGAAAAACGTTTTCACCCAGAGAGTTGTGAGTCTGTGGAATTCTCTGCCTCAGAAGGCAGTGGAGGCCGGTTCTCTGGATACTTTCAAGAGAGAGCTAGATAGAGCTCTTAAAGATAGCGGAGTCAGGGGATACGGGGAGAAGGCAGGAATGGGGTACTGATTGTGGATGATCACAGTGAATGGCGGTGCTGGCTCGAAGGGCCGAATGGCCTCCTCCTGCACCTATTGTTTATTCATAGTGGTGGGTGGGCAGATGTGGGTGGCGATGGGGTTTAATCTGAGCAAGTGCAGGGGTTTTGCAATTCGGGAGGCCAAACACAAGGGGAAATGACATTGTTAATTTCAGGACCCTAATTAATGCTGGACCCATTATGCTGGAGTAACTCAGCGGGTCATTCAGCATCTCTGGGTGACGTTTCGGGTCGAGACCTTTCTTCAGACTAAGAGTCAGGAGAAAGGGAAAGATTTAAGGTCCTGTCCCACTTGGCGTTTGTTTCGGCGACTGCCGGCATCATATCAATGTCGCCAAAAGATTTCGAATATTTCAAAATCCAGCGGCGACAAAAAAAATGTTGGGACACTGGAAAAAACAGCGCGTGTCATACGTCATCATGCCACGTCACGCCGCATCACGCCGGTGACCTGATAGGTCAGTCAATGATCCCGGCAGTCGCCGAAAAAAATCACCAAATGTGACAGGCACTTTGGAGAGACATAGTAGAGAGATATACAGAACAAATGAATGAAAGATATGCAAAAGAGTAACAATGATAAAGGAAACAGGTCATTGTGAGCTAGGTGAAAACGAGTTACAGACAATGAGATTCAACAAGATGACTGAAGCTGGTACAACTTCAGCAGTGGAGGGATGGAGAGAGGGGAATGCAAGGGTTACTTGACCTGCTGAGTTACTCCAGCATTCTGTGTCCTTCTGTGTAAACTGGCATCTGCAGTTCCTCATTTCTATGTGCTAACATATAGGGTCTTGGTCAGAAAAACTGATCATTCAGAAGTTCATAAACAGCCAAGTCTGGCCAAGCTCCCCCTGCAGTTAAATACCCGCTGATCCAAGCAACACTTTGACAACACAAAACTACTCAAACAGCTTGTCTGAATACACCGTGGAGTTGCTAGTGTAGGGGGTTGTGGGACTGGGACTTAACTTCATGACCACACAGATTAGTTCTCTCATACCAAACTCAAACTCAGTTGTGGAAAAACCTGGTCAACTGTATGAGCAGTGGGGTAGGGACGAGCTGCCAGCAGCGATTGGACGTTTAAAGCCTGCACCGTGTGTCTGAGTTGTGAAAGATAGATGTAGTGGGATGGAATTCAGCGGTGACTTGTCAGTTCCGTAGCATTAAAGGGCCTGTCCTTTAAGCTGCGAGACTTCACCGAGATACTGAACTCAGTCAGGGGGGTTCATCCCTCAAGAGGAGTCCTCATTGAAACTTACCGAATAGTGAAACGCCTGGATAGAGTGGATGTCTCCATTGGTGGGAGAGTCTAGGACCAGAGGGCACAGCATCAGAATTAAAGGACGCACATTTAGGAAGGCGATGAGGAATTTCTTTAGTCATAAGATCATAAATAATAGGTGCAGAATTAGGCCATTCGGCCCATCAAGTCCACTCCACCATTCAATTATGGCTGATCTATCTCTCCCTCCTAACCCCATTCTCCTGCCTTCTCCCCGTAACCCCTGACACCCCAATAAGACAAATCGGTCCAAAGGACCAAATAAATAATTGTAAATGTGAAGAGGACAAACGTGAAGGCGATGTTTCTGAATGTGTAAAGCATTCGGGATAAAGTAGATGAAATCAAAGTACAAGTAGCTGTACATTGTATAATTGCCAGCACAGAGATCCTTGATGGAGCAGCCTAGTTTGGAAGCAGAATGAACATTGGTGCTGTATTTGCTGGAAGGGCAGGGAGAAGGAGATGAGATGGTGCCATCGGTAAAAGAACAAGAGTGGGAAAGAATGCTGGCTGGAAAATCAGGGATTGGTCTGAATGCAGCTCAGAACCATTGGAGGAAGTTGTTTACAGGCCTCCAAACCGCAGTTTGGGGCCCGTAGTATACGAGCCCCATCTGCCCGAGACTGGTTGGCGTGGGAGTGTCTACCTTCCCGTGCAGGTCTGTAGCACATGCCCACTGCCCAAGGAGAGGATTGCTGAGCTGTTATATATGGTTGCCCAAACGGCATTTGATTTGGTGCCAAATAATAGTGTGAGAAAGACTGAAACCAATGAAATAATAGGATAGTCATAGTGAAAGAACACTATTAAAAATAGTCCCAACCCAAAACATCATCTATCCATGAACTCCAGATGTGCTGCCTGACCTGCAGTCTGAACAAGTGTCTCGACCCAAAACGTCACCTATCCATATTCTCCTGAGATGCTGCTTGACCTGCTGAGTTACTCCAGCACTATGTGTCCTTCTATTGTAAACCGGCATTTATAGTTCATTGTTTCTCTATTCTAGTAATAGCGAAAGGTTGTTTTTTTTGCAGTTTAGAGTGCAGTGGAGTTCCCCAACGTCAGAACACTTCCTTTAGTTTAGTTTTGGACACACAGTGTGGAAACAGGCCCTTCGGCCCAGCGAGTCCACGCCGACCAGCATTTGAGCTCAGCAAATGGCCTGATATATTTATGACAGACAGAGGCAAGCTAATTCTACAGTTAACAAAGGCAGGAGATAAAATTGTGTAGGAAGGAACTGCAGATGCTGGTTTAAACCGGAGACAAGCACAAAAAGCTGGAGTAACTCAGTGGGACAGGCAGCATCTCTGGAGAGCTGGAATGGGTAACGTCTCGGGTCGAGACCCTTCTTCAGAAGGGAACATTGGTGGGATAAATGGTGGGATATTTCGTTTCAGCATTAAAATAGATCTCATTCATCTTCCTAAAAGTGAAAACTAACTTCTCTGAAGTCATGGGAAAATACTGAATCAGCAACCAAAAAAAACCGCCATCACAAAGGATTGCCAAGCAATGTTCTTCACTTTCAATTGCAGAGAAATAATGTGCAATTAGAACGTGACACCCACTTTCATAATTGTGGTTTCCGCTTTTCCCGAAAATGAAACTCTACCTCACGCTGCCTCGGCAAGGCCAGCAGCATAATCAAGGACGAGTCGCATCCTGGCCACTCCCTCTTCTCCCCTCTCCCATCAGGCAAAAGGTCCAGAAGGCATCTATCTGATGAAGGGTCTCGACCCGAAACGTCACCCATTCTTTCTCTCCAGAGATGCTGTCTATCCCGCTGTGTTACTCCAACTTTTTGTGTCTATAAAAGGTACAGAAGTGTGAAAACGCACACCTCCAGATTCGGGGGCAGTTTCTTCCCAGCTGTTATCAGGCAACTGAATCATCCTACCACAACCAGAGAGCAGTGCTGAACTACTATCTACCACATTGGAGACCCTCGGACTATGTTGATCGGACTTTGCTGGCTTTACCTTGCACTAAACGTTATTCCCTTAACATGTATCTGAATGAATTAATGAATGAATAAGTTTATTGGCCAAGTATTCACATACAAGGAATATGCCTTGGTGCTGCGCCCGTAAGTAACAACAACATACACTGACAGTTAGGAATGACACATAGAACATAAAACATTAATAATAAAACATTATCGATTAAACATGTGAATTAAATAAAATACCAGAGCAAAAGGAGGCTACAGATTTTTGGTTGTTGAGTAGAGCTATTACTCGTGGAAAAAAAGCTGTTTTTATGTCTGTCTGTGGCAGCTTTGACAGTCCGGAGTCGCCTTCCGGAGGGAAGTGATTCAAAGAGTTTGTGGCCAGGGTGAGAGAGGTCAGAGATGATCTTACCCGCTCACTTCCTGGCCCTTGCAGTGTACAGTTCGTCGATGGGGGGGGAAGGTTGTAGCCAATAACCTTCTCAGCTGATCGGACGATTCGCTGCAGCCTCCAGATGTCATACTTAGTGGCTGAGCCAAACCAGACCATGATGGAGAAGGTGAGGACAGACTCTACGATGGCCGTTTAGAATTGAGCCATCATGGCCTGTGGCAGACTGTGCTTCCTCAGCTGCCGTAGGAAGTACATCCTCTGTTGTGCCTTTGTGGATCAGTTCAATCAGGGTTGTGTTGTCCGCAAACTTGAGAAGCTTCACAGAGGAGTCTGTGGATGTGCAGTCATTGATGTAGAGAGAGTAGAGGAGAGGGGAGAGTACGCAGCCTTGCGGTGCTCCTGTGCTGAGGGTCTGCGGGTCCGAGATGTGCTTTCCCAGCCTCACATGCTGCTTCCTGTCTGCCAGGAAGTTGGTGATCCGCTGACAGAGGGGTTCAGGCACAGTCAACTGAGAGAGTTTGGAGTGTAGTAGCTCTGGCACAACGGTGTTGAATGCAGAGATAAAATCAACAAACAAAATTCTCGCATAGGTCCCCTGGTGGTCTAGGTGCTGGAGGATGAAGTACAGACCCAGGTTGACTGCAACATCCACAGATCTATTGGCCCGATATGCAAACTGCAGAGGGTCCAGCAGGGGGTTTGTGATATTTTTCAGCTTGGCCAGCACAAGCCTTTCCATATAACCATATAACCATATAACAATTACAGCACGGAAACAGGCCATCTCGGCCCTACAAGTCCATGCCGAACAAATTTTTTTTTTCCCCTTAGTCCCACCTGCCTGCACTCATACCATAACCCTCCATTCCCTTCTCATCCATATGCCTATCCAATTTATTTTTAAATGATACCAATGAACCTACCTCCACCACTTCCACTGGAAGCTCATTCCACACCGCCACCACTCTCTGAGTAAAGAAGTTCCCCCTCATATTACCCCTAAACTTCTGTCCCTTAATTCTGAAGTCATGTCCTCTTGTTTGAATCTTCCCTATTCTCAAAGGGAAAAGCTTGTCCACATCAACTCTGTCTATCCCTCTCATCATTTTAAAGACCTCTATCAGGTCCCCCCTTAACCTTCTGCACTCCAGAGAATAAAGACCTAACTTATTCAACCTATCTCTGTAACTTAGTTGTTGAAACCCAGGCAACATTCTAGTAAATCTCCTCTGTACTCTCTCTACCGACTTTCGAGACTTTCGAGTGTCTTCATAACTGCAGATGTCAGTGCGACAGGCCTGCAGTTATTAAGACCAGTAATCCTTGCCTTTTTGGGTTCAGGGACAATAGTGGAGACTTTGAAGCAGGCAGGGACAGTACAGGTTTGCAGGGTCTGTGTAGACCGATGCCAGTTGTTCGGCACAGAGCTTAAGAGTAGAGGGGGAAACATTGTACACTGTAAACGGATCGATTGTAATCATGTACTGTCTTTCTGCTGACTAGATAGCACGCAACAAAAGCTTTTCACTGTACCTCGGTACACGTGACAATAAACTAAACTGAATTGAACTTAGAATAGTTTTTCAGCTTGACTATTGCCAACAGATTTCAACAACGTGTACCCAATTTACTGAGGTTGGGTCAAAACAAAAAAAATAGACAATAGGCAATAGGTGCAGGAGTAGGCCATTCGGCCCTTCGAACCAGAGTCGGCCCATTCAATGCTGACTCTTCTAGTAAGTCACTGTGTTTCCATGAAGATTCCCAAATGTTATATTAACTAATTTCATCCTGATGCTTCATCACCAAGTGACAAACCTACTCCGAGGGCTGAATCAGCAAAGTTAAAGAAGTCAAAAATAGGATGAAACACAGGGAACTGCAGGAGCTGGTATCCTGAGAAAACAGAAAGTACTGGAGGAACTCAGTGGGTCAGACAGCATATGTGACGAGAGGAGGATAGCATATGTGACGGCAGTCTGCAGAAAGGTCCCAACCCGAAACATCATCCTTCTCTCCAGAGATGCTGCTTGTCCCGCTGAGTTACTACAGCTTTTTGTGTCTATCTTCAGAGATACTGTATGTGACGGGAATGGACAAGTGACATTTCGGATCTGGACTCTTCGTCAAACTGATTGTATTTGACGGGGGGGTAGGGGGTTGGAAAAGAGAAGAATGGGCGGAACAAAGCCAGGCAAGTGATTGAGATACTAGCAACTGCAGATGCTTGATGCTTGGAGCAAGTGCAATGTGCTGGAAGAACTCAGTGGGTCAGGCAGCCTCTGTGGAGGGGCGACGTGTGGGTTGGGTCACTCAGATACACATACCTGAAAGCTGGAGTTGCTGCCTCACAGCGCCAGAAACGCGGGTTCGATCCTGACTATGGGTGTTGTCTGTACAGAGTTTGTACATTCTCCCTGTGACCTGCGTGGGTTTTCTCCGGGTGCTCCGGTTTACTCCCACACTCCAGAGCCGTGCAGGTTTGTAGGTTAATTGGCTTCTGTAAATTGTCACTAGTGTGTGGGATAGAACTAGCGTTCTAGTTGATGGCTGGTCGGCCTGGACTGAAGGGCCTGTTTCCATGCTGTATCTCTAACCCAAACTGAACTGGGCAGTTCGAGGAATCTATCAACAGGTTATTTTTCAGGTCGGGACCCTTCTTCAAACTGATTGCGGGGAGTGGGGGGGGGGAGGGGGAAGAAGCTGGAAAAGAGTGGAGTGGCCTGAATAGGTGATAGAGATATAAGGAACCACTGATGCTGAAATCTTGAGCAAAACAAGTACTGGAGGAACTCAGTGGGTTAAACCGCTGTCCCACGGTACGAGTTCATTCCAAGAGCTCTCACAAGTTTAAAAACAATCACACTCGTGGTAAGCACGGAGAATGAACGGAGCGGGTACGTCGGAGCTCGGTGACGTCTCTTAGCGGCTCGTAACGCTAACAGCAGGTACTCGGGAAGACTCGCTAACGGCAGGTAAGTACGGGAAGACTCGTGAAGATTTTTCAACATGTTGAAAAATGTCCACGAGAGCCCCGAGTACCGACGAGCGGCCATTACCGTAAATCTCTGAGTTCGAATCAGGGCAAACTCGGGAGAACTCTTGGAATGAACTCGTAACGTGGGACTAAGGCAGCATCTGTGGAGGGAATGGACAAAGTACCCATTACAAGGGCTTCCACTGAGGTGGTGTAATGAAGCCTGGATTCTTGTAGTTTCAAAGTGTATGAAAGTCTTAATGGAGAAATAATGGAAATATGGGGCCCCGAACCGAAATATCACCTATCCATTCCCTCCACAGATGCTGGCTGCCCCGCTGAGTTTCTCCAACACTATGTGATTTGCCTGACAAGTGATGGGTAGATACAGGTGTGGGAGGGTTTGGTTGACAGATGGGTGGAGTAAGTGACAAAGGTTAGAGGTGAAAAGGAGGCATTAAGGGCCTGTCCCACTTGGCGAGTTTTTTTGGCATCAAATCGGGGTCGGACAAAAGATTTTGAACATTTCAAAATCCAGCGGCGACAAAAAAAACGTCGCGACACTTGGAAAAAACACTTTCCCATCCACTCCCTACACATGAGGGTCAATTCACGAACATCATCCTTCTCTCCAGAGATGCTGCTTGTCCCGCTGAGTTACTACAGCTTTTTGTGTCTATCTTCAGAGATACTGTATGTGACGGGAATGGACAAGTGACATTTCGGATCTGGACTCTTCGTCAAACTGATTGTATTTGACGGGGGGGTAGGGGGTTGGAAAAGAGAAGAATGGGCGGAACAAAGCCAGGCAAGTGATTGAGATACTAGCAACTGCAGATGCTTGATGCTTGGAGCAAGTGCAATGTGCTGGAAGAACTCAGTGGGTCAGGCAGCCTCTGTGGAGGGGCGACGTGTGGGTTGGGTCCCTCAGATACACATACCTGAAAGCTGGAGTTGCTGCCTCACAGCGCCAGAGACGCGGGTTCGATCCTGACTATGGGTGCTGTCTGTACAGAGTTTGTACGTTCTCCCTGTGACCTGCGTGGGTTTTCTCCGGGTGCTCCGGTTTACTCCCACACTCCAGAGCCGTGCAGGTTTGTAGGTTAATTGGCTTCTGTAAATTGTCACTAGTGTGTGGGATAGAACTAGTGTTCTAGTTGATGGCTGGTCGGCCTGGACTGAAGGGCCTGTTTCCATGCTGTATCTCTAACCCAAACTGAACTGGGGAGCAGGGGCAGTTCGAGGAATCTATCAACAGGTGATTTTTCAGGTCGGGACCCTTCTTCAAACTGATTGCGGGGAGTGGGGGGGGAGAGGGAAGAAGCTGGAAAAAAGTGGAGTGGCCTGAACAGGTGATAGAGATATAAGGAACCACTGATGCTGAAATCTTCAGCAAAACAAGTGCTGGAGGAACTCAGTGGGTTAAACCCCTGCCCCACGGTACGAGTTCATTCCAAGAGCTCTACCGAGTTTTTAAAAAATCAAACTCGTGGTAAGCACGGAGAATGAACGGAGGGGGTACGTCGGAGCTCGGGAACATCTCTTAGCGGCTCGTAACGCTAACGGCAGGTACTCGGGAAGACTCGCTAACGGCAGGTAAGCACGGGAAGACTCGTGAAGATTTTTCAACATGTTGAAAAATGTCCACGAGAGCCCCGAGTACCGACGAGCGGCCATTACCGTAAATCTCTGAGTTCGAATCAGGGCAAACTCGGGAGAACTCTTGGAATGAACTCGTAACGTGGGACTAAGGCAGCATCTGTGGAGGGAATGGACAAAGTACCCATTACAAGGGCTTCCACTGAGGTGGTGTAATGAAGCCTGGATTCTTGTAGTTTCAAAGTGTATGAAAGTCTTAATGGAGAAATAATGGAAATATGGGGCCCCGAACCGAAATATCACCTATCCGTTCCCTCCACAGATGCTGGCTGCCCCGCTGAGTTTCTCCAACACTATGTGATTTGCCTGGCAAGTGATGGGTAGATACAGGTGTGGGAGGGTTTGGTTGGCAGATGGGTGGAGTAAGTGACAAAGGTTAGAGGTGAAAAGGAGGCAGTAAGGGCCTGTCCCACTTGGCGAGTTTTTTTGGCATCAAATCAGGGTCGGACAAAAGATTTTGAACATTTCAAAATCCAGCGGCGACAAAAAAAACGTCACGACACTTGGAAAAAACTTTCCCATCCACTCCCTACACATGAGGGGCAATTCACAGTGGCCCCCAATGAACCTACAAACCCGCACATCATTGGGATGTGGGAAGAAAGCGGAGCATCAAGAGGAAACGCATGCAGTCACAGGGAGAACATGCAAACTCCACACAGACAGCACCTGAGGTCAGGGTCAATCCCAGGTCTCTTGAGCTGTGAGGCTACTGTACCGTCCCGAAGATTTTCCCCATCCCACCACCGTTTTCCAGCTTACTCCCCCTTTCCCAATCAGTCTGAATAAGGTTCCTCACCCAAAACGTTGTCTGGCCATTCCCTCTAGATGCTGCCTGACACACTCATATCCGCCAGCACTTGGTGAATTGATATTAAGGAAGTGTATTGCTTTGTTTACGATGACTTCATCATAAGGTCATAAGTGATAGGAGCAGAATTAGGCCATTCGGCCCATCAAGTCTACTCCGCCATTCAACCATGGCTGATCAATCTCTCCCTCCTGACCCCATTCTCATTGTGTGGAAGAAAATATGAATATCCTTCCTTACTTAATTTTGATTGGAATTGAACAAGGTAATGAAAGGGCGTTTGGATGTGACAATTGGCATCTCTCGTTGACCAGGTGTAGAAGAGGTTGATGGGAATCGGCAAAGTAGAAGTAGACCTATTACCTCTTGTCTAGGGATGTGTTGAAGGGTGCATGGTAACTGTAAGCATGAAATAGTAGACGGAGGTAAGGAAGCATGTTTCTCTCAGCAGTGTGTTACAGTAGACCACCCGCGCCCCCTACTGCTAGTAGCGTAGATGTGTTGCAGTAAATGGGGGGCTTAAGGTTAGCTTGGAGAGGGGATGACAATAGACAATAGGTCCAGGAGTAGGCCATTCGGCCCTTCGAGTCAGCCCAATGTGATCATGGCTGATCATCCCCAATCAGTACTCCGTTCCTGCCTTCTCCCCATATCCCCTGACTCTTTTTAGGGCTATCTTTAAGAGCCCTATCTAGCTCTCTCTTGAAAGCATCCAGGGAACCTGCCTCCACCGCCCTCTGAGGCAGAGAATTCCACAGACTCACAACTCTCTGTGAGAAAAAGTGTTTCCTCATCTCCGTTCTAAATGGCTTACTCCTTATTCTTAAACTGTGGCCCCTGGTTCTGGACTCCCCCAACATCGGGAACACGTTTCCTGCCTCCAGTGAGTCCAAGCCCTTAACAATCTTATATGTTTCAATGAGATCTCCTCTCATCCTTCTAAACTCCAGAGTGTACAAGCCCAGCCCCTCCATTCTCTCAGCATATGACAGTCCCGCCATCCCGGGAATTAACCTTGTAAACATACGCTGCACTCCCTCAATAGCAAGAATGTGGTGGCGCAGTCCATCTAAAAGGCGCGATAGAATAATGTCAAGATACCCGTGTATTGTGTTTGGCGTATTAACCACCTAATGTTACATGAGATTGACATTATCAAAACGCATGTTATGACTAATGATATAATTGGTACCCATGTAGTAGATGTATATTTTCGTATAGCTATCGAACAAAAAAACAAAAGTTGTTTACTGCACAGTATAACTGTTGGCTAATTCTACTTGGAAGTCAGAGAACTGGTGAGCTGTGTTAGCTGCCGCCATCTCTCCATGATGTCGTACAATAAAGTCTCTTGAAGTAAACCTACAAAATCTCCGCTTTCCACTTCCCTGTAATTTCCCTGTAATTTCCCTCTAGAGTAATTTCTTCCACATCCTGCCTTCTTCCCATAGCCTCTAACACCCGTACTAATCGAGAATCTTTCTATCACTGCCTTAAAAATATCAATTGCTGGCCTCCACACCCTTCCGTTTCCATCATGTTATTCTTGAACAATGAATTCCACAGATTCACCACCCTCTGACTAAAGATAGATAGATAGATATAATTTATTGCCACACAACCAGGGGCGGTGGAACTTTGGGTTGTCAGCAGCAGTACAATAATAAAGGGCTGTAACACAATAAAACTGCAACACAATCACCCACCACAGCATTCATCACTGTGGTGGAAGGCACAAAATGTGGACAGTCCTCCTCCATTTCCCCCCCATGGACAGGACCAGAGTCCAGAGTCAGTCCAGGATCGGCTCTTCCTCACCGGAGACTTCGGTTTTAAGATGGTGTAGGCCGATCGGTCGAGATTTAAAGTCTTCGCCGCAGCCAGAAGCCCCGTAGACTACAGGGCCGGCGGTCGAAGCTCCCCTCCAGGGGTGATGGTAAGTCCATGCTGGCCCCGCGGGAGAAGTTATCCGCGGGCCGGCAGTGATGGCTTCTTCTTCCCCCGGGTCCCCCACGAGGGATCCCGGGCTGTAGACGCCACGCCAGCTGGAGCTCTGTAGACCGCGGCTTCAGGCTGCCGGCTGCCCCGGGCCAGCGAAACGGAGCGCTCCCCTCCGGCGAGCCCCAGCGAGGGCTCACCCGCTCAACGCCGAGAGTCCACGCTGCGCCCGCCGCTGAAGCCCCGGGCGTGTCTCCGGGAAAGGCCGCGCCGATCCTTGATGTTAGGCCACGGGGGAGGCGACCTGGAAAAACTCGCCTCTCCATGGAGGAGGTGACCAAAGCGGTTTCCCCCTTACCCCCCCCACACAAAACACACAAAGAAACACAAAATACATACTTTAAAACATACTAAAAAATAAAAAAAGGTTGAAAAAACTGACGCGCTGCTGACATGGCTGCTGCATTAAAGAAATTCCTCCTCATCTCTTTTCTGAAGTGATCTACTGTAATACTGAGGCACTGCGACCTCTGGTCCTTGACTCTGCCACTGGTGGAAACATCCTCTCCACACCCACTGTATCCGGGCATTTCACTGTGTGGAGGGTTTCAACGAGGTCCCGGGTCCTCACATTGAACAGCTGCAGCCAGCACACTCGAGTCTCCACACCACCGGGATCTTAGAAACCCTACACTCTGGAAGGCGACTGGCTTCCGACAAATATTTTACCAGCTGGATAGAATCAAAGGCACTTCAGGAAGCCATTCCTGGAAGGCCACTTGGATTATGATGGAAAAAATAACTTACTGGAAATTTGTATCACTTGCATCTAAGAGGAGATCAGACAAATCATAGATGCAGCCGGGCCTGCAGTGTTTCCTGCGTTTTCTCTCTTTAATTAATAGTTGAGCAGCCTTGTTTTTAGATTTTTCTTTAGTTTGAGAGATACAGCGCAGAAAGAGGACCTTCTTCCCAGCGTATTCGTGGCGACCAGCGTTCCCCGGCACTTTAACGCTATCCTAGGGGCGTTACAATCACACCAAATCCAATTAACCTACGAACCTCTACGTCTTTGGAGTGTGGGAAGAAAGCGGAGCACCCGGAGAAAACTCACATGGTTACAGGGAGAAGGTACAAACTCCGTACAGACAGCACCGGTAGTCAGGATGGAACCCGGGTTCTCCGCCGCTGGGAAGTAGCAACTCTACCGCTGCTCCACTGAGCCGAGCCTTGAAGACTTTGACCGTTTCCGCTGAAGATTGTTTTCTACTTTCCGAACCATTCCAGGGATGCAGGTTTGTGGACGTCATCGAAAGTTCTCCGATTTTAAATGAGTGACGTCGCAAGAAACCAGCAATTTTCAAATTCAGAACGGTGTGATTTGTATGGAAATATAAAATTAAATTAGGGGCACAGTGGCAGAGTTTCTGCCTCGCATCGCTAGAGCCCCGGGTTCCATCCCGATTGCGGAGTGTGGACCTTCTCCCCGTGACCACGTGGATTGTCTCCAGGTGCTTGGGTATCCTCCCACACTCCAATGGCGTACAGGTTTGTGGGTTAATTGGCTTTGGTAAAAATTGTACATTGTCCATAGTGTGTGGGATAGTGCTAGTGTAGGGGGTCGCTGATCGCTGTGGACTCGGCGGGCCAAAGGGCTTCTTTCCCCACTGTATCTCTAAACTACGTAAAACAGAAAATACTGGAAATGCATCTTATAAAGCAATGCCTATTCTCCTTTCTCATGCAAAGCGAGCTGCTGTGTATTTCCAGGAACTGCCCCCGCGCTTTGATATGCATCCAACTATTAGATTATTCATCAGGGCCAACTGTTGTCCAGTGCGTAAGATTTCTACCATGCGCCTCCCACAAGCCTGCTACCATTGTCCTTCTAAATGTTCATTGATGGCTATACAACATGCCAGTCCCGCTGCTATATGATACAGCTTTATTTATCCCAGAGGGAGATCGCTCTGTCACCAGTCAAAATACACAGTTACAAGGCATTGAAAGTGTCATGTACATTATAATAATAATAATGACATTATAGGGACCAGTAATTGCACAGCAGATATGTAATACTTCACAAACATGACGTTAATATATCCATTGGAAAGGTCCAGGATGGGGGGTGTGCAAAGATTGGGGAGGGGGGGCGGGCAGATGGGGAGTCAGTCTCAGTCTACCCCACAACAGAATGGGGGAGGAGTTGTACAGTTTGCTAGCCACAGGGAAGAAAGATCTCCTGTGGCGTTCTGTCCTGCATCTTGGTTTCGGGCAGAGACTCTCCTTCAGACTGAACAAGGGTCTCGACCAGAAACATCACCCATTCCTTCCCTCCAGAGAAGCTGCCTGACCCGTTGAGTTACTCCAGCTTTTTGTGTCCATCTTCGGTAGATCTACCATGTTTCTGCAGTTGCTTACGAGTTCCATGCGTGGTAAAATAAAAACCCTACCTCCTTCTGTAGTCGTAGCCTGGATTGTGGAGGAGTAGGCAGACCATCCAACTTCATTCTTGCAGGCAACACGGATGGTGTAGGAGGTCAGGCAATGTAGCTCCAGGATCCTGTATTCATGTGGTGGAACGATAGTATGGTGGACCGTCACATTGTCGTCACCTCTTGTAACCTGATTGTGAAATGCAGCGTTAATATAAGCCCAGGGCAATCAAAATAAATTTGTCCTCATCATTCAGATGTGCAGCACAAAGGTCATGGGGTCAGGAGTTAACCTGGGGTTAATGGGGCCTATCCCACTTAGGTGACTCTTTAGGTGACTGCCAGGGACTAGTTTTAATGGAATTCACCTACGACACCAGGAGACAACCTACGATAGCACTTACGACAACCTACGACAGCAGAAAGTGTCACCACAGTCGCCAAAAATGTTTCAACATGTTGAAAATTTTGCCCATAACTCTTCCACCATCATCACTCCCACACACCCACCCCTCCTCCCCACCCTAGTCTCAAAGATTTGGAACAAATAAAGCGAGACAGCGTGGAAACAGGCCCTTCGGCCCAACTTGCACATGCAGACCAGGATGCCCCATCTACACTGGTCCCATCTGCCGGCGTTTGGCCCATATCTCTCTAAACCTTTCCTGTCCATGTACCCGTCCAAAGGTCTTTTACATGCTGTGTGATAGTACCTGCCTCAACTGCCTCCTTCGTTTAGTTTAGAGAAACAGCGCGGAAACAGGCCCTTCAGCCCACCGGGTCCGTGCCGACCAGCGATCCCCGCACATTAACACTACCCCTACACACTAGGGACAGTTTTTACATTTACACCGAGCCAATTAACCTACAAACCTGCACGTCTTTGGAGTGTGGGAGGAAATCGAAGATCTCGGAGAAAACCCACGCAGATCGGGGGAGAACGTGCAAACGCCGTACAGACAGCAGACGCGGTTGGGATCGAACCCGAGTCTCCGGAGGCAGCAACTCTACCGCTGCGCCACCGTGACCTCCCTAGTTTCATTCCTCTGGCAGCTTGTCCCACATACTGTACACACCACCACCCTATTAAACCTTTCCTCTCCTCACCTTAAACCCGTGTCCTCTGGTTCTGGATTCCCCTACTGGATGAAGACGGCACCACCTTTAACCATCTACTGCCCGCATTGTCTGAAAGGTTTGCGGAAACATGTTTAACCAGAGTCTCGTTCTATTGGGAAATGGACAGATATTCGACAGGGCCATGTGGAAAGAATATCAAAGTTGGACAAATATATAGAACAGGCCACTGGACTAGGGGAGCACAGGTTTGGTGTCAATAATACACAGTGCAACAGCACTGATGAAGGAAGAAGACCCAAGGGTTGAACAGACCCGTTTAGTTTAGTTTAAAGATACAGCACGGAAACAGGCCCTACGACCCACTGAGTCCGCGCCGACCAGCGATCCCCACACACTAACACTATCCTGGGACAACCTACAATTTTTGCAGAAGCCAATTAATCTACAAACCGGCACGTCTTTGGAGTGCAGTGGGAAACTGGAGCACCCGGAGAAATCCCAGGCGGTCACGTGGAGAACGTGCAAACTCCGTACAGACAGCACCCGCGGTCTGGATGGAATCCGTGTCTCTGGCGCTGTGAGGCAGCAACTCTACCGCTGCGCCCCCGTGCCGACCTCGTTTTGTTTAAAGGTCAGGAGAAGGGGAAATCTGGGAAAACTCAGCCAACCCGATGTCGAGGGCGATTACTGGAATCAGAAAGAATGGGATCCTACCAAAATCTTGATTTAGTTTAGTTTTAGAGATACATCGTGGAAAAAAATGTCCTTCGGCCCACCGAGTCAACGTCGACCATCGATCACCCGTCCACACGTGTTTCTATGTTATCCCGTTTTCCCATCCACTCCCTGCACACTAGGGGCACACTAGAGGCCAATTAACCTGCAATCCCGCACATCATTGGAATGCGGGGGGAAACCGGAGCACCCTGAGGAAACCCATGTGGCCACAGGGAGAACGTGCAAACTCCACACAGACAGCAGCCGAGCACAGGATCAATTCCAGGTCTCTGGCATGGTGGGCGGCACAGTGGTGCAGCACAGTGGTGCAGCAGTAGAGTTGCTGCCTCACAGCGCCAGAGACCTGTGTCCGATCCCGACTACGGGTGCTGTCTGTGTGGAGTTTGCACGTTCTACCCGTGACCGCGAGGGCTATCTCTGGGTGCTCTGTGTTCCTCCAACATCCCAAAGTCATACAGGTAAGTAGGGGAAATGGCTTTGGTAAAATTGTAAATTGTCCGGAGTGTGTGGGGTAGTGTTAGTGTACGGTCGATCCGGGCTCGATGGGCCAAAGGGCCTGTTTCTCTAAAGACAGGCTGTATCTCTAAAGTCTAACATCTGTGAGGCAGCAGCTCTACCAGCTGCGCCAGTGTGCCATCCAAAAAGTCAATTTTACAGAATGCCTGGAATCTAAAATAATAACTACACATAGTTACTGAGCAACCATCTGTCATGTCCGTTAAATCTGTTTGTAACCTCCTCTGATCAAACACGTCTGGCAACAACATGAACTAATATGCACAGTGTGTTAAAATGACAGACATTTGGAGCCCACGACCTGTTGTACTGACTAATAATCTGTCGTTGCTCCAGTTACTTATGCATAAAGGCTGTTAATATCACAGTCAGCAAACCACAGCCTTCGGGAAACAGATAGGAAACGTGCCAAATTACAGCAACTCGGAATGTGGCTTCTGGAAGAATAGTTGGTCTGACTCAGCACTTCAACTCCCCCTCCCATTCCCACACTGACCTTTCTGTCCTGGGCCTCCTCCACTCTCAGAGTGAGGCCCAGCACAAAATGGTGGAACAGCACCTCATATTTTGCTCGGGCAGCTTGGACTCCAGCGGTATAAACGTTGACTTCTTCAACTTCTAGTAACCCTGCATCCCTCCCTCCCTCTCGGTCCCGCCTTCACCCTGGTTGTGGTACTAGTTTCACTGTCGTTCTGTTTAGTTCCACTGTCCGCATAACTGGTTATCACCTAGCCCACAGCCAACAATGGACCATTGTGGGCTCCAACTTTTCCTTGATCATTGTTGCTTATTTTGCATATCTTTCTTTCATTTGTTCTATGGGGTGGGAGACTGCAATCTTCACGTGGTCCGCCCTGTTTCGACGAATGTAATCAACCTGGCGTGCACAATCAAATAAGACCAAATAGAACAAGTTGTCCTCCAACATTAGGATGTGCACGCCATAGGAAGAAGATTTATTCTATATCTCTCTACATCACCGTCTATATCTCTCATTTTCCCTCTCCCTTGACTCAGTCTGAAGAAGGGTCTCGACTCGAAACCTCACCCATTCCTTCTCTCCAGAGATGCTACCTGTCCTGATGAGTTACTCCAGCATTTTGTGTCTATCTTCTGGATGAATAGTTGATGTTACTCAGCATCCACTACTACACTTATCCCTGGAACACCTGGATAAGAGAGAGACGTACCTCACACTCCTGTTCATAGACTACATCTCTGCCTTTAACACCATTATCCCATCCAGGTTTATCACCAGACTCGTGGGGATTAGAGTCAGCACTCATCTCTAGAAACTGGATCCTCGACTTTCTGACCAACAGACCCCAATCAGTGAGGATAGGGGACAAATCATCCACTACGATAATCCTCATCACTAGTGCTCCACAAGGATGTGTCCTCAGCCCCCTTCTTTACTCCTTGTACACTCACGACTGTGCAGCCGTGTACAGATCTAATTCGATAATCAAATTTGCAGACAACGCCGCCATTGTGAGCCGGATGTCAACTAATGATGAGATGGAGTACAGGAAGCAGAAACTGTAAACATAGCGATGCTTGGGTCGGCAGTCACTCAGCCTCCATGGAAGCCGTGTTCTCAGACAAGGGGAGCTCACCTGGATTCGGCAGCGGTTGAGTAGGGAGTATCCATTGAAGCCAGGCTGCCACGAGACTACAACCGTGTGAGCAGTCTGGTTCTGAATCAACAGCTCGACCGGTGGATGTGGGGCCTCTGAATCAGGACAAAAAGGACAAAGTCAGTCTGACCCCGTATGTGAAACCTCTTCCAGTTATATACCAGCACGGTGGCGCAGCGGTAGAGTTGCTGCCTCACAGCGCCAGAGGCCCGGGTTTGATCCTGACCACGGGTGCTGTCTGTACGGAGTTTGTACGTTCTCCTCGTGACCTGCACGGGTTTGTTCCTGGCCCTCCGGTTTCCTCCCACACCCCAAAGACGTGCAGTTTTGTACATTAATTGGCTTGGTGTAATTGTAAATGATCCCAATGGTGTGGGGTACTGCAGGTGTATTTGCGGTTGCAGCTCCTAGACTGTGGAACAGCATCCCTCTTCCCATCAGAACTGCCCCCTCCATCAACTCCTTTAAGTCGAGACTCAAAACTCATCTTTACTCTCAAGCCTTTCTTGACATCCTCTGAGGGAGGGCGTATTTATGTATGTACTTAATCTATGAACCAATGTTGTATAACATTAGTACCTCCACCATTGTAAAGCACTTTGGCCAACGAGAGTTGTTTTTCAAATGTGCTGTAGAAATAAAAGTGACTCGATTTGACTGGTATGGAGATCGTGGGTCGGCACGGACTCGGTGGGCCGAAGGGCCTGTTTCCATGCTGTATCTCTAAACTAAACTAAAAATATATATGCTTGCTGATTTACTACAAGTCGGTTGCTAATACATCCCAGGATGGAAAAGTCAAATACTAGAGGGCATAGCTTTAAGGGAAGAGGGCCCAAGGGAGATGTGCGGGGGAACTTGTTTTGTTTTCACAGTGGGCGATGTGTGTGTAGATCATGCTGCCAGGGGTGGTGGTGGGGGCAGGTTTGACAGTGATGTTTACGAAGCTTTTGGACATGCACGTGGGTACGGGGGGAACAGAGTACGTGGATCATGCACAGTTAGGTGATAGGTGGTCATGACACCATGTTCGGCACAGACATTGTGGTCCCAAGGGCCTGTTCTTATGCTATATTGTTCCACTGTCTATTAAACCCAAAATTGATCTGCACTCACTGCAATCCTGCATTGGGAATTTCATTCGCCAGTAACATTTGATTGTGGGCACATGAATATGAGTGGTCACGTAGGCGCAGCGGTAGAGTTGCTGCCTTACAGCGCCAGAAACCTAGGATCGATCCTGACTGCAGGTGCTGTCTGTATGGAGTTTGTACGTCCTCCCTGTTGCCAGGTGGGTTTTCTCTGGGTGCTCCGGTTTCACCCACATTCCAAAGCACGTGCAGGTTTGTAGGTTAATTGGCTTCTGTAAATTGCCATTTGTGTGTAGGGAATCGAATAAAGATAGAACTAGTGTGAACAGGCGATTGATGGTCGGATTGGACTCGGTGGGACGAAGGGCCTGTTTCCACGCTGTGTCTCTAACATCTATTAAAGGTATGCATCAGCGTGTAATATTCAAGTCGTCAATCTTGCTCTATGGGCATAGCTTTCCTCAGAAAGGAGGAGAGAGGTTACTGTCACACTAAAGGAGAACTCGCATGAGTAGAATTGGAGAGAGACACAAAATGCTGGAGTAACTCAGCGGGACAGGCAGCATCTCTGGAGAGAAGGAATGGGTGACGTTTCAGGTCGAGACCCTTCTTCAGACTGAGGGGAGAGGGAAACGAGAGATATAGACGATGATGTAGAGAGATGTAGAACAAATGAATGAAAGATGTGCAAAAAAGTAACGATGATGAAGGAAACAGGCCATTGTTAGCGGTGAGCTAGGTGAAAACGAGTTACAGACAATGAGACTTAACAAGACGACTTTGAAGGTGGTACAACTTGGGTGGGGGAGGGATGGAGAGAGAGGGAATGCAAGGGTTACTTGAAGCTAGAGAAATCAATATTCATACCCCTGGGTTGTAAGCTGCCCAAGTGAAATATGAGAGGCTGTTCCTCCAAATTGCTTTTAGCCTCAATGTGGTAATGGAGGAGGCCCAGGACAGAAAGGTCAGTGTGGGAATGGGAGTGGGAGTTCAAGTGTTTGACAAGGTCCGGTAGGTTCAGGCGGGCTGAGGGAAAGTGTTCGGCCAAACGATGGCGCAGTCTATGTTTAGTCCCACCAAACCAACACTGCGGCTAGAACCTCACGGTGACCTTGAATGGAGGGTTGATGACAACGGGGAGAGTGGCTGTCGGTCGCACGTACCTTTGACATTGACCTGGGCTTTCCGCGACACCGTGACTCCTTTCTCATTGCGAGCTTCACAGCTATATCTTGTCTGTTTATCGATGCCTGAAGAGGAAGACAAGTTTGAAGAGGTACAGGATAATTAGATTGTTCCATTAAATCAGAGCAACGAGTCCAAGAGAGTGAGAACCTGAGCCACTAGAACTCAGGGCGGGAATGTACAATTCTCCACGAATAAAAAGATTGTTTTTAGTATGAATTATACTTCTTGCTTCAATATATCAAATGGGAAGTTTGGCTTTTTCGGGGGGAGGGGCTACAGCAAGAAAAGGATAAGGGGGGAAGGTTTTACTTTTCGACATATTGCACGGAACACAGGTCTGAAGAAGGGTCTCGACTCAAAACCTCACCCATTCCTTCTCTCCAGAGATGCTGCCTGTCCCACTGAGTTACTCCAGCATTTTGTGTGTATCTACGCAAAATAGGACCTTCAACCCACCAAGACCAGGCCACCCACTAGCTGGAACAGGTTACTATTGCATGTTATTAAACATCTGGGAGTCCACATCTCTGAGGATATGACATGGTCATCACACGCCTCAGCACTCGTGAGTAAGGCAAGGCAGCGCCTTTACCACCTCAGGCAATTGAGGAAATTCAGAGTGTCTCCGAGGATCCTCCAGTGCTTCTACTCAGCGGCTGTGGAAAGCATCTTGTCCGGGAACATTACCATCTGGTTCGGGAATTGCTCTGCCAAGGACAAGAAGGCTCTGCAGAGAGTAGTGCGTTCGGCCGAACGCACTATGGGAACTTCACTCACCCCCCTGCAGGAACTATACAACAGGAGGTGCAACTCCAGAGCAAACAAAATCATGAGAGACCTCTTCCACCCCTGCAACGGACTGTTCCAGCCGCTACGGTCAGGCAAACGCCTCCGTTGCCATGCGGTGAGAACGGAGAGGTTGAGAAGGAGTTTCTTCCCAGAGGCAATTCGGACTGTAAACGCCTTTCTCACCAGGGACTAACTCTACAGAACGTTTTTCCTTCTATTATTTATTATGTAAAATAATATGTGTGTTATGATTGTGTTTATAATTTGTTTGGTTGTTTTGTTGTTCCGCGAGCATTGCCACTTTCATTTCACTGCACATCTCGTATGTGTATGTGACAAATAAACTTGACTTGACTTGACTTGACATGTGGGTATAGGAAGGAACTGCAGATGCTGCTTTACACTGAAGATAAGACACAAAATGCTGGAGTAACTCAGCGACACAGGCTGCATCTCGGGAGAGAAGGAACTACGAAGGAATAAGGGTGAGAGTTTTAGTTTTACACATACTGCACGGAAAACAGGTCTGAAGAAGGGTCTCTCCCCGAAACGTCACCCACTCCTTCTCTCCAGAGATGCTGCCTGTCCCGTTGAGTTACTCCAGCTTTTTGTGTCTGTTTACTGAATGTGGGTGAGCAACCATGATCATATTGAATGATAGATAGCACAGGCACAAAGGGCCAAATGGCCTGCTCCTGTTGACCAGGTTTCTCACTGCTAACTCGCTGACTGACCCAGTGAAGCCAGTGGAAACGCCTTGAACTTAAAAGCATCAGCTTTGAATAACACTGGTGACAGCACATGCAACAAGACGGTGACGAGAAGTGATATTTTACAACGGCTAAATCCCACACAAATCACCCATCTCCGAAGGCTGACTATTCTAATATACAATAGACAATAGGTGCTGGAGGCCATTCAGCCCGTCGAGCTAGCACTGCCATTCAATGTGATCATGGCTGATCATCCCCAATCAGTACCCCGTTCCTGCCTTCTTCCCATATCCCCTGACTCCACTATTTTAAGAGCCCTATCTAGCTCTCTCTTGAAAGCATCCAGAGAACCGGCCTCCACCGCCCTCTGAGGCAGAGAATTCCACAGACTCACAACTCTCTGTGAGAAAAAGTGTTTCCTCGTCTCCGTTCTAAATGGCTTACTCCTTATTCTTAAACTGTGGCCCCTGGTTCTGGACTCCCCCAACATCGGGAACATGTTTCCTGCCTCTAGCGTGTCCAAACCCTTAACAATCTTATATGTTTCAATGAGATACCCTCTCATCCTTCTAAACTCCAGAGTGTACAAGCCCAGCTGCTCCATTTTCTCAGCATGTGACAGTCCCGCCATCCCGGGAATTAACCTTGTAAACCTACGCTGCACTCCCTCAATAGCAAGAATGTCCTTCCTCAAATTAGGGGACCAAAACTCCACACAATACTCCAGGTGTGGGCTCACTAGGGCTCTGTACAACTGCAGAAGGGCCTCTTTGCTCCTATATTCGATTCCTCTTGTTATAAAGGCCAACATGCCATTCGCTTACTTCACTGCCTGCTGTACCTGCATGCTTACTTTAATAGATTGATGAACAAGGACCCCCAGATCCCGTTGTACTTCCCCTTTTCCCAACTTGACGCCATTTAGATAATATATAATCTGCCTTCCTGTTTTTGCTACCAAAGTGGATAACCTCACATTTATCTGCATTAAACTTCATCTGCCATGCATCTGCCCACTCCCCCAACCTGTCCGAGTCACCCTGCATTCTCATAGCATCCTCCTCACAGTTCACACTGCCACCCAGCTATGTGTCATCTGCAAATTTGCTAATGTTACTTTGAATCAAGAAACACTATGTTCTCAGGAAAAGATTGCATAGAACTTCCAAGAAACTACAGGAGTTATGCTGTAATCAGAACACGGACTGTAAGCCGGTTCATTTGCTCATTCACTGGTGTGAACGGGTGATCGAAGCTCGGCATGGAGTCAGTGGGCTGAAGGGCCCATTTCCATGGTATATCATTCAGAGTCACGCAGCACAGACACAGACCCAGCAACTCATTTAACTTGTTGAGAAATACCCACAAGGCATGAGAAGAAGCAGACTTTGGGTTAGGCTTCAATTTGGAAAACTAAAATTACCTCAGCATTTCAAAAAGAAACAGCTTTTCAGATCCTTCATCTCTTAAAATGTAATGGATATTGTCCATGGGTCCAACATGTAGCAATGTTACAAAATTTTGAGATTTAGAAAATCAAGTCTGCAATTTATCCCATCAGATAAAGCATAAAAAGAAGTTTAATTTGACACCTAATTCACTTTCATATCTCAAGTAATAAAAAAGTTATGGCCATTTTCACACTCGGAAATTAGCATCTTGTTCCCTATTGATTTTCTATGGACATAAAAAAGCTGTGATCGTGGACAGTCAAAAGCCCATAACCTTCTTAAAAATTAAGAGAACTGAATGAAATTTTCAGTTATCATAGATTGAACCATTCTGAAACAAATATAAAATAATCTTACTTGGATGACCTGAAATTAAAGCATATAATTAGTTAGTTACCCAATTGTAGCTAATTTCAAACTTCAATTACTAGATCTAAACATCTATCCATTTCTTAATAAATGATTAACATTTTTAAATAGCCTAAGTGTCCAAATAATATTCACAAATAATTCACAATAAAACATGATTTTGAAATCTCATTTACTTCAATTTATAGGCCAAATGGAAGGAATTTAGTGTTCAATTGCTGTAAATTAAAGTCCATTTAAATCAGCTTTCTAGTGGGATCCTGTGAATGCGCTGGTTTAGAACGTTCACATTGCGGTGGATTTGTGCCTCAAATGCCCAGAAAAATACTGCGGGATATAAAGAGCCCAAAATGAGCTACTCGCTATAGAAAACTTTATATACAGGGTTCTTAAGAAGCCCGTTTTAATGTAAAAATAAGGTATATACCTTTAATTGTTTGCTTTATAAAACCCTGGGGCTGCGAGAGGTCGCGGGTTTAGAGAGTGATTTTTAAACTACTATAACTATTATACAAGGCCATAAAAACTAATAATACCTTTTGCGACGGGGTCTTTCAGCGATTTCTCGTTAATGATTTACTAGGCTGAACATCTTCGATTGGAACAGCCTAGTAAAAATCGCGTTTTAAACCCGCCCCCTCTAAACAGCGCCAAAATCACATACACGGGGCTGGGGCAGATTCTCAACGACGATTCAGGTAGGTTTTGCAACATACCTACAACATGGCTATTGACCTCCCCATCACCGAAGAGATCGACACAAAGTGCTGGCTCAAAAGCTGATGTCATCAAAGAACCACAACATCCAGGCCATGATCTTATCTGGGCCTGAGAACCGTGACATCCTGGTTCAAGACCAGCTTCTTCCCAACAATCATCAAACTCTTGAACAACCTGACCTTAGTTTAGATACTGTGCGGAAACAGGCCATTTGACCCACCAAGTCCACGCTGATCCCCGCACACTGACACTATCCGACCCACACTAGGGACAAGTTACACTTGTACCAAGCCAATTAATCTACAAACCACTACGTCTTTGGAGTATGGGAAGAAACCAAATATCTTAGAGAAAGCCCACGTGTTCACGGGGAGAAGGTACCAACTCCGTGCAGACAGCACCCGTAGTCAGGAATGAATGCGGGCCTGTGGCGGTGTCGGGCAGCAACTCTACCAGCCCTATTATTTTTATGGAACAAGTGCACTGGAAGCAAAACTCACCCTTTTCTTGAAGGTCAGTCAGCATGGGAATAGCAATCAGCCCACCAACCTCCAGGCACCATAGACCATAGAACAGGGCAACACAGGAGCACAAAGTAACTCAGCGGGTCAGGCAGCATCTCTGGAGAGAGACACAAAGTGCTGGAGTAACTCAGCGGGTCAGGCAGCATCTCTGGAGAGAGACACAGATAGGCAATGTTTCGGGCTGTGCCCCTTCTGCAGACCAGCACCTCTCCACCACACCCCTGTCTTTAATGGCCAAAGCAATTCTGAATCCAAGTCCCCATGGATCTTAGATAGACACAAAAAGCTGGAGTAACTCAGCAGGACAGGCAGCATCTGTGGAGAGAAGGAATCGGTGACGTTTCGGGTCGAGGCCCTTCTACTCCATAGACCTGATGTGTCTTCATCTTTCAGCCAATAGAACTTCCTCCAATCTTAAGGGCCCCAACCCAAAACGTCACCTATCCATGTTCTCCAGAGATGCTGCCTGACCTGCTGAGTTACTCCACCACTTTGTGTCAGAACCTCCTCCAAAACATTAGCTTGGAAATTTCCACGTGTGATTGAGCTTTCTCATAGAAGCGTAGAAAATAGGTGCAGGTGGAGGCCATTCGGCCCTTTGATTCATTGTGATCATGGCTGATCATCCCCAATCAATAACCCGTGCCTGCCTTCTCCCCATATCCCTTGATTCCACTAGCCCCTAGAGCTCTATCTTAACCCTTTTCACTGGATGGATTTAAGAGAGAGTTCTAGAGCCCCTAGAGCTCTAGAACTCTCTCTTAAATCCATCCAGTGATTTGGCCTCCACTGCCCTCTGTGGCAGGGAATTCCACAAATTCACAACTCTCTGGGTGAAAAGGTTTTTTCTCACCTCAGTCTTAAATGGCCTCCCCTTTATTCTAAGGCTGTGGCCCCTGGTTCTGGATTCGCCCAACATTGGGAACATTATTCCTGCATCTAGCCTGTCCAGTCCTTTTATAATTTTAAATGTTTCGATAAGATCCCCCCCCTCATCCTTTCTCGTTAGAAATAGGACAACAGATGGATGTCTCTCAAAAACCACTCTGCATGGTGGTAAATTCAACCTGCTGCTTTACAACAAGTAAAAGACAGACAAAGATCTGGAGTAACTCAACAGGTCAGGCAGTATCTCTGGAGGACATGGATAGATGGCGTTTTGGGTTGGGACCCTTCTTCAGACGAGCACCGCTCCACCATACCCGTATGTTGAATGACCAAGCCAATTCTGAATACAATCTCTATGGATACAATGTGCCTTAAGGGCCTGTTCCACGGCGATTTGTTCGGCGACTGCCGGCGTCATATCAGGATCGCCAAAAGATTTTGAACATTTGAAAATCCAGCGGTGACAAAAAATTGTTGCGACACTTGAAAAAACACCGTCAAACGTCATCACGCCGCGTCACGCCGCGTGTTTTGCGGTGACCTGATACGTCAGTCAATGATGCCGGCAGTCGCCAGAAAAATCGCCAAGTGGGACAGGCCCTTCTATCTTTCATAAGCTCGTAAAACATAGGAGCAGAATTTGGCCATTCGGCCCAACAAGTCACAGAGAGTGGTGAAACTGTGGAATTCTCTGCCACAGAAGGTAGTTGAGGCCAGTTCATGGGCTATATTTAAGAGGGAGTTAGATGTGGCCCTTGTGGCTAAAGGGATCAGGGGGTATGGAGAGAAGGCAGGTACAGGATACTGAGTTGGATGATCAGCCATGATCATATTGAATGGTGGTGCAGGCTCGAAGGGCCGAATGGCCTCCTCCTGCACCTATTTTCTATGTTTCTATGTTTACTCTGCCATCCTATCTTTCCCTCTCAACCCCATTCTCCTGCCTTCTCCCCGTAACCGTCGATACCCTTACTCTTCAAGGATCCGTCAACCTCCGCCTTGAGAATATTCTGCAGATACACCACTTTTGGACAAAGGAACTTCCTCCAGAACTGCAGCCGGAAGATTTCCGTGTCATTCAGCTTTTCTCTTTAGAAATAGGAGAAGAGTTGAAAGAAAATGCCAAGGTCGATGTCTTTCACAAACGCTCTGCATGGTGACCAATTCAAACTGTTGGAAATTAGTTAGATGGCAAAATCCCACCGTCTCAGGATGAACTGCAAATGGATCCTCCCCACAACACCACTGATCACTGACCGAAGGTCAGAATAGAGACACAAGATGTGCCGTAGAAAGCATCTTGTCGGGATGCATCCCAGCACGGTTTGGGAACAGCTCCATCCGAGACGGCAAGAAATTGCAGCAAATTGTGGACGCAGCCCAGACCATCACACAAACCAAACTCCCTTCCATTGACTCCATCTACACTTCACACTGCCTCGGCAAGGCCAGCAGCATCATCAAGGAGCAGTCTCACTCTCTCTTCTTCCCTTTCCCATCAGTCAAGTGGTATTGAAATATGAAAACGCACACCTCCAGATTCAGGGACAGTTTCTCCCCAGTGGTTAAGTCAAGTCAAGTCAAGTTTATTTGTCACATAAACATACGAGATGTGCAGTGAAATGAAAGTGGCAATGCTCGCGGACTTTTGTGCAAAAGACAAACAACAAAACAACCAAACAAATTATAAACACAATCATAACACACATATTCTTTTATCAGCCAACTGAACCATCCTCTCATCAACTGACCTCCCATCCACTTCATTGGAGACCCTCAGACTACCTTTAATCGGACTTTACTGGACTTTATCTTGCACGAAACATCATTCCCTTTTACCCTGTATCTGTACACAGCTCGATTGTAATCGTGTATTGTCTTTCCGCTGACTGGTTAGCATGCAATAAAAATGCTTTTCACTGTACCTCGGTACACGTGACAATAGACTAAACCAAACACACAGTGCTGGAGTAACCAAGCGGGTCAGACAGCATCTCCGTGGTACATGGACAGGTGACGTTTCGGGTCAGGATCCTTCTTCAGACAAGCACCCCTCCACACCCCGCTGTCTTCAATGGCAGAGCAAGTTTTACAGTAGTTAGGATATGGTACAAGTCTACTTCTAGCGAAAAGCAAGATCGGAACAGGGATTTGTTGATACTGTGAAAGCTGCAGCGAGAGACAAAGGAAATGTTTCTCTTTTTACAGTGAATCCATTTTATAGGAACTAATCAGAAAGTGATTATGTGCTGCCCGCAGATTTAAAACAAGCAAGTTTCAGTTCACTTTCGCATTTGAGTGAAGAGTTCAAAATAACTCATGCCAAGTCCTTACAGGTTTTTCAATGATCATGTCAAAACTTCAAACTAGTTTATTTAAGTCTTGTCCTTTACAGATATTAATTTCCAAAACAATTTTGAAACTAAATGTGTTGTCGTATGGAAGAGTGAAATGTTTTAAAGGTGGTTTAAAAATTTCCAGCCATTACTCGACTCGATGGGCTGAAGGGCCTGTTTCCGTGCAGTATCTCTACAACTAAAAAAATAAAATAAAACATCTTTCAGTAAAACACAAAGTGCTGGTGGAACGCAGCGTGTCGGGCAGCACCTGGGGAGGGAATAGAGAGGCGAGGTTTGGGTGGGGTCCCTTCTTTAAAGACTCATGCCAGCAAAGAGGATTAGAAGAGCCAGGCAAGCTGGCACAGAGGCGCAGCAGTAGAGTTGCTGCCTCACAGCACCAGAGACCCGGGTTCAATCCTGACTACTGGTGCTGTCTGTACGGAGTTTGTACGCTCCCCTTGACCTGCGTGGGTTTTCTCCGGATGTTCCGGTTTCCTCCCACACTCCATAGACCAGCAGGTTTGTAGGTTAGTCGGCTTCTGTAAATTGCCCCTAGTTTGTAGGATAGTGCTAGTGTTCTAGTTGATCGCTGGTCGACGTGGACTCAGTGGGTCTAAGGGTCTGTTTACAGACTGTATCTCTAAACTAAACTAAAGTTGTGAGACAGGATTGAGTAGTCGGCCCATCAAATTTACTCCGCGATTCAATCACATGAGGAAAGAGATTCTTGCCATAGAGGGAGTACAGAGAAGGTTCACCAGACTGATTCCTGGGATGTCAGGACTTTCATATGAAGAAAGACTGGATAGACTTGGCTTGTACTCGCTAGAATTTAGAAGATTGAGGGGTGATCTTATAGAAACTTACAAAATTCTTAAGGGGTTGGACAGGCTAGATGCAGGAAGATTGTTCCTGATGTTAGGGAAGTCCAGAACAAGAGGTCGCAGTTTAAGGATAAGGGGGAAATCTTTTAGGACCGAGATAAGAAAAACATTTTTCACATAGAGAGTGGTGAATCTGTGGAATTCTCTGCCACAGAAGGTAGTTGAGGCCAGTTCATTGGCTATATTTAAGAGGGAGTTAGATGTGGATCTTGTGGCTAAAGGGGTCAGGGGTATGGAGAGAAGGCAGGTTCAGGATACTGAGTTGGATGATCAGCCATGATCATATTGAATGGCGGTGCAGGCTCGAAGGGCCGAATGGCCAATTCCTGTAACTATTTTCTATGTTTCTATGTTTCTATATCTGATCTAACTTTCCCTCTCACCTCATTCTCCTGCCTTCTTCCTGTAACCCCTGACACCCCCTAATCAACAATCTAGCCATTTCCGCCTTAAACATACCCAATGACTTGGCCTCCACAGCTGTCTGCGGCAATGAATTCCACTGTTCCACCTCCCTCTGGCTAAATGCATTTCTCCTCATCTCATACTAAATATCTCCTCCTGAGGTCCCCACTCATTCTACTAAACTCCAGCGAGTACAGCCCCAGTCCCGTCAAACGCTCATCATATGTTAACCCACTCATTCCTGGGATCATTCATGTAAACCTTCTCTGGACCCTCTCCAGAGCCAGCACATCCTTCCTCAGATATGGGGCCTAAAACTGCTCACAATATTCCAAATGCGGCCTGACCAGCATCTTATAAAGCCTCAACATTACATCCCTGTTTTTATATACTACTTCTCTCGAAATAAATGGCAGCATTGCTTTCCTTACTACCGATTCAATAGACAATAGACAATAGACAATAGACAACAGGTGCAGGAGTAGGCCATTCGGCCCTTCGAGCCAGCACCGCCATTTAATGTGATCGTGGCTGATCATCCCCAATCAGTACCCCGTTCCTGCCTTCTCCCCATATCCCCTCACCGCTATTTTTAAGAGCCCTATCCAGCTCTCTCTTGAAAGCATCCAGGGAACCTGCCTCCACCGCCCTCTGAGGCAGAGAATTCCACAGACTCACCACTCTCTGTGAGTGGTCATCATTTCCGTTCTAAATGGCTTACTCCTTATTCTTAAACTGTAGCCCCTGGTTCTGTACTCCCCCAACATCGGGAACATGTTTCCTGCCTCTAGCGTGCCCAAACCCTTAACAATCTTATATGTTTCAATGAGATACCCTCTCATCCTTCTAAACTCCATAGTGTACAAGCCCAGCTGCTCCATTATCTCAGCATATGACAGTCCCGCCATCCCGGGAATTAACCTTGTAAACCTACGCTGCACTCCCTCAATAGCAAGAATGTCCTTCCTCAAATTAGGGGACCAAAACTGCACACAGTACTCCAGGTGTGGTCTCACTAGGGCTCTGTACAACTGCAGAAGGACCTCTTTGCTCCTATATTCGATTTATCTTGTTATAAAGGCCAACATGCCATTCGCTTTCTTCACTGCCTGCTGTACCTGCAAGCTTACTTTCATAGACTGATGTACAAGGCCCACCAGATCCCGTTGTACTTCCCCTTTTCCCAACTTGACGCCATTTAGATAGTAATCTGTCTTCCTGTTTTTGCTACCAAAGTGGACAACCTCACATTTATCCACATTAAACTTCATCTGCCATGCATCTGCCCACTCCCCCAACCTCCCAGCTTTGTGTCATCTGCAAATGTGCTAATGTTACTTTGAATCCCTTTATCCAAATCATTGATGTATATTTTAAATAGCTGCGGTCCCAGTACTGAGTATAGAAGCTGGGATGTAATGTTAAAATTGTACAAGGCATTGCTGAGACCAAATCTGGAGTATGATGTACAATTTTGGTCGCCCAATTATAGGAAGGGTGTCAACAAAATGGAGAGAGTACAGAGGAGATTTACTAGAATGTTGCCTGGGTTTCAACAACTAAGTTACAGAGAAAGGTTGAATAAGTTAGGTCTTTATTCTCTGGAGCGCAGAAGGTTAAGGGGGGACTTGATAGAGGTCTTTAAAATGATGAGAGGGATAGACAGAGTTGATGTGGACAAGCTTTTCCCTTTGAGAATAGGGAAGATTCAAACAAGAGGACATGACTTCACAATTAAGGGACAGATGTTTAGGGGTAACATGAGGGAGAACTTCTTTACTCAGAGAGTGGTAGCGGTGTAGAATGAGCTTCCAGTGGAAGTGGTGGAGGCAGGTTTGTTGGTATCATTTAAAAATAAATTGGATAGGCATATGGATGAGAAGGGAATGGAGGGTTATGGTATGAGTGCAGGCAGGTGGGACTAAAGGAAAAAAGTTGTGTCGGCATGGACTTGTAGGGCCGAGATGGCCTGTTTCCGTGCTGTAATTGTTATATGGTTATATGGTTTCCCCACTAGTCACTGCCTGCCATTTTGAAAGGGACCCATTAATCCCTACTCTTTGTTTCCTGTCTGCCAACCACTTCTCTATCCATGTCAGCACTCTACGCCCAATACCATGTGCCCTAATTTTGCCCACTATTCTCCTATGTGGGACCTTATCAAATGCAAATGAACCTTTTGGGAATCCTGCACCAGCATTCCCAAGTCCCTTTACACCTCTTGCATGGATGAAGTCAGCCTAGAACAAGTACATTTTTTCACACTTGAAGCTTGGATTTTTCGTGCACGACATACGTACAACTCTCACTTGGGAACGGATGGGGTCCAAACGGTACCTCATTGGCGTGTGTTTACATGGCGATATTTACATGCCATGAGGTGGGCCCTGTGCGGGTGTGAATAGACTTTCATTGTCATCACAGTCTCTGCCAGTAATCGGCAGTCCACTGCCTACACTTACAATGTTGAAATATGACCTTTGTAATGGTGGCGTGTGCAATAGGACGACTGGTTTAAACACAAAGGCACCAATGTTGTAAGTGTGGGGCCACACAGGGACTGGATAGAAAGGAACAAATCAGATCAAATGTCAGAGATTTCAGTGGGTTGAGTGATTTACGCTTAGTATAGACATTTTATCAAACTCATGTGTACGAAGGAACTGCAGGTGCTGGTTTAAATCGAAGATAGACACAAAAAGCTGGAGTAACTCAGCGGGACAGGCAGCATCTGTGGAGAAAAGGAATAGGTGACGTTTCGGGTCTGAAGAAGGGTCTCGACCTGAAAGGTCACCATTTACTTTTCACCACAGATGCTGTCTGTCTCGCTGAGTTACTCCCGCTTCTAATGTCTATCTTTTATTTAACCCATGTTGCTTTGTAAGCAGCGAAAAAATAGCTGAAGATGGGTCCCGACCCAAGACGTCTGTCTGAAGAAGGGTCCTGATCTGAAAATTCACCCACCCATGTTCTCCAGAGATGCTGTCTAATCTGCTGAGATACTCCAGAATCAAGAATTACATTGTAATTATTGATTCTACAAATGGTTTGCCGACTCTAGGTAAATACTGATGGGAGAAGAGGCTTGGGCAGGAGTTGGGAACAAGGGGATTGTCTAAACACTGAGCAGAGAGCACCCAACTGATAACGCACTTCACCCATGTCTTCAACACTGGAGACAAGACTGACCTGAAACATCACCCATTCCTTCTCTCCACAGATGCCGCCTGTCCCGCTGAGTTACTCCAGCATTTTGTGCCTATCTCTGGTGTAAAACTGCATCTGCAGTTCCTTCCTGCACCCTTCAACACCGGAGCATGTGGGATGTCCATGTGGACAGTGGTAGCTGTGTGGAATGAGCTTCCAGTGAAGGTGGTGGAGGCAGGTTCGATTTTATCATTTAAAAATAAATTGGATAGTTATATGGACGGGAAGGGAATGGAAGGTTATGGTCTGAGCGCAGGTATATGGGACTAGGGGAGAATATGTGTTCGGCACGGACTAGAAGGGTCGAGATGGCCAGTTTCCGTGCTGTAAATTGTTATATGGTTACATATTACCACACCCACCAGCTTCATCCCAACAATGTCAGGCTCTTGAACACTACACAACATTAACCTCAACTATGAACCTCTATGTAGAAACAAGGAACGGCAGATGCTGGTTTACAAAAAAGAAAAAAGACAAGAGTGCTGGAGTAAATCAGCTGGTCACGTGACAATGTTGAAGAACATGGATAGGGGACATTCCTAATGCGGACCCTTCTTGGGGCTGACCCATCTTTGCCTGACCCACTGAGTTATGCCAGCACTTTTGGCATCATCTCTGGACCGTCTTGGTTTGCATTAAGGCCTTCAGCTTTTTTTGCACCAATATTAAAGTTATGAATTGATATATTTATTTTTAATTTGTTCTATATTATCTGCGTGCATAGTGTTTACAGGCCTGTCACACTGCTGTGCACAAGTATTTCATTAGTGGTACATATGACAATTAAAATACTCTTGACATCAATAAAAGGACAGTGATTTGAGAAAAGGCCAGAACAGCATTCAGTGAGAAAACAGACGTGCTGAATTGAAAGAAGAGCAATCCAGCCAAGTGAACTTCTAGTAGCCAAGTAGCACTGTGCTTTAGAAATTCACACGGTGGTTTAGACTGCACATTTACAGAGAGTTGTGGATACAGCGCAGACCATCACACAAACCAACCTCCCTTCCATCACTCCATTTTTTAGTTTAGTTTAGAGATACAGCGCAGAAACAGGCCCTTCGGCCCACCGGGTCCGCACCGACCAGCGATCCCCGCACACTAACACTATCCTACACACACTAGGGACAATTTTTACATTTACCAAGCCAATTAACCTACAAACCTGTACGTCTTTGGAGTGTGGGAAGAAACCGAAGATCTCGGAGAAAACCCACGCAGGTCACGGGGAGAACGAACAAACTCCGTACAGACAGCGGCCGTAATCGGGATCGAACCCGGGTCTCTGGCGCTGCATTCGTTGTAAGGCAGGAACTCTACCGCTGCGCCACCGTGATCTACACCTCAAGGCCAGCAACATAATCAAGGACCAGTCTCACCCCGGTCACTCCCTCTTCTCCCCTCTCCCAGCAGGCAAGAGGTACAGAAGTGTGCAAACGCACACCTCCAGATTCAGGGACAGTTTTTTCCCAGCTGTTATCAAGCAACTGAATCATCCTACCACCGACTCTAGAGCAGCCTAGACCTCAGAGTTTCTTTAATCGGACTTTATCTTGCACTAAATGTTATTCCTTTTATCCTGTATCTGTACACTATGGACGGCTTGATTGTAATACCGTATTGTCTTTCCGCTGACTGGATACCACGGAACAAAAACACTTTTCGCTGTACCTCGATTAGGGTTTGTCCGTTACGGGACCGCCCTTGTCCCGTATTTGACCGCTACTACTCGGGTCGAGGGCACTGTCGGGTCGGAGCGCCGCATCCGGCCCCGCCTCACCCGTCCCGACGTAGTGCAGCCCATGGAGTGCAGCAGCAGCACCTCGCCAGTGGCCCCGTCAGTCGGCAGCCCGGCCAGCTGTCCGATCTTCGGACCTTCGCTTAGCGCTGACACCTGATCCAGAGCCATCTCGAGGCTTTCTCCGCTACCTCTGTGGGGTTCTTGATGGCCCTTCTCCTCTCCATTCCGTTGATGCCCAGGCTTTGCGGAGCGATTGCCCTGCAAAACCTCTGCGGCCAACCTCGATGACCTTGTCTTCCAGCCCTGCTTACGGCAGTCTGTGACCAGCTCTTTGTCGACGTCCTCTTTGAACTGATGCCAGACTGCCATCTTGCGGGCCTGTGGCCACTTGACGTGCCGGTTTGGAGCTGAATTGCCTTCTGGAAATTGGAATCTGTCCCTAGTGTGTGTGTGTGGGATAGTGCTCGTGCACGAGGTGATCGCTGGTCCGTGCCAATCGGAGGGCCAAAGGGCCTGTTTCTGTGCCGTAACGCTAAAGAAACGTCTAAACTCTTGTCAATACAAGTCCAACGTGTCAGCTCACAATCCGTCTATATACAGCTGTCAATATAAGGGTTTCAAAGGTTTTTAGTGTCATGTGTACCAATTAAGGTTGTTACCATACAGACATACTAAAAAAAGCAACAAGACACACAACAACATAAAAGTTAACATAAACATCCACCACAGTGGATTCCCCACATTCCTCACTGTGATGGAAGGCAATAAAGTCTAAACCTCTTCCCCTTCATGTAGTGTCTATATATGGGTGTCGGGGGTTATGGGGAGAAGGCAGGAGAATGGGGTGAGGAGGAAAAGATAGATCAGCCATGAATAAATGGAGGAGCAGGCTTGATGGGCCGAATGGCCTAATTCTGCTCCTACCACATATGACTTTAATGCTTCCAGTCTCTCGTCGTGCAGCAGCCCAACAATCTTAGAAAATCACTCCAAGGGAACTGAAGGCTCATCAGTGTGTAGAAGGGTCTCGACCCATTCCTTCTCTCCAGAGATGCTGCCTGTCCTGCTAAGTTACTCCAGCATGTTGTGCCTATCTTCGATTTAAACCAGCATCTGCAGTTCATCCATGCTCATCTTTCTTACCGCACCCTAAGCAGATGGTCTTTCCACCAGCTGTACCCCATTGTGGACATTGGACTTTGTCTCTGGAACTGATCCACTACAATGCCGAGAACTACATTTTGCATTCTGCATCTTGCATTCTGAATCTGTTGTATCTATGGATGGTATATCTGATCTGCCTTGATAACATTTCATTGTACCTCAGTGTACCTGACGACAATAAACCAGAACCTAATGCAATAAAATTGAACTGCAGATGCTGGTTTATACCAAAGATGGGCATGTAATGGCGGAGTAACTCAGCGGGTCAGACAGCATCTCTGGAGGAAATGGATCGGTGATGTTCATCCTGCCTGAAAGTTTAGTTTAGTTTATTGTCACGTGTACCAAGGTACAGTGAGAGGCTTTTGTTGCGTGCTAACCAGTCAGCGGAAAGACAATACATGATTACAATCAAGTCGTCCACAGTGCACAGATACATGAACCAGGGATTGAAGTTTAGTACAAGATAAAGGCCAGTAAAGTCAGACTAAAAATGGTTCAAGGAGATAGATGGTAGCTCAGGACCACTCTTTAGTTGGTGATAGGGTGGTTCAGTTTACTTTTAGTTTAGTTTAGAGATACAGCGCGGAAACAGGCCCTTCGGACTGAGTCCGCACCCACCAGCGATCCCCGCACATTCACACTATCCTACACACACTAGGGACAATTTACATTTACACCAAGCCAATTAACCTACAAACCTGTACGTTTTTGGAGTGTGGGAGGAAAGTGAAGATCTCGGAGAAAACCCACGCAGGTCACGGGGAGAACGTGCAAACTCTGTACAGTCAGCGCCCGTAGTCAGGACAAACCCGGGTCTCTGGCGCTGTGAGGCAGCAACTCTACTGCAGCGCCACCGTGCCCAGTTGCCAGATAACAGGGTGGTGGGTGCATGGAACAAGCTGCCAGAGGAGGTAGTTGAGGCTGGGACTATCCCATCGTTTAAGAAACAATTAGACAGGTACATGGATAGGACTGGTTTGGAGGGATATGGACCAAGTGCTGGATGGTGGGACTAGTGTAGCTGGGACATTGTTGGCCGGTGTGGGCAAGTTGGGCCAAAGGGCCTGTTTCCATGCTGTATCACTCTATGTGACTGTAAAATCCATCAGACTACATTGTCCAAAGCAGCAGCCCTTCCCAAATCAGTGCCCATTCAAAATCTCTGCACACCCACAGGTCTTCTGCAGTTGTATAGGGATCTGGTGAGACCACATCTGGAGTACTGTGTACAGTTTTGGTCTCCTAATTTGAGGAAGGACATCCTTGTGATTGAGGCAGTGCAGCGTAGGTTCACGAGATTGATCCCTGGGATGGCAGGACTGTCATATGAGGAAAGATTGACTAGGCTTGTATTCACTGTTTAGAAGGATGAGGGGATATCTTATAGAAACATATAAGATTTTAAAAAAAGACTGGACAAGCTAGATGCAGGAAAAATGTTTCGAATGTTGGGCAAGTCCAGAAACAGGGGCCACACTTAGAATAAAGGGGAGGTCATTTAAGACTGAGATGAGAAAAAACGTTTTCACCCAGAGAGTTGTGAATTTATGGAATTCCCTGCCACAAAGGGCAGTGGAGGCCAAGTCACTGGATGGATTTAAGAGAGAGTTAGATAGAGCTCTAGGGGCTAGTGGAATCAAGGGATATGGGGAGAAGGCAGGCACGGGTTATTGATAGGGAACGATCAGCCGTGATCACAAGGGCTGAATGGACTCCCCCTGCACCTATTTTCTATGTTTCTATGTAACTGGATGTGAATCCAGGACAGATTGCCCTTCTATTCTGAGAATGAGGAAGTGAGATAGGGTGGTGGTGCTGGGGGGGGGGGGGGGGGGGGGGGGGGGGGGGGGGGGGGGGGGGGGGGGGGGGGGGGGGGGAGGGTTGGGAGGAAGATAAGTTTTTGTTTGCTAATGGACACTGGTAAACCTAACAAACAAAAAGCTGCACTGTCTGAGAAACTGAAAATTAGGAAGTGGTCTTCCTTCAAATGGCAGTCTCTGTTTATAGACAATAGACAATAGGTGCAGGAGTAGGTCATTCGGCCCTTCGAACCAGCACCACCATTCAATGTGATCATGGCTGATCATCCCCAATCAGTACCCCGTTCCTACCTTCTCCTCATATTCCCTGACTCCACTATCTTTAAGAGCCCGATCTAGCTCTCTTGAAAGCATCCAGAGAACCTGCCTCCACCGCCCTCTGAGGCAGAGAATTCCACAGACTCACCACTCTCTGTGAGAAAAAGTGTTTCCTCGTCTCCGTTCTAAATGGTTCATAAGCTTACTCCTTATTCTTAAACTGTGGCCCCTGGTTCTGGGCCTCCCCCAATGTTGGGAACATGTTTTCTGTCTCTAGTGTGTCAAAACCCTTAATAATCTTATATGTTTCAATAAGATCCCCCCATTTTTCTAAATTCCAGAGTGTACAAGCCCAGCCGCTCCATTCTCTCAGCATATGACAGTCCCGCCATCCCGGGAATTAACCTTGTAAACCTACGCTGCACTCCCTCAACAGCAGTGGCAAAAGTTTGTAGTTTAGAGATACAGCGTGGAAACAGGCCCTTCAGCCCACCGGATCAATGCCGACAAACGATCATCCCATACACCAGTACTATCCTACACACTGGAGACAGTTTACAATTTACAGAAGCCAATTAACCTACAAACCTGCACGTCTTTGGAGTGTGGGTGAAAACAGGGAGAAAAGCCATGCAGTCAAAGGGAGAACGTACAAACACCAAACAGACAGCAACCTTGGTCAGGATCGAACCTGGGTCTCTGGTGCTGTGAGGCACACCGTGGACACGAAGGTCCCCATCTTCCTCAATACTCCATTCATTGTGTATATTCTGGCCCTATTAGTCCACCCAAAATGCATCATCTCACATTGTTCAGGATGGTTGTGCCCAGCTTACCAACACAGAATGTCACGGATCGACATAGGCCAGTCCATCACACAGACCAGTCTCCCCACCTACACCTCACACTGACACAGGGCAGCCATCATAACCAGACTTGTCCCACCCCGGTCATTCCTTCTTCTCCCAGCATGCGAAAGGAAAGCACCACCAGGCTCAGAAACATCTTTGTCCCCAAGTGGTCACGGGGAGAACGTGCAAACTCCGTGCAGACAGCGCCCGTAGTCAGGATGGAACCCGGGTCTCTAGCGCTGTGAGGCAGCAACTCTACCGCTGCGCCACCGTGCTGTCCATCGCTTGTACACATGATGGAGCATTTGAATTCACGGAGTGCGCACACTAGATTCTATGTTATTTCCACTCTTGCATCCACTCCCTACACACTAGGGGCAATGTTAAAGAGGCCAGTTAACATACAAACCCGGACGCATGGTAAACGCACATAGTCCTTTACCCAGAGTAGGGCAATCGACAACCACAGGGCATGGGTTTGACGTGAAGGGGGGAGGATTTAATAGAAACCCGATGGTCAACCCTTTCAAAGATGGTGGGTATATGGAACAAGCTGCCAGACAAGGTCGCTGAGGCAGGGACTATGATATACTTGATGTGACTGTAAGATCCATCAGACTACATTGCAGCAGCCCTTCCCAAATCAAAAATGTTGTGAATATATCAAAGCTATTTAAGATAAAATTAGAACCTAATACTGAAATGATTATATTTGGAGTATAACATTTAAATTATATTAGGACAGATACATGGATAGGGAAGGTTTACATGGATAGGGAAGGGATGGATACATGGATAGGGAAGGGATATAGGCCAAATGCAGGCAAATGGAACAAGTATATGGGGCATTTTGGATAGCATGGACTAGTAGGGCAGAAGGGACTGTTTCCATGCTGTATGGCTCTATTTGGGAGAGCGCAGGAATGGTGGGAATGGATTTGCCAGCTGCACCAGGCATCTTCTGCTGGCTTGGAATGGGACACTTCCACGTGCCTTCTCTCCCCTTCTTATAAAACTTAATCTGCAAATCGAATCGGCAGTAAAGAAAGCAAATGCAATGCTAGCATTTAGTTCGAGAGGGCTTGTATACAAAAACAGGGATGTAATGCTGAGGCTCTATAAAGGGCCTGTACCACGTGCCGTTTTCTTCAGCAACTGCCAGCATCATTGACGGACGTATCAGGGTCGGCGAAAGATTTTGAACATTTCAAAATCCAGCGGCATTAAAAAAAATGTTGCGACACTTGGGAAAACACCGAGAGTCAATACATCGTCACGCCACGACTTTTTCGGTGACCTGACACGTCAGTCAATGATGCCGGCAATCGCCGAAACAAAAAAGGCCAAGTCGGACAGGCCCTACAGGCGCTGGTCAGGCCGCATTGGGAATATTGTGAGCAATTTTGGGTCCCATATCTGAGGAAGGATGTGCTGGCTCTGGAGAGGGTCCAGAGGAGGTTTACAAGAATGATCCCAGGAATGAGTGGGTTAACATATGATGAGCGTTTAGCGGCACTGGGCCTGTACTCGCTGGAGTTTAGAAGAATGAGCGGGGACCTCATTGAAACTCATTGAAACGTACAGAATTGTGAAAGGTTTGGATAGAGTGAATGTGGAGAGGTTCCACTAGTGGGAGAGTCCAGGACTAGAGGAGAGCCTCAGAATTAAAGGACGTTCCTTTAGAATGGAGACAAGGAGCAATTTCTTTAGTCAGAGGGTGGTGAATCTGTGGAAACTGCAGAATGCTGTGCAGGCCGTCAGTGGATATATTTAAGGCAGAGATCAATAGATTTTTGATTAGGACGGGTGTCAGAAGTTATGGGGAGAAGGCAGGAGAATGGGGTTAGGAGGGAGAGATGGATCAGCCATGATTGAATGGTAGAGTAGACTTGATGGGCGGAATGGCCTAATTCTGCTCCTATCACATGAATGTATCAGCAACTTACCTGCTACTTTGAGAACAGAAGGAGAGGCATCGTCAGCCTTGGTACTGATCAGGACACCATCCTGCAACCAGTATATGTGCACAGGGTATGGAGGTCCCACTGCTTCACAGGTGAGATTAAAGCTGCCATTTCTCGAAACGTTCTTTGATTCAGGCTCTCGGATAAAGCTTGGCAAACCTGCAAACAGAACAGAACCATTCGGTTAGATAGCAAAAGCATAAAACACATACTCGGCACCATCCAGTCAAAGGTCTCAGCCATCGAGGACGGCACGGTGGCGCAGCGTTAGAGACCTGGGTTCCATCCTGACTGTGGTCAACCAATATACACTAGTTCTCTTCCACACACCAGGGACAATTTACAGAGCTCAATTAACCTACAAGCCTGCTCGTCTTTGGAGAGTGGGATGAAACCGGAGCACCCGGAGAAAACGCACGCGAGCACAGGGAGAACGTACAAACTCCGTATAGGCAGCAAATGGGAGGAGGCATTTACTATTGACTGTTGCCGCACTGCCCACTCTACCACCACACTCCAAGGGGACTTTTATCGGCACTGAAGTGTTTTGGGATCTACTGAAATGCCCTCGTCCAGGAAGTAGTCTAAATATACCCATGTTGCAGGACTTAATAGCCACTAGCCAAGGAAATTCATCAACACTAGGCAGCACGGCTAGTTAATGACAGTTAAAGTATAGGAAGAATCTGGCTTTGTAATAAAGCCCAGCTGAGTTCTTCCAGCCTTCTCCCCAGAACCCTAGACTGTACTAATAAAATAGATCGGGATTGAGAGTGCATACCTGACTAAGGATCGGTAAACTGACCCTTGAGTCATAAGACAATACATGATTACAATCGAGCCGTCCACAGTGTACAGATACATGATAACAGAATAACGTTCAGTGCAAGACAAAGCCAGCAAAGTCCGATTAAAGATAGTCCGAAGGTGACCAAAGAGATAGATGGGAAGTCAGGACTGCTCTCTAGTTGTGGTAGGATGGTTCAGTTGCCTGATAACAGCTGGGAAGAAACTGTCCCTGAATCTGGAGGGGTGTGCGTTCAACCCCATTCTCCTGGTTTCTCCCCTTAACCCCTGGCACGTGTACTAATCAAATCGGTCTGGATTGGAAGTGCAAACCTGACCATGGATCAGTAAACTAGCCCTGGAGACATGTTGCAAGCTGCCACGATGGTACTCTGCTGGTAGTTGAGCCAGGCGGGGGGGAGGTTTCACACTAGTGTGGAGAAAGTAGAGACTCTGCAACACTTGGACAGGTTGGGAGAGTGGGCAGAGAAGTGGCAGATGGAATCTAGTGTAGCCAAGTGTGGTCATGCATGTCGGTAGTAAGAATAAAGGCATAGACTATTTTCTACATAGGGAGAGAATCCAGAAATCAGAGGTGCAAAGAGGCTTGGGGAGTGCTGGTGCAGGATTCCCAACAAGTTAATCTGCAAGTGGAATCAGTAGGAGAGAAAGCAACGCAATGCTAGCATTTATATCACCCTGCACTGAACGCTACCCAAACATTTCCTTGCATGTATTCTCTTGACATGGATGAGATTAGTGTGTTTGTACTAATTCTCTGAAGGTCAGCACACCAATGGTGGAGGAACATAGACTTGACCAGTGAGATCACAGGAACATGATGAATATTAATAATACAGCTGATTTTTAGTTTAGTTTACTGGTGCCCTACCTTAATTCCCCATTTACTGGTGCCCTACCGTAATTCCCTATTTTAGTTTATTGTCATGTGTAGTGTACAGTGAAAATCTTTATGTTGCATTCTAACCAGTCAGTAAAGACAATACATGATTACAATTGAGCCAGTAAATGGGGAATTAAGGTAGAGCACTGGTAAATGGGGAATTGCGGTAGGACACCAGTAAATGGGGAATTACGGTAGGGCACCAGTAAATGGGGAATTACGGTAGGGCACCAGTAAATGGGGAATTACGGTAGGGCACCAGTAAATGGGGAATTACGGTAGGGCACCAGTAAATGGGGAATTACGGTAGGGCACCAGTAAATGGGGAATTACGGTAGGGCACCAGTAAATGGGGAATTACGGTAGGGCACCAGTAAATGGGGAATTACGGTAGGGCACTGGTAAATGGGGAATTACGGTAGGGCACTGGTAAATGGGGAATTACGGTAGGGCACCAGTAAATGGGGAATTACGGTAGGGCACCAGTAAATGGGGAATTACGGTAGGGCATTGGTAAATGGGGAATTACGGTAGGGCACCAGTAAATGGGGAATTACGGTAGGGCACCAGTAAATGGGGAATTACGGTAGGGCACCAGTAAATGGGGAATTACGGTAGGGCATTGGTAAATGGGGAATTACGGTAGGGCATTGGTAAATGGGGAATTACGGTAGGGCATTGGTAAATGGGGAATTACGGTAGGGCACCAGTAAATGGGGAATTACGGTAGGGCACCAGTAAATGGGGAATTACGGTAGGGCACCAGTAAATGGGGAATTACGGTAGGGCATTGGTAAATGGGGAATTACGGTAGGGCATTGGTAAATGGGGAATTACGGTAGGGCATTGGTAAATGGGGAATTACGGTAGGGCATTGGTAAATGGGGAATGTCAGGTAATTGTTGTAGGTTCATGTTCTTAAGTTATAGGAGCAGAATTAAGCCATTCAGCCCAAGTCTACTCTGCCATTCAATCATGGCTGATCTATCTTTCCCTCTCAACCCCATTCTCCTGCCTTCTCCACATATCCCCTGACACAAGTACTAATATTCCGTTGTTATATGTCCCAACAACGGAACTATGAAATTCTGACTTGCTGGAGCATAACATGCCTATAAACACAATTCACGTAGATAATGTATACTAAACCAAGAAATTAATAACCCCAATACCCCAGTATAAAAAAGCCCGGTCCTTAGTTCCACCAGAGTCCATAGTTCATTAGTTCATAAGATAAATGGGGAATTAGTTAAGGTATTGGTAAATGGGGAATTAAGGTAGGGCACCAGTAAATGGGAAATTAAGGTAGGGCACCTGTAATATGCCCTATTTAGTGTACAGATATCCCCATGATAACACGGAAACAGGCCCTTCGTCCCAACTTGTCCATGCTGACCAGGATGCCCCACCTGACCTTTAGATTATTGTGTACTGAGGTACAGTGAAAAGCTTTGTTTTGCATGTTATCAAATCAAATCAGGTAACACTGTACATAAATGCATTCAAGTCAAACGCAAGTACGCTAGGTGGAGCAAAGGGGAAGATACACAGTGCAGAATATAGTTCTCAGCATTGTAGGGCCCCAGTTCCACAGACAAAGTCCAATGTCCACAATGGGGTAGAGGTGAATCGGACAGTACCCTAGCTTATGGAAGGACCGTTCAGAAGCCTGATAACAGAGGGGAAGAAGCTGTTCCTGAGTCTGGTGCTTTAACTTGATATTGTGCTCAGCACAGACATTGTGGGATGAAGGGCCTGTTCCTGTGCTGTACTGTTCTATAGATAGACACTAAATACTGGAGTAACTCAGCGGGTCAGGCAGCATCTGTGGAGAACATGGATAGGTGACGTTTCACAGTGATGGAGTAACACAGCGGGTCAGGCAGCATCTCTAGAGAAAAGGAATAGGTGATATTACGGGTCAGCACCTTTTTATGTTCTATGTTCAACCTGTAGTCATTCTGCTTCTACCTGCACAGATGCTGCCTGACATGCAGGGCATTTCAAACAATTTCTGTTTTAAATGGGGAATTCAGTTTTTTTCCCGAAGATAGACACAAAGTGCTGGAGTAACTCAGCGGGACAAGCAGCATCTCTGGAGAGAAGGAATGGGCGACGTTTCAGGTTGAGACAATTCTTCAGACTGAAGAAGGGTCTCAACCCAAAATGTCACCCATTTTCAGTCAGAAGAAAGGTCTCAACCAGAAATGTCACCCATTCCTTTTCTCCACAGATGCTGCCTGTCGGGCTGAGTTACTCCAGCATGTTGTGTCTATCCTGACTACGGGTGCTGTCTGTAGGGAGTTTGTCCATTCTCCCTGTGGTCGTGTGGGTTTTCTCCGGGATCTCAGGTTTCCTCCCACCATCCAAAGGCGTAGAAGGTTATAGGTTAATTGGCTTTGGAAAAATTGTCCATAGTGCGAAGGATAGTGCTATTGTACGGGGTGATCGATAAACGATAAAGTACCAGTGTACGGAGTGATCGCGGGTCAGTGTAGACATGGTGGGCCGAAGGGCCTGCTTCCTCGCCCTATCCCTTCAGTCTAAAGACCAAAATGAAATGCTGATGAAATGCTGAGTGAGGGGTTTTGAAAACGATTTGAAGGTTCACTACACAGAGAGTAGTTAGTTGTGTGGAATCTCTGCCAGAGACATGATGGGATCAGACACAATAACTATGTTGCAGAGTCAGTGTGCAGGAGAAAGATGAGTCATTGTATTGCTTGTAATTTATTTATTAGCCAAGCATGTAAAAACATACAAGGAATTTGTTTTGCCATATAGTCATACCAAAAAAGCAACAAGACACACAACTACATAAATATTAACACAAACATCCACCACAGCGCACTGTGATGGAAGCCAATAACGTATTATCTTCTTCTCTCCTTTTTTCCCACGGTCAGGGCAGTCGACTCATCTGCAGTCGTGGCGATTGAAGCTCCCGCGTTGGGCCGGTCAAAGTTCCCGTGTCGGGGCGATCGAAGCCCCCGCGTCGGAGCAATCGTAGATCCTGCGGCTTGGAGCTCCCGAAGTCGGTCCCGAAACCAAGGGACCGCGAGCTCCATGATGTTAAGTTCGCCGGCTCCCATGTTTGGAACTCCTGAGATGGATCCCCATTTAAAGGGGCCGGTCCACAATGTTAGGCCGCAGCGCGGGCGGAGATACAACACGGAGAAAAGTCGCATCTCCATCGAGGAAAGAGATAAAGAAAGGTTACCCCACCCCTCACATAATACAAGACTATAGATACACTAAAACATACATTTAACAACAAGATGAGCAGAAAAGGATGAGACAGACTGTTGGCGAGGCTGGTTTTGTACGGTGCCACAACAACCTCTTGATCAACATCAGCAAGACCGTGGAACTTCAGACAAGGGGAACCAGGAGTCCATCCACACACTGTTGTTTCATTGATGGGACAAAAGCGGAGCGAGCTGACAACTTCAAATTCTTGTGCATTCACATCTCATCTTAGAAGGTCAGCACTTTGAGACGGTAATCCACGCCTTTGTTACCACTCGGCTGGATTACTGCAATGCACTGTATGTGGGGGTTAGTGGGTCCTCCATCGCCCGTCTCCAGATGGTACAGAATGCAGCTTTATTGCGTGGTTATTATTTTTACTCATGTTTTATCTCTTTTAATTTATTGTTGTATTTCATATGTCATTTTTGCGCCTCATGTGAGCTGTTATGTTATGTTCTGTTATGTTGTCTGTTTATGATGTCTTGTTTATTCTTCTGTACAGCACTTTGGTCAACATTGGTTGTCTTAAAGTGCTTAACAAATAAAGTTGGATTGGATTGGATTGAAGGTCTGAAGAAGTTTCCTGACCTGAGATGTCATCTATTTTAAGGGGTTGGACAGGCTAGATGCAGGAAGATTGCTCCCGATGTTGGGGAAGTCCAGGACAAGGGGTCACAGCTTAAGGATAAGGGGGAAATCCTTTAAAACCGAGATGAGAATAACTTTTTTCACACAGAGAGTGGTGAATCTCTGGAACTCTCTGCAACAGAGGGTAGTTGAGGCCAGTACATTGGCTATATTTAAGAGGGAGTTAGATGTGGCCCTTGTGGCTAAGGGGATCAGAGTGTATGGAGAGAAGGCAGGTACGGGATACTGAGTTGGATGATCAGCCATGATCATATTGAATGGCGGTGCAGGCTCGAAGGGCCGAATGGCCTACTCCTGCACCTAATTTCTATGTTCTATGTTTCTATCCATTTTCTCCAGAGATGCTGCCTGACCCACTGAGTTACTCCAGCACTTTGTGTCTATCTTTAAACATCTCAGATGTCCCGTCCTTGGCTCAGAACAAAGACATAACCATGAAGGAGGCTCATCAGTGCCTCTACTTAGAAGTTGAAAGAGATTTGGCATGTCTCTGAATCACAAACATTGGCCTTCATCAGTAACAGCCTTGAGTATAGAAGTTGGGAGGTCATGTTGCAGTTGTATAAGACGTTGGTGAGGCAGCATTTGTGTTCAGTTCTGGGCATCATGTTATAGGAAAAATGTTGTAAAGCTGGAAAGGGTTCAGAGATTCATGAGGATGTTGCCAGGACTAGAGGGTGTGAGCTATAGGGAGAGGCTGGGACTATTCCTTGGAGTGCAGGAGGATGAGGGGTGATCTTATAGAGGTGTACAAAATCATGAGGGGATTAGATCGAGTAGACGCACAGAGTCTCTTGCCCAGAGTAGGGGAATCGAGAACCAGAGAACACAGGTTAAGGTGAAGGGGAAAAGATTTAATAGGAATCTGACGGGTAACTTATCCACACAAAGGGTGGTGGGTGAATGGAACAAGCTGCCAGAGGAGGTAGTTGAGGCTGGGACTATCACTAATTTTAAGAAATAATTAGACAGGTACATGGATAGGATAGGTTTGGCGGGATATGGGCCAACCACAACCATGTGGGACTAGTGTAGACGGGACATGTAGGTCGGTGTGGGCAATGTTGGATGGAAGGGCCTGTTTCCGCACTCTTTGACTCTAAGTTCCGCAGAGAGTATCGTGACTGATTGCATCATGGCTTAGTGCTGCAAAACCAAAGCACAGGAACATGAGAGGCTGCAGAGAGTGGTGGACTCACCCCAGTCCGTGCAGGACACAGCCATTGAGAGCAAATACATGAGGCCCTGCTTCATAAGGTGCTACGTCCATCATCAAGGATCCCCACCATCCGGGCCGCGACCTCTTCTCACTGCTCCCCTCGGGCAGCAGGGACAGAAGCCCAAAGTCCCACACCACCAGCTACAGGATCAGCTACTTTCCTGCACCTATCAGTTTCTTGAACTGTCCCACACAACCCTAATCTTGCCAGGACAACTCAATATCCCAGTCCACCTAAGGTAGACAATAAATGCTGGAGTAACTCAGCGGGACAGGCAGCATCTCTGGAGAGAAGGAATTATGAGCAATTTTAGTCCCCATATCTGAGGAAGGATGTGCTGGCTCTGGAGAGGGTCCAGAGGAGGTTTACAAGAATGATCCCAGGAATGAGTGGGGTAACATATGATGAGCGTTTAGCGGCACTGGGCCTGTACTCGCTGGAGTTTAGAAGGATGAGGGGTCATTGAAACTTATGGAAACATAGAAGGATAGAAAATAGGTGCAGGAGTAGGCCATTCGACCCTTCGAGCCAGCACCGCCATTCAATGTGATCATGGCTGATCATCCAACTCAGTATCCCGTACCTGCCTTATCTCCATACCCCCTGATCCCCTTGGCCACAAGGGCCACATAGAATATATTATAGAATAATAATATATTCCACATTTTATTGAATAGTGAAAGGCCTGGATAGAGGGGATGTGGAAAGGATGTCTCCACTAGTGGGAGAGTCTCAGACCAGAGGGCACAGCCTCAGAATGAAAGGACGTTCCTTTAGGAAGTAGATGAAGAGAAATGTCTTCAGAGGGTGGTGAATCTGTGGAATTCTTTGCCACAGACGGCTGTGGAGGCCAAGTCAGTGGATATATTTAAGGCAGAGATAGAAACTGTAGATTCTTGATTAGTACGGGTGTCAGAGGTGATGGGGAGAAGGCAGGAGAATGGGGTTAGTAGGGAGAGATAGATCAGCCATGATTGAATGGCGGAGTAGACCTGATGGGCCGAATGGCCTAATTCTACTCCTATTCCTTATGACCTCATGATCGGGTGCCAAGAGAGACAACGACAAGAGAGAATGCAGTATTATTATCAAGTTTCTGCTTTTACATAACACTAGACCGAGTGCAGACCCAGAGCGTTGTGGAGCTGATGAAGCAGCTTGTGAAATGAGGCCTTCACCCTGACGTCACTGGAAGGTGGCGGAATATTCTTTCACTGTAACGTTGGTGGGGGGGGGGGGGGGGGGGAGGGGGAGGAGATTGTGGCATCACTGGAAGCTGGTCTTTTAAAAGGTGCTTTTGTTTATTTTAAACTTTAATCATGAATATCGCAGGGGGGTGGAATGGTTCGGGGGGGGGGGGGGGGCGAAGATGTACGGGGGGGGGGGGTGTGAATATCCCGGGGGGGGGGGGGGGGAAGAGGAGGGGGGGAAGAGGGGGGTGGGGGTGAATAACCCAGGGGGGGGGGGGGCGAGGGGGGGGGGTGAATATCCCAGGGGGGGGAGAGGGGGGGGTGGGGGGTGAATAACCCAGGGGGGGACACGGGGCGAGAGGGTGTGTGACTATTCCAGGGGGGGGAGGGGGGGGGGGGGGGGGGGGGGGGGGAATATCCAGGGGGAAGGGGGGGGGGGGAGAGGTGAATAACCCTGGGGGGGGGGAGGGGGACGGGGGTGTGAATATCGGGGGGGGGGGGAGAGGGGTGAGGTGAATAACCCAGGGGGGGGGGGGGGGGGGGCGAGAGGGTGTGACTATTCCAGGGGGGAGGGGGGACGGGGGGTGTGAATAACCCCGGGGGCCACAGAAGGTCATGGAGGCCATCAATGGATATTTCTAATGCAGAGATCGACAGATTGTTGATTAGTGCGGGGGCTCTGGGTAGAAGGCAGGAGAATGGGGTTGAGGGGGACGGATAGATCAGCCGTGTTTGAATGGCAGAGTAGGCGATGGGCCAAGCGGCCGAACTATGCTCCTATAACGTACGAACTTATGCACATTCAGCACAAGCAAGATTGGCTTAGTCGTGCTTTTCTCTGCTCTACGATTCTTGGATTATGTATGCTTCTCATATCCCCCCCCCCAATGTTTCACCACTCGGCCTCTGCTAACTCGTGATGCTGAATATTATTTACTTAAATAACAACACCCGTGACAGGAAGAAGAAGTGAAACAAATCAGGGACTCAAAGTGTTCAAACAGCAATTTCCTTCCACCTTCTTATCCTCGAGACCATCTCGCCCCACCCCTGCTCCAACCCGCATTGCGTTACTGCTGACACAGCCACACAGACTTCAGAAGGTCCGAAGAAGGGTCTCGACCCGAAACGTCACCTATACCGTCTCCCCAGAGATGCTGCCCGTCTTCGGAGTAAACCAGCATCTGCCGTTCCTTCCGACACACTTTCCTCAACAGCTGGTTCGGCCCCACGGACTGGGCAGCATGTGGCTGGTGTCTGGTCATCCCACATTCCTGATGATGATGATGATGAGGTGGGAGTCTCCCCTATCAACACTGGCCCCATAGCAGAAGGGTCAACGTCACGGGGCTGGAAACTGGGCTAATTCTGCCACCACCATCATCTATTGTAACAAGTGATGGCCTCCCACTGATTGTTGACAGAAGCTTGCGTCCTTTTCAGGACGAACGATGGCAGCGACGTCAACATTTGGAACATGGAAGATGGATACGAAAGAAGAAGACACACTGTCGCTAGTGTCGTGAATGTACTCCATCTCATGTTTACAAGGCCCAGGAGCAGAATTAGGCCATTGAACCTGTGCGCCATGGCTGACCTATCTCTCCCACTCAACCCCATTCTCCTGCCTTCTCCCTGCAACCCATCGTGAACCCGTCGATCGCAGCTTTAAACTTACCCAATCTCAGGCGGCGGAGAATGGGAATTTTGTTCCAGCAATGAATGAACAACAATAATTCAAGTCAAAATACTAGTGGGTTCATAGGTCATAGGCGCAGAATCAGGCCATTCAGCCCATCATGTCCGCTCCACCATTCAATCATGGCTTATCTATCTTGACTTCTCAACCCCATTCTCCTCCCTGTAACACCCGCTGATGTACAAGTGGATCTCCAGGGGTGACTTTCTCCACACAAAGGATGGTGGTGGGTGTATGGAACGAGCTGCCAGAGGAGGTAGTTGAGGCTGAGACTATCCCAACGTTTAAGAAACATTTGGACAGATACATGGATAGGACAGGTTGAGGGATATGGGCTGAACACGGGCAGGAGGGAGTAGTGTAGATGGGGCATGTTGGTTGGTGGGCCGAATAGCCTGTTTCAATGCTTTGTCACTCTGACTCTACAAAGCCACAATGGAACAGTGACAGTGAAAACATATCAAGTGGACTTCTAACGCATGAATGCAATTTACCCTACTTTGTGGAAAAATGTAATCATTTTCACAATGCACAATTTAAATGCTGGTATGGCGGTGACCTAATCAGTGGGGAAGTCTCAGTCTCTGATTTGCATCTACAGTCACGAGGAAAGCAATTGTTCTCATTGAGAAATGTTTTTTCAATGGCAATAGCTCTCAGATCGCACCCGGCCCTGGCCCAGCCTCACCCAAACCACACGATACAGGTGCGTGGACACGCTCACCCATGGCACAAATATTCCCATCACTGGACCCTGAATTGTGATCAGGTCTTGCCCCTAATTCAACCTCAGTAAAGCCCCCGTCCCACTTTCACGACCTAATTCAATGACCTTTTTTACTCATGAACATTTTTCATCATGCTAGAAAAAAATGGCCCGACATACTTCAAGTCAAGTCAAGTCAAGTCAAGTTTATTTGTCACATACACATACGAGATGTGCAGTGAAATGTAAGTGGCAATGCTCGCGGAACACCAAAACAACCAAACAAATTATAAACACAATCATAACACACAGTTGCCACGAGTACCTACGACCTACCTACGGCCTCGTGACGACCATGCTGCGCGTATGAGTCGAGGGCAAACTCGGCAGAGGTCGTGATTTATGACAATAGACAATAGGTGCAGGAGTAGGCCATTCGGCCCTTCGAGCCAGCACCGCCATTCAATGTGATCATGGCTGATCATCTCCAATCAGTATCCCGTTCCTGCCTTCTCCCCATACCCCCTGACTCCGCTATTTTTAAGAGCCCTATCTAGCTCTCTCTTGAAAGCATCCAGAGAACCTGCAAAGGCAGAGAATTCCACAGACTCACCACTCTCTGTGAGAAAAAGTGTTTCCTCGTCTCCGTTCTAAATGGCTTACTCCTTATTCTTAAACTGTGGCCCCTGGTTCTGGACTCCCCCAACACCGGGAACATGTTTCCTGCCTCTAGTGTGTCCAAACCCTTAACAATCTTATATGTTTTAATGAGATACCCTCACATCCTTCTAAACTCCAGAGTGTACAAGCCCAGCTGCTCCATTCTCTCAGCATATGACAGTCCCACCATCCCGGGAATTAACCTTGTAGGGTTAATTAGGTCGTGAAAGTGGGATAGGGCCTTTACTAACCCTACTTATAAAAACAATTGCAGAAGAGGTTTACCAGAATTCTGCCGTGGTTAGTGGCTATTATCTATGAGGAGAGGACAGGCAACTTGGGTTATTTTCTCTGGAATGCAGGAGGTTAAGGGGAGACCTGATAGAGGTACAAGTACAGGTAACCCTTGTTTTAACAGACCATGGGGGAAGGGGAGAGGAACAGTGTCTGTTATAGCCAACCATACACTTTTACCGAGTATGGGATTTGCTCCAAACCACCTTGAAATAATGAGTGGTTTTCAGATACAAAGCTGTTTTTGAACAGCCAAAAATGTTTTTATGTTCCTGAAAGCTACTAAGTTAAGACAGGTAGACACAAAATGCTGGAGTAACTCAGCGGGACAGGCAGCATCTCTGGAGAGACGGAATAGGTGACGTTTCGGGTCGAGACCCTTCTTCAGACTGATGTCAGGGGAGGGGGCGGGACAGAGATAGAATGTAGTCGGAGACAGTAAGACCAGGGGAGAACTGGGAAGGGGGAGGGGATGGAGAGAGAGGGAAAGCAAGGGTTACTTGAAGTTAGAGAAGTCAATGTTCATACCACTGGGCTGTAAGCTACCCAAGTGAAATATGAGGAGCTGTTCCTCCAATTAGCGCTGGGCCTCACTCTGACAATGGTGGAGGCCCAGGACAGAAAGGTCAGATTGGGAATGGGAGGGGGAGTTGAAGTGCTGAGCCACCGGGAGATCAGGTGGGTTAAGATGGACTGAGCGGAGGTGTTCAGCGAAACGATCGCCGAGCCTGCGCTTGGTCTCGCCGATGTAGAGAAGTTGACACATGGAACGTTTCACTGAACACCTCCGCTCAGTCTGTCCTAACGCAAAGTTGGAATCCTGTAACAAGTCAGTAACAAAGCAGCATCTGCAGTTCCTCCCTGCAAAAGTCAATAACAAAAGGAGGCCCAACCTAATGCGCTGGATAGTGTGGATGTGGAGAGGATGGCTCCACCAGTGGGAGAGTCTAGGACCAGAGGGCACAGGTCTCAGAATAAGTGGATGTACCTTGTGAAAGGAGACAAGGAGGCGTTTCGTTAGTCAGAGAGTAGTGAATCTGTGGAAATCATTGCTACAGTCGGTTGTGGAGGCCAAGTCCATTGGTATTTTTAAGGCAGAGATGAACAGATTCTTGATTAGTACGTGTGTCTGGGGTTATGGGGAGAGGGCAGGAGAATGGGGTTGAGAGGAAGACATAGATCAGCCGTGATTGAATGGTGGAGTAGACTTGAAGGGCCGAATGATCTAATTCTGCTCCTGACACTTAGGAACATGTAAAGTGGTAAAACATACCTTCTATTTCAAGAATGATCTTTTCTGATTCAATCGATACCCCGGTGATTTGTATCAAACAGTGAAAGGCCCCTGCATCAGAGTGGACAACGTTATCGATTCTGTGGAAACATAAATTGGGAACTAACATTAATTTTAAAAACTAAAATGATCCTTATCCCAACTTCCTCCACTGTTGGAAGAAACATTTCACAGAGGATGGCGAGGGGAAAATCCTTATACAAATCCTTACGCAAGTCACAAAGAATTATTCACTCTGAGGAAGGGTCTTGACCCAAAACATGGCCATCCAGCTCTTGGTGTGTCCACAGACAAATATTCATTACAACTAAATCCGTTTGCAAGAAAGAAAAAAGGAATTGCTGGAGGAATTTGGGACGAACTGCTAGAGACCCGAGACGTTGACCACCCCTTTGCCTCCAAAGATGCTGCCTAACCAGCTGAGTTACTCCGGCACTTTGTGTCTTTTTTTTGTAAATCAGCATCTGCAGTTCCACATTCAGAACATTCAGCAGGTGCAATCCGAGCTGTTTCGTGGCTCATCGGCTGCTGAATATTTGCTTTAGGCAATTATCTTTAAACTGCATTTTACTGCTTCCATGTGCAGTTTGTAAGGAATATTCTCCCTTGACATGAATCCGACCCTTGGAATGCATACATCATGAATAATATTCTTTCCAATGTTCATCGAATGGAGATTAATAATGTTGTGAGGAAACACAATTCCTTACACTCCTCCCTTTAGAGATACAGTGTGAAACAGGCCCTTTGAGCTACCGATCAGTAATAACCTCATATACGAGCATTACATTGATTGTGATCAATAGTTGGTCGCTGGTCGGCACAGGCTCAGTGGGCTGAAGGGTCTGTTTGCATGCTGCATCTCCAGAGACTAAAGTAATCCCACACTCCAGGGCCAATTTACAATTAACAGAAGACAATTTACCTGCAAACCTGTTCGTCTTTGGAATGTGGGAGGATATTGGAACACCCGGAGAAATCCCACGCAGGTCACAGGGAGAACGTGCAAACAGCACCCGTAGTCAGGATCAAACCTGGTTCTCTGGCGCTGTGAGGCAGCAACTCTACCACTGCGCCACCGTGATGCCCCGACAGACAGCACCCATAGTCGGGATGGAAGCCGGGTCTCTGGTGCGCCAAGGGTCCCCTTGGTGATAAGTTGCAGCTGGTGACCCTCCCCTCCTCCATCTCCACCCCTTTGTCAAGAACCTTCTAAATTGGCACGGCGGCGCAGCGGTAGAGTTGCTGCCTTACAGCGCTTGCAAGCGTCGGAGGCCCAAGTTCGATCCCAACTACGGGCGCTGTATGTGCGGAGTTTGTACGTTCTCCCCGTGACCGCGTGGGCTTTCTCCGAGAATTTCGTTGTCCTCCCACACTTCAAAGGCGTACAGGTTGGTAAATGGAAAAAAAATCCCTGGTGTGTAGGATGGTGTAAATATGCGGGGATCGCTGGTTGGCAGGGACACAATGGGCCGAAGGGCCTGTTTCCATGCTGTATCTTTAAACTAAACTAAAATCTTGACATCTTTAAAAACAAATCCACTGCACAGATTTTTTTTTTAAATCTGTAATACACTCTGCTCATGACTACAGTTTTTAAACAGGAGACATTTTATTAATTACTTAATTGAATATCAGAATTCCTATGCCTTAGTAATGTTATAGAATGTTATAGGACACAGCATAGCATCAGGCCCTTTAACACCAAATGACTTTGTCCATCACCACTGCCGATTCTCTCCGCAAAAACAAGGTCTTAAAGCTTTGAGGAATCTTTATATAAAACATCAAATGAGTGCAGGATATCGAGGTGCCCAAACGAGTTGCGAGAATCTTTAACACCGACATCGGCCTGCTGATCTAAAAGATTCATCCAATTTGGGCTTGTCTCACTTGCCAACAGATATCATATAGCCTCGAAACGTCACCCATTCCTTCTTCCCAGAGATGCGGCCTGTCCCGCTGAGTTACTCCAGCATTTTGTGCCGATCATAGAGTAATCCCCTGTACTGGAAAGCAGCCAGAAAAGAGCTGGATTGTAGCCAGGAGCAACATTCCTGCACTTCCTGACTTGATATGAAAGGTTTTTTTAAATGAAAAGCTTCACCCATTTTCATTGTGTCACCAATATAGCCTCGATTGTGCCTCCTGTATACCTCCAGACTTTGTCCAGCCTTCTGGCCAGCAACCTCCCCTGCCGCACCTGTAAACACCCTTCACCTACGAGGCTTCGTCCCACCCCAACCTCTCTCCCAGCTCTACAATCATTCGAAGAAGGATCTCAACCTGAAACTTTTCCTAGCCACATCCTCCACAGATGCTGCCTGACTCTCAGAGTTACTGGACTTCAGCACTTTGTCTTTAGTTTGGATACAATGTGGAAACAGGCCCACCAGGTCCATGCCGACCAACAATCACCCACTAACACTAGTTCTACCTTACATTCGAGGGAAAATTTACACAAGCCAATTAACCTAGAAAAGGTCCTTTCTCCTTTCCATTCAGAGTAGGTCATAAGGTCAGAGGCAATAGGAGCAGAATTAGCCCATCAAGTCTACTCCCCCATTCAATCATGGCTGATCTATCTCTCCCGCCTAACCCCATTCTCCTGCCTTCTCCCCATAACCTCTGACAACCGTACTAATCAAGAATCTATCTATCTCTGCCTTAAACATATCCACTGACTTGGCCTCCACAGCCTTCTGTGGCAAAGAATTCCACAGATTCACCACCCTCCGACTAAAGAAATGTCTCCTCATCTACTTCCTAAACGAACATCCTTTAATTCTGAGGCTATGACCTCCAGTTCTAGACTCTCCCATGAATGGAAACGTCCTCTCCAAATCCACTTTATCCAAGCCTTTTCACTTTGCTTCAGAGGGTCCTCCCCCCCCCTCCCCCCCCCTCCCCCCCCCCCCCCCCCCCCCCCCCCACCCCCCCTCATCCAACTAACTTCAGCGAGTACAGGCCCAGTGTCATTAAATGCTCATCATATGTTTAACCCACTCATTCCTGGGACCATTCTTCCAAACCTCCTCTGGTCCCTCTCCAGAGCTAGCACATCCTTCCTCAGATATGGTGCCCAAAATTGCTCTCAATATTCCAAATGTGGCCTGACCAGCACCCTATAGAGCCTCAACATTACATCTCTGTTTTTGTATTCAGGCTCTCTTGAAATAAATGCTAGCATTGAGTTTGCTTTCTTTACTACCGATTCGACGAGCTGATTAACTTTTTGGGAATCCTGCACCAACACTCCCAAGTCTCTTTGCACCTCCGATTTCTGGATTCTCTCCCCATTTAGAAAATAGTCCATGCCTTTATTCCTACTGCCAAAATGCATGACTCCACACTTTGCTACATTATATTCTATCTGCCACTTCACTGCCCACTCTCCCAACCTGTCCAAGTCCTTCTGCAGAGTCCCTGTTTTCTCTACACCACCTGCCCCTCCACTTATTTTCGTGTCATCCGCAAACTTGGCCACAAAGCCTTCAATCCCCTTCATCCAAATCCAATATGAAGAGTAGCGGGCCCCAGCACCGACCCCTGCGGAACTCCGCTAGTCACTGGCAGCCAACCAGAAAAAGCCCCCTTTATTGCCACTCTTTGCGTTCTGCCATCCAGCCAACCCACTATCCATGCTGGTATCTGCCCTTTGATACCGTGGGCTCTCATCTTCCTTAGCAGCCTCACGGGTGGCACCTTATCAAAGGCTTTCTGAAAATCTAAGTAAACAACATCTACTGACTCTCCTTTGTCTGTCCTGCTATTTACTTCTTCAAATAATTCCAGCAAATTTATCAGACAAGGTCTCCCCTTAACAAAGCCATGCTGGTTGGCCTATTTTGTCATGAACTAAGTACTCTGTAACCTCATCCTTTAGAATGGACTCTAAAGTTTTACCAACCAATGAAGTCAGACTAACCGGCCTGTAGTTCCCACTGTTCTGCTTTGCTCTTTTCTTGTACAGCGGGGTAATATTGGTAATTTTCCAGTCATCTGGGACCACTCCTGACTCTAGTGATTCCTGAAACATCACCATCGACGCCTCCACAATCTCTAAAGCCACCTCTTTCAGAGCCCTAGGGTGTAGTCCATCCGGTCCAGGTGACTTATCCACCTCCAGCCCTTTCAGCTACCCAAGCACCTTCTCCCTAGTAATAGCCACTCCACTAACTTCCACCTCCCCGACTCTCTTGAATTTCAGGCACTGCAGTGCAGAAAGGAACTGCAGATGCTGGTGTATTCCGAAGATAGACACAAAGTGCTGGAGTAACTCAACAGGTCAGGCAGCATCTCTGGAGAAAAAGGATGGGTGACGTTTCGGGACGGGACCCTTCCTCAGACTGAGTGCTGTGTTCAGCTTAGGTCACACTGCTGCAGGAAGGAAGGAAGTAGTTAAGCTGGTGCGGGTGCGGAAATATGTAGGAGGATGTTGCCAGGACTCGAGGGCCTGAGGTATAGAGAGAGGTTGGGCAGGCTAGGTCTTTATTCCTTGGTGCGCAGGAGGATGAGGGGTGATGTTACAGAGGTGTACACCATGCGGGGAATATATAGGGTGGATGACCGCACTGTCTCTTCAACCCAGTGTGGGAGAGTCCAGAACCAGAGGACACAAGTTTAAGGCGAGAGGGGGAAGTTTTAATAGGAATCCAAGGTGGAACTTTCTCCACACAGAGTGGTGGGCATATGGCCTCAATAACCTCCTCTGGCAGCTCGTTCCTGTGGTAAACCCCTCTACAGGAAGGGAGCCAGATAAGGGCTGGGTTTTAGCTTGAAGCAACATTCCTGCACTTCCTGACTCAACTTATAAAAGTTCTTCAAAATGAAAAACATTACCCATTTTAATTGTGTCATTATGCTTCCACTATGCATTATTTATAAGGATAAAGGAGGTACACCCCCTGTACAAGGTTTTACTCTCATAGAAACATAGAAACTTAGACAATAGGTACAGGAGTAGGCCATTCGGCCCTTCGAGCCTGCACCGCCATTCAATATGATCATGGCTGATCATCCAACTCAGTATCCTGTACCTGCCTTCTCTCCATAGCCCCTGATCCCTTTAGCCACAAGGGCCACATCTAACTCCCTCTTAAATATAGCCAATGAACTGGCCTCAACTACCTTCTGTGGCAGAGAGTTCCAGAGATTCACCACTCTCTGTGTGAAAAATGTTGTTCTCATCTCGGTTCTAAAGGATTTCCCCCCTTATCCTTAAACTGTGACCCCTTGTCCTGGACTTCCCCAACATCGGGAACAATCTTCCTGCATCTAGCATGTCCAACCCCTTAAGAATTTTGTAAGTTTCTATAAGATCCCCCCTCAATCTCCTAAATTCTAGCGAGTACAAGCCGAGTCTATTCAGTCTTTCTTCATAAGAAAGTCCTGACATCCCAGGAATCAGTCTGGTGAACTTTCTCTGTACTCCCTCTATGGCAATAATGTCCTTCCTCAGATTTGGAGACCATAACTGTACGCAATACTCCAGGTGTGGTCTCACCAAGACCCTGTACAACTGCAGTAGAACCTCCCTACTCCTATACTCAAATCCTTTTGCTATGAATGCCAACATACCATTCGCTTTCTTCACTGCCTGCTGCACCTGCATGCCTACTTTTAATGACTGGTGTACCATGACACCCAGGTCTCGCTGCATCTCCCCTTTTCCTAACCCGCCACCATTTAGATAATAGTCAGCTTTCCTGTTTTTGCCACCAAAGTGGATAACCTCATATTTATCCACATTATACTGCATCTGCCAAACATTTGCCCACTCACCCAGCCTATCCAAGTCACCATGCAGCCTCCTAGCATCCTCCTCACAGCTAACACTGCCCCCCAGCTCCGTGTCATCCGCAAACTTGGAGATGTTGCATTCGATTCCCTCGTCCAAATCATTAATATATATTGTAAATAGCTGGGGTCCCAGCACTGAGCCTTGCGGTACCCCACTAGTCACTGCCTGCCATTGTGAAAAGGACCCGTTTACTCCTACTCTTTGCTTCCTGTTTGCCAGCCAGTTCTCTATCCACATCAATACTGAACCCCCAATACTGTGTGCTTTAAGTTTGTATATTAATCTCTTATGTGGGACCTTGTCGAACATAACAAGCTTGCAACAAGCTGCCAGAGATCGTTGAGGCAGGTACTATAACAACGTTGAAGAGACACTTGGACAGATACATGGGGAGGTTTAGAGGATGTGGGCCAAAAGCAGGCATGTGGGACTAGTTTGGGTGGGGCATCTTGGCCAGCATGGACAAATTGGGCCTGAGGCCGACAGTGATGCAGCGGTAAGGCTGCTGCCTCACAGCGCCAGAGACCCGGGTTCCATCCTGACCTCGGGTGCTGTATGTGTGGAGTTTGCATGTTTTCCTTGTAACCACATGGGTTTCCTCCGAGTGCTCGGGGTTTCCTCCCACATCCCAGAGATGTGCGTGTTTGTGGGTTAATTGGCTTCAATTCAATTCAATTCAATTCAACTTTAATGTCATCGCACAAATACAAGTATCAGTACAACGAAATGCAGTTTTGCGTCAGTCCGTAGTGTGTAGGATCGTGTTAGTGTGTAAGGAATACAAGTTGGAAAAAGGCCTGTTGGCATACTGACAGTCGGGATGCCGACAAGCCTGTTTCCAAGTTGTATCTCTAAAGTCTAAAGGGCCTGTCCCACTTACGCAACTTTTTCGGTGACCCGTCATAGGTCGTTGTAGGTCGCCAAAATTTTTACCATGAAAATCCAGCGGCAACCAGAAAGATGCTACGACTCTTTGGCGACAGAGGAGACTACTTACAACCATACAGGCGACAGCCTGGCGACATGTCATGGGGTGAATCCTGTATGGTAGTGAGTAGTCGCCCAAGGAGTCGTACATTGTTCTGGTCGCCGATGGACTTTCACCATGTTGAAAATTCTCGGTGAGCTGTAACGACATATGACGGGTGCCGGCAGTCGCCAAAAAAGTTGCGTAAGTGGGACAGGCCCTTAAAAGACTTGTTTCTGTGTAGGAGGGAAACTGCAGATTCTGGTTTACACCAAAGATAGACGCAAAATGCTGGAGCAACTCTGCCGGATGAGGCAGCATTTCTGGAGGGAAGGAAGAGGTGACGTTTCAGGTCGAGACCCTTCTTCAGAGCTGTTTCTGTGCAGTATGACAACGACTACAGTATTGGTTTCCAAACTTAAAACGTTAAGAATGAACAATCCGGACACGGTGCTGTTACCTGCAGGAGCTGGTGATAGTTGACCTCCCTTCACTGTCACTGAAAGAAATATCTTTGAACGAGCAGCGTTCACCATCGATGATCTCGTGGCCATTCTTCAGCCACTTGATGCGCAGTTCCTGTTCATATCCAGGTACAGCGATGGAACAGTTGAAGCTCACAGGGTTACCCTGAGATACTACAATCCTGGTGGCCGCAGGCTTGAATTGGATCTTTTCTCCAACCTCTGCTGCTTTCAAAGCATCGCTTCTGGTTTCCGCCATGTCCCGGGAGCCTTCTGCTAGTGTTGGCACGCGAGGAAGATCTGTCGGGGAACAAATGACATGAGGTCATACGTGATAGGAGCAGAATTAGGCCATTCGGCCCATCATGTCTACTCCGCCAATCAATCATGGCTGATCTATCTCTCCCTCCTAACCCCATTTTCCTGCCTTCTCCCCATAACCCCTGACACCCGTACTAATCAAGAATCTATCTATCTCTGCCTTAAAAATATCCATTGACTTGGCTTCCACAGCCTTCTGTGGCAAAACAATCCACAGATTCACCACCCTCTGACTAATTAAATTCCCTCTCATCTCCTTCCTAAAGGAATATCATTTAATTCTGAGGCTGTGACCTCTGGTCCTAAACTCTTTCACTAGTAGAAACATCGTCTCTATCCAAGCTTTTCACTATTTGGTAAGTTTCAATGAAGTCCCCCCTCATCTAAACTCCAGCAAGTGTAGGCCCAGTACCATCAGATGCTCATCATATGTTAACCCACTCATTCCCGGGATCATTCTTGTAAACCTCCTCTGGACCCTCTCCAGGGCCAGAACATCCTTCCTCAGATATGGTGCCCAAAATTGATCACAATATTCCAGCACCTTCCAGAGCTTCAGCTATACTTCCCTGTTTTTGCATTCTAGCCTTGAAATAAATGCAAACATTATCCATTGTCATCGTTTCAACTCATCTTTCCAGCCCCCTCCACAAAGAGATACAGCATGGAAACAGGCTATTCAGCCCATCAGGCCCATGCTGAACATTGATCCATGCATCTTCCCCTTTGCTCTACTTGAAGATAGAGGCAAGTGCTGTAGGAACTCAGCGGGTCAGGCAGCATCTCTAGAGAAAAGGAATAGATGACGTTTTCGGGTCGAGACCCTTCTTCAGACTGAGAGTCAGGGGAAAGGGAAACTAAAGGTATGAAAAGGTACAGAACAAATCAGAACCAGCACCGATGACACATGAAAGGTGGAGCCCACAATGGTCCATTGTTGGCTGTGTGAGAGGTGATAATAAAAGGATACAAACATTGAAGCTAGCAGGGCGACTAGGGTGGGGAAGAGACGGAGAGAGAGGGGATGAATAATAATCATTTATGATGGATGCACAATCTGCAACGTTTCAATCCCTGAGCATAACAATTTGCTGGTAGACAAAAATGGTGGAGAAACTCAGCGGGTCAGGCAGCATCTAGGGAGAGAAGGAAATAGGCGACGTTTCGGGTCGAGACCCTTCTTCAGACTGATGTGAGGGTGGGGGGGAGGGCAAGAAGAACGAAAGGGGAGGAGCCAGTGGGCTGAGGGAGAGCTGGGAAGGGAAGGAGAATGTAGGGACTACCTGAAATTAGAGAAGTCAGTGTTCATACCGCTGGGGTGCAAACTGCTCAAGCGATATATGAGGTGCTGCTCCTCCAATTTACGGTGGGCCTCACTCTGGCCATGGAGGAGGCCCAGGACAGAAAGGTCGGATTCGGAATGGGAGGGGGAGTTGAAGTGCTGAGCCACTGGGAGATCAGGCTGGTTATTGTGAACCGAGCGGAGGTGTTGGGCGAAGCGATCGCCAAGCCTACGCTTGGTCTCACCGATGTAGAGCAGTTGACACCTAGAGCAGCGGATGCAATAGATGAGGTTGGAGGAGGTGCAGGTGAACCTCTGCCGCACCTGGAACGACTGCTTGGGTCCTTGAATGGAGTCAAGGGGGGAGGTAAAACGACAAGTGTAGCATTTCCTGCGGTTGCAAGGGAAAGTGCCAGGGGAGGGGGTGGTTTGGGTGAGAACGGACAAATTGACCAGGGAGTTATGGAGGGAGTGGTCTCTGCGGAAAGCAAACAGGGGAGGAGATGGGAAGATGTGGCCAGTGGTGGGATCACATTGGAGGTGGCGAAAATGTTGGAGGATTATTTGTTGTATGTGACGGCTGATGGGGTGGAAGGTGGGGACAAGGGGGACTCTGCCCTTGTTACGAGTGGGGGGATGTGGAGAGAGAGCAGTGTTACGGGGTATAGAAGAGACCCTGGTGAGAGACTCATCTACGGTAGGGGAAGGGAACCCCCGTTCCCTGAAGAATTAGGACATCTCCGATGCCCTGGTGTGGAACACCTCATCCTGGGAGCAGATGCGGCGTAGACGGAGGAATTGGGAGTAGGGCCCTTTTGTTGCATGTTAAACCAGTCAGTAGAAAGACTACACATGATTACAACAGCCGAGCTCAGCGCACAAATCCGATTTGCCTCTGGTCTAATTTATTAATCATAATGACAACTTTATTTTGTATAACACTTTTCATACAATTGAATGCAACCCAAAGTGCTTTTCACAAAACCACAGGTCTAATCAAAATTACAATTTAAAACAGTAAGGACATAGACAGTTAATAACAGAAAAAAGCAAATTGATATAAAAATATAAAATTAAAAAATTAAAAATTAAGAGAGTAACAGGACAAAAAACCAGAACACTGATGTCAAATACAGAGTCCCATATACTATATGAGTACACAAGCTGCTGAAGGATACGCTGAGATAAATACAAGAGAAAAGAGATAATTTTTACAGTCATCAGAAGAAGAAAAGTCTGTTAAAAGCTTGATTGAAAAGATAAGTTTTTAGCTGCCGTTTAAAAATGTCAACTGAGTGGGCGTCTCCCTTAGCCCCGGGTCGGGTACACCACAGCTTGTGGGCATCATTGGAAAAGGCTGCTTCGCCAATGTTCTTATTGCTGCAGCATTGAGAGGCTAACAGGCCGGCATCAGTTGACCTGAATGCTCGAGTAGGGGCATAGGGAAGGAGGGACTCTGTAAAATATGCTGCTCCGAAACCATTTAGGGCTTTATAGACAAGAAGGAGGATTTTATATAGTCTATCCTGGATCTCACAGGAAGCCAATGAAGGGAGTATAATACTGGGGTGATATGTTCCCTTTCCTTGGTATTTGTTAAGTGCCGGGCTGCGGCATTTTGAATGAGCTGTTTGTTACTTGTTGGTGGATTTCAAAGGTAGACCAGTTAATAATCAAGTTACAGTAATCAAGTCGGCTTGATATGAAAGCATGTATGAGTTTTTTTAGTCATGTTCAGTTAAGAAAGGCAGTACTTTAGCAATATTTCTGAGGTGATAGAAAGAACACTTTATTACCTTATTTACTTATGTGAGATTTAAAATTAAGATCATTGTTAATTTTTACCCCCAGGCTTGTGACTTCTTGTTTGACGTAGGCAGTCAAATTTCTCAGTTAACCGAGTAACAAACAGTTTGCCGAGTTAAGGGCCTGTCCCACTTGCGTGTCCTTGGCACGCAAATTACGCGACCTCGTGGTCGCGTTGAGCCGCGACGGTCCCGTGAAGGTCGCGCGTGATTTAATGCGTCTGGAGCGCATGACGTCAATTGAAGATGGACACAAAGCTGGAGTAACTCAGCGGGACCGGCAGCATCTCTGGAGAGAAGCAATGGGTGATGTCTTCTTCAGTCTGAAAGAAGGATCTTGACCTGAAACGTCACCCATTGCTTCTCTCCAGAGATGCTACTGGTCCCGCTGAGTTACTCCAGCATTTTGTGTCTATCTTCAATTTTCTTGGCCCCGCTCTGGGAGTAGAAGTGGGGGCGGATCCGGACCGCAACGGCCATGAGCCCCAGGCCGAGCTCGGCAATCGTTTGTCTGCTTCTGCTGCTGTTGGAGGTGAGACGTTGCGTCGTGCCAGGGTCTTGGGCCTGTCCCACTTTGGCCGTCAGTTACGTGACAGGGCGGTGGCGCGCGAAGATTTTGTTCGGGGTTGGTGAATTTGTGGAATCCATTGCCACAGACGGTGAAGACAAGTTAAAAGACCCTTCCAGAAAGCCACAGAGATATTTTTTAGGCAGATGGACAGATTCTTGATTAGTGTGAGTGTCGAGGGTTTAGGGGGAGAAGGCAGGACAATGGGGTTGAGAGGGAAAGACACATCAGCTATGATTGGATGGCAGAGTTGACTTGGTGGCCGAATGACTATATGAGAGTATTGGTCACCTCACAGAAGTGGAACCCCATCAGGGGGCGGCATATATAGCAGGGTGTGAGCCACCAGATCTATTCAGAGTCGAGCAGTGTCAGGGCATAAGAGCGGCCATTGGTCTCAAAGTCTCAGAAGGTCATGGAGGGAGGGGGCTGTAGGTCATGGAATGTAGAGAATCAGAATGGCGCCCAACGCAGGCGACTATTAGCGTGCTGGCCACAGAAGCAGAACTACAATCACATATTACAATCGCTCCGCAATCTTAAATCTCTACTCCAACAGCAACATTCCTATACACTCTAAATGACCCGATTGTAACTACATTGAGTTTAGTTTAGAGATACAGTGAGGAAACAGGCCCTTTCGGCCAACCGGGTCCGCGCCGACCAGCGATCCCCGCACATTAAAACTATCCTACACACACTAGGGACAATTTTATTTTACATTTACACCAAGCCAATTAACCTGCAAACCTGCGCGTCTTTGGAGTGTGGGAGGAAACCGAAGATCTCGGAGAAAACCCACGCAGGTCACGGGGAGAACGTACAAACTCCGTACAGACAGCACCCGTAGTCGGGATGGAACCCGGGTCTCCGGCGCTGCATTCGCTGTAAGGCAGCAACTCTACCGCTGCGCCACCGTGTCACCAGTCTTTCTGCTGACTGGATAGCACGCAACAAAGGCTTTTCACTGTACCTCGGTACACGTGACAATACACTCAAGTGTGACTGTAGAAGGAGCAGTCGATGAGAAGACTCAGAGGGAGGATCGGGAGAGCAGGGAAACGGGGTTAGACCTGCAGGTGGAAAATAATCTCTTATGTAAAGACACACAAAGCAGCCCAGCGCAGGAACATTGAGTGTGATGCCTGACATGATGTCATGATAAACTCATTTTATCTGCCTATAGAAACATAGAAAATAGATGCAGGGGGAGGCCATTCGGCCCTTCGAGCCAGAACCGACATACATTGTGATCATGGCTGATCATCCACAATCAATAACCCGTGCCTGCCTTCTCCCCATATCCCTTGATTCCACCAGCCCCTAGAGCTCTATCTAACTCTCTCTTAAATCCATCCAGTGATTTGGTCTCCACTGCCTTCCGTGGCAGAGAATTTCACGAATTCACAACTCTGGGTGAAAATTTGTTTTCTCATCTCAGTTTTAAATGGCCTCCCCTTTATTCTTAGACTGTGTGGCACCTGGTTCTGGACTTCCCCAACATTGAGAACATTTTCCCTGCATCTAGCTTGTCCAGTCCTTTTATAATTTGAAACGTTTCTATAAGATACCCTCTCATCCTTCTAAATTCCAGTGAATACAAGCCAAGCCTTTCCAATCTTTCCTCATATGACAGTCCCGCCATCCTGGGGATTAACCTCGTGACCCAACGCTGTACTTCCTCAATAGCAAGAATGTCCTTCCTCAAATTAGGAGTCCAAAACTGCACACAATGCTCCAGATGTGGTCTCACCAGGGCCCTGTACAACTGCAGAAGGACCTCTTTACTCCTGTACTCAAATCCTCTCGTTATGAAGGCCAACATGCCATTAGCTTTCTTCACTGCCTACTGTACCTGCAGGTTTACTTTCAGTGACCGGTGTACAAGGACCCCCAGGTCTCGTTGCACTTCCCGTTTTCCCTAATCTGACATAATTGAGATAATAATCTGCTTCCTTGTTCTTGCCACCAAAGTGGATAACCTCACATTTATCTACATTATATTACATCTGCCATGCATCTGCCCATTCACTCAACCTGTCCAAGTCACCCTGAAACCACCTAGCATTCTCTTCGCAGTTCACATTGCCACCCAGCTTTGTGTCATCTGCAAATTTGCTCGTGTTACTTTTAATTCCATCATCTAAATCATTAATATATATTGTAAATAGTTGCGGCCCCAGCACCGAGCCTTGCGGCACTCCACTCGCCACTGCCTGCCATTCTGACAGGGACCCATTTATTCCTACTCTTTGTTTCCTGTCTGCCAACCAATTCTCTAACGATGTCAATACCCTACCCCCAATACCATGTGCTCTAATTTTGCACACTAATCTCTTGTGTGGGACCTTCTCAAAGGCTTTCAGAAAGTCCAGATACACTACACCCACTGGCTCTCCTTCATCCATTCTACTTGTCACTTCCTCAAAAAATTCCAGAAGATTCGTCAAGCAGCATTCGTCAAGGGTTATGGTGAGAAGGCAGGAAACATAGAAACATGGAAAATAGGTGCAGGAGTAGGCCATTCGGCCCTTCGAGCCTGCACCGCCATTCAATGTGATCATGGCTGATCATCCAACTCAGTATCATGTACCTGCCTTCTCTCCATACCCCCTGATCCCTTTAGCCACAAAGGCCACATCTAACCCCCTCTTAATTAAAGCCAATGAACTGGCCTCAACAACCTTCTGTGGCAGAGAATTCCAGAGATTCACCACTCTCTGTGTGGAAAATGTTTTTCTCATCTCGGTCCTAAAAGATTTCCCCCTTATCCTTAAACTATGACCCCTTGTTCTGGACTTCCCCAACATCGGGAACAATCTTCCTGCATCTAGCCTGTCCAACCCCGTAAGAATTTTGTAAGTTTCTATAAGATCCCCCCTCAATCTTCTAAATTCTAGCAAGTACAAGCCGAGTCTATCCAGTCTTTCTTCATGTGAAAGTCCTGACATCCCAGGAATCAGTCTGGTGAACCTTCTCTGTACTCCCTCTATGGCAAGAATGTCCTTCCTCAGATTAGGAGATCAAAACTGTACGCAATACTCCAAGTGTGGTCTCACCAAGACACTGTACAACTGCAGTAGAACCTCCCTGCTCTTATACTCAAATCCTTTTGCTATGAATGCTAACATACCATTTGCTTTCTTCACTGCCTGCTGCACCTGCATGCCTACTTTCAATGACTGGTGTACCATGACACCCAGGTCTTGTTGCATCTCCCCTTTTCCTAATCGGCCACCATTCAGATAATAGTCTACTTTCATGTTTTTGCCACTCACATTTATCCACATTATACTGCATTTGCCGTGCATTTGCCCACTCACCCAACCTATCCAAGTTACCTTGCAGCCTCCTAGCATCCTCCTCACAACTAACACTGCCCCCCAGCTTCATGTCATCCGCAAACTTGGAGATGTTGCATTCAATTCCCCTGTCAAAATCATTAATATACAGTATATTGTAAATAGCTGGGGTCCAGTACTGAGCCTTGTGGTACCCCACTAGTCACTGCCTGCCTTTCTGAAAAGAACCCGTTTACTCCTATTCTTTGCTTCCTGTCTGCCAGCCAGTTCTCTATCCACATCAATACTGAATCCCCAATACCGTGTGCCTTAAGTTTGTATTCTAATCTCTTATGTGGGACCTTGTCGAAAGCCTTGTCGAAAGCCTTCTGAAAGTCCCGATATAACACATCCACTGGTTCTCCCTTATCCACTTTACTAATTACATTCTCGAAAAATTCTATAAGATTCGTCAGACATGATTTACCTTTCATAAATCCATGCTGACTTTGTCCAATGATTTCACCACTTTCCAAATGTGCTGCTATCGCATCTTTAATAACTGACTCTAGCAGTTTCCCCACTACCGATGTTAGACTAACTGGTCTGTAATTCCCCGTTTTCTCTCTCCCTCCATTTTTAAAAAGTGCGGTTACATTAGCTACCCTCCAATCCTCAGGAACTACTCCAGAATCTAAAGAGTTTTGAAAAATTATCACTAATGCATCCACTATTTCTGGAGAAATGGGTTTAGGAGGCAGCGATCAGCTAAGATTGAATGGTAGAATAGACTCGATGGGCCGAATGGCCTAATTCTACTCCTGTAACATTGAAACGCCTATCTAAAAGCCTCTTAAATTCACCCTGATATCTGCCTCCGCCACCACACCTTGCTCTGCAAACTTTGTGTAGAATGGAACTGCAGATGCTGGTTTACATGGAAGATGGACACAAAATGCTGGAGTAACTCGGTGGAACGGGCAGCATATCTGGATAGAAGGAATGGGTGACGTTTTCGAGTCAAGACCCTTCATCGTGTCTATCCTTCAAATTTTCTCCCACCATCCCAAAACCAAATTTTCCCACCTCCACCAGCAGCTTTAACTTCAAAGCAAAGCTCTCTAGTCTTTGACATTTTCTCTCCGGGGAGAAATAGGTTCTGACTATATATCATAATTTTATACACGTCTTTCAGGTCTCCCCACAACCTCAAACGCTCCAGTGAACACAATCCAAATTTGGTTCTGCTGACTGGATAGCCCGCAACAAAAGCCTCGGTACACGTGACAATAAACAAAACTGATTACCGAACCGTATAGCTAATACCTTCTAATCCAGGCAGCAACTCCGGAGAGAGCTCTTTACTCAGCAGGACAGGCAGCATCTCCGGAGAGAGCACTTTGTGTCTATTTTTGAGATATTACATGCTCTGTATCTCCCCCCCCCCTTGTGCATTGCAACAGAGAAGTAAAATAATACAAATCAAACTCTTTTTGGAATGATGCTTCAGAGAAGCATATGTGCATATCCTTATTCTCATATTATTGTACTACAAATGCTGATTAACTAAGTTTTATAAAGCCGCAACATGACTTCCTGAAGCCCATACTCAATGCACTGACCACCAATACCATACCATGTGCCTCTGTTCCTGTTCTGTGGGAACTTGCACAGTATTGATGGATTTTCTGTCTTGTGGAGAATGGATTGAAGCTCACTGCCATTGCAGTCTTGGAGCAGAGATGTTATTCTGTGGGTAGGCCCAAAAAACTGGAGTAACTCACCGGGTTGGACAGCATCTCTGGAGGGGAGGAAAGGAATAGGTGACGTTTCGAGTCGAGACCCTTCTTCAGACAGAGGGTCAGGGGAAAGGGAAACGAGAGATATAGACGGTGATTCAGATTCAGATTCAGATTCAATTTTAATTGTCATTGTCAGTGTACAGTACAGAGACAACAAAATGCATTTAGCATCTCTCTGGAGAGCGACATAGAATATGATTTGAATAAATATTTACATTAGCATATATACAGACATAAGTGTTTTTCCTGTGGGAGGAGTGTCCGGGGGGGGGGGGGGGGGGGGGGGGGTGATTGGCAGTCACCGAGGTACGTTGTTGAGTAGAGTGGCAGCCGCCGGGAAGAAGCTGTTCCTGGACCTGCTGGTCCGGCAACGGAGAGACCTGTAGCGCCTCCCGGATGGTAGGAGGGTAAACAGTCCATGGTTGGGGTGAGAGCAGTCCTTGGCGATGCTGAGCGCCCTCCGCAGACAGCGCTTGCTTTGGACAGACTCAATGGAGGGGAGCGTGGAACCGGTGATGCGTTGGGCAATTTTCACCACCCTCTGCAAGGCCTTCCGGTCGGAGACAGAGCAGTTGCCATACCATACTGTGATGCAGTTGGTAAGGATGCTCTCGATGGTGCAGCGGTAGAAGTTCACCAGGATCTGAGGAGACAGATGGACCTTCTTCAGTCTCCTCAGGAAGAAGAGACGCTGGTGAGCCTTCTTGATCAGAGTAGAGGTATTGTGGGTCCAAGAGAGGTCATCGGAGATGTTGACTCCCAGGAACCTGAAGCTAGAAACACATTCCACCTCCGTCCCGTTAATGTGGATGGGGGTGTGCGTGCCGCCTCTGGACTTCCTGAAGTCTACAATGAGCTCCTTGGTCTTCTTGGAGTTAAGGGCCAGGTTGTTGTCAGCGCAGTCATAGGTGAAGAGTGAGTAGAGGAGGGGGCTCAGCACACAGCCCTGTGGAACGCGCGGTGTTCAGGGTGAGGGTTGAAGAGGTGTGCTTGTCTAACCTAACAGACTGTGGTCTGTTGGTTAGAAAGTCCAGTATCCAGTTGCAGAGGGAGGGGTCGATGCCCAGGTTACCGAGTTTGATGATCAGTTTAGATGGTATAATGGTGTTGAATGCTGAGCTGTAATCGATGAACAGCATTCTTACGTAAGTGTCTCTGTTGTCGAGGTGGGAGAGGGCGGAGTGAAGTGCCGTTGAGATGGCATCCTCCGTACTCCTGTTCTTGCGGTAGGCAAACTGATAGGGATCCAGTGTGGGGATGTAGAGAGATATAGAATGTAGATATCCAATGTAGAGAGATATAAAACAAATGAATGAAAGATATGCAGAAAAGTAACGATGATAAAGGAAACAGGCCAATGTTAGTGGTGGGCTAGGTGTAAACGAGTTACAGACAATGAGACTCAACAAGACCACTTTGAAGCTGGTACAATGACTATGGTGGGGGAGGGATGATAACTGGTCCGGTACTCGGTCCCCAGCAGGGAAGGCCGCTCCGATCTAGCTGGTAGGCCGCGAGGTGGGGGGGCGAGGACGCGACTCGGAGAAATAGTCGCGTCCCCGCCAGGAAGAGACTGGGAGACGGTTTCCCCCTTACCCTGCCCCCCTCCCCCACATAGAAAAGTTAAAGTTTCCCCCAATACAACACTTTGGACTAACTAAAAATAATAAAAAAGACAGAAATAACAGACAGGCTGTAGGCAGAGGCTGCTGCCAGTGCAGCGCCCCTAGTGAAATTTGATATCTTCATTCTTCAGGGAACGGGGGTTCCCCTCTTCGACTATAGATGAGGCTCTCACCAGGGTCTCCTCTATATCCCGCAGCTCCGGTCTTACTCCCCATCCCTCCCATTCATAACAAGGGCAGAATCCCCCTTGTCCTCACCTTCCACCCCATCAGCCGTCACACACAACATATAATCCTCCGACATTTTCGCCACCTCCAACGGGATCCCACCACTCGCCGCATCTTCCCATCTCCACCCCTTTCGGCTTTCCGCAAAGACCACTCCCTCCGTAACTCCCTGGTCAATTTGTCCCTTCCCACCCAAACCACCCCCTCCCCAGGTACTTTCGCTTGCAACCGCAGGAAATGCTACACTTGTCCCTTTACCCCCCCCCCCTCGACTCCATTCAAGGACCCAAGTAGTCTTTCCTGGTGAGGCAGAGGTTCACCTGCACCTCCTCCAACCTCGTCTCTTGCATCTGCTGTTCCAGGTGTCAACTTCTCTACATCGGTGAGACCAAGCGCAGGCTCGGCGATCTCTTCGCCCAACACCTCCGCTCAGTCCGCATTAACCAATCTGATCTCCCGGTGGCTCAGCGTTTCAACTCCCCCTCCCATTGAAAATCTGGCGGTTCTGTCCTGGGCCTCCTCCATGGCCAGAGTGAGGCCCAGCGCAAATTGGAGGAGCAGCACCTCATATTTCCCTTGGGTAGTTTACACCCCAGCGGTATGAACATTGACTTCTCCAATTTCAGGAAGTCCTTGCTTTCTCCATCCTTCCCCTCCCCCTTCCCAGCTCTCCCCCAAGCCTACTGTCTCCGCCTCTTCCTTTCTTTTTCCCGCCCCCCCCCCCCCACCCGACATCAGTCTTAAGAAAGGTCGCCTATTCCTTCTCTCCATAGATAGTATACAAACTTAAAGCACACGGTATTGGGGGTTCAGTATTGATGTGGATAGAGAACTGGTTGGCAGACAGGAAGCAAAGAGTAGGAGTGAACGGGTCCTTTTCACAATGGCAGGCAGTGACTAGTGGGGTACCGCAAGGCTCAGTTCTGGGACCCCAGCTATTTACGATATATATTAATGATTTGGACGAGGGAATTGAATGCAACATCTCCAAGTTTGCGGATGACACGAAGCTGGGGGGCAGTTTTAGCTCTGAGGAGGATGCAAGGTGACTTGGATAGGCTGGGTGAGTGGGCAAATGCATGGCAGATGCAGTATAATGTGGATAAATGTGAGGTTATCCACTTTGGTGGCAAAAACAGGAAAATAGATTATTATCTGAATGGTGGCTGATTACGAAAAGGGGAGATGCAACGAGACCTGGGTGTCATGGTACACCAGTCATTAAAAGTAGGCATGCAGGTGCAGCAGGCAGTGAAGAAGGCGAATGGTATGTTAGCATTCATAGCAAAAGGATTTGAGTATAGGAGCAGGGAGGTTCTACTGCAGTTGTACAGGGTCTTGGTGAGACCACACCTGGAGTATTGCATACAGTTTTGGTCTCCTAATCTGAGGAAAGACATTCTTGCCATAGAGGGAGTACAGAAAAGGTTCACCAGACTGATTCCTGGGATGGCAGGACTTTCATATGAAGAAAGACTGGATAGACTCGGTTTGTACTCGCTAGAATTTAGAACATTGAGGGGGGATCTTATAGAAACTTACAAAATTCTTAAGGGGTTGGACAGGCTAGATGCAGGAAGATTGTTCCCGATGTTGGGGAAGTCCAGAACAAGGGGTCATAGTTTAAGGATAAGGGGGAAATCTTTTAGGACCGAGATGAGGAAAACTTTTTTTCACACAGAGAGTGGTGAATCTCTGGAATTCTCTGCCGCAGAAGGTAGTTGAGGCCAGTTCATTGGGTATATTTAAGAGGGAGTTAGATGTGGCCCTTGTGGCTAAAGGGATCAGGGGGTATGGAGAGAAGGCAGGAACAGGATACTGAATTGGATGATCAGCCATGATCATATTGAATGGCGGTGCAAGCTCGAAGGGCCGAATGGCCTACTCCTGCACCTATTTTCTATGTTTCTATGCTGCCTCATCCGCTGCATTATTCCAGCATTTTGTCTACCAAGGGAAACATGAGGTGCTGTTCCTCCAATTTGCGCTGGGCCTCACTCTGGCCATGGAGGAGGCCCAGGACAGAAACGCCAGATTTTGAATGGGAGGGGAAGTTGAAGTGCTGAGCCACCGGGAGATCAGGTTGGTTAGTGTGAACTGAGCGGAGGTGTTGGGCGAAGAGATCGCCAAGCCTGGGCCTCACTCTGATAATGGAGGAGGCCCAGGACAGAAAGGCCAGTGTGGGAATGGGAGGGAGAGTTAAAGTGTTTTACAACCGGGAGATCAGGTAGGTCCAGGCTGACTGAGCGAAGGTGTTCAGTGAAATGATGGCCCAGTCTACATTTGGACTCGTGGCTGTATAAAAGTTCATATCTTGAACAACGGATACAGTAGATGAGGCTGGAGGAGGTGCAAGTGATTAGCTGCCTAACCTGAAAGGACTGTCGGGGTCCCTGGACAGAGTCTCAGGGGGAAAACTTGGAATAACTGATTCCCAGGATTGTTTTGGGCAGACTGGAGGCTGCAAAAGCTGTGTCTCTGTGAAGTGTCATTTGGTTGCACAGCAATTTAACCCTTGTCATCCCAGATAGCTGTCTTCAAAGGTCATCAATCACCCTATCTAGATAATAAAACTTGGTTTTCAGCAGTGGAAACGGGCCCTTCTGCCAAACGTGCCCAAACATGCCCCATCTACACTGCGTTTGGTCCATATCCCTCCAAACCTGTCCTATCCATGTACCTGTCTAACTGTTTCTTAAACGTTGGGATAGTCCCAGCCTCAACTACCTCCTCTGGCAGCTTGTACCATACACCCACCACTTTCTGAGTGAAAAAGTTACCCCTCAGATTCCTATTAAATCTTCCCCCTTCACCTTGAACCTGTGCCCGCTGGCCCTCGATTCACCTACTCTGGACAAGAGACTCTGTGCATCTACCCGATCTATTCCTCTCACATTGCAAGTGTGACTTCACACTGAAAGTCAGGGGAGAGGGAATCGAGAAATATGAAAAGGTGCATAGAACGAACAGATGAAAGGTGTGCAAAAGGACAAATCAAAGGCAGCAATGATGATCAAGGAAGGGTGGAGCCCACAATAGTCCATTGTTGGCTGTGGGGAAGGTGACAGGCTTGGCCCATATAAAGTAAACGACATCAAAGCAGACTCTCCATCCTGCCGATCTCACAAGAACATGAATAGAATTGCAAGTCTCATCATCGTTACCCTAGTTTACAATGAAGGCAAATTCCTTGTATGTGTACGTACTTGACCAATATTCATTCCTTATTCATCTGCTCAGTTTGTCTTGGGCATACAATGAAGTTTATTTTAGTTTAGTTTAGTTTAGAGATACAGCGCGGTAACAGGCCCTTCGGCCTTCCGAGTCCACGCCGACCTGCGCTCCCCGCGCGCTAACGCTATCCTGCACACACTAGGGACAATGTACAATTATACTAAAGCCAATTAGGCAACAAACCTGTGCGCCCGTGAATGTGGGAGGAAACCGGAGATCCCGGATAAACTTTACTTTAGACATTAGACATACAACGCGGAAACAGGCCCTTCAGCCCACCGAGTCTGCCTCAACCAACGATCGCCCCATACACCAGCAATATCCTACACACACACGCACGCTAGGGTCAACTTACAAGTTACAGAAGCCAATGAACCTACAAACAAGTCAAGTCAAGTCAAGTCAAGTTTATTTGTCACATGCACATACGAGATGTGCAGTGAAATGAAAGTGGCAATGCTCGCGGACTTTTGTGCAGACAAACAACAAAACAACCAAACAAATTATAAACACAATCATAACACACATATTCTTTTACATAATAAATAATAGAAGGAAAAACGTTCACTAGAGTTAGTCCCTGGTGAGAAAGGCGTTTACAGTGCAAATTGCCTCTGGGAAGAAACTCCTTCTCAACCTCTCCGTTCTCACTGCATGGCAACGGAGGCGTTTGTATGTCTACAATGAAGTTTGAAAAACAATGAAAAACCTGTATGTCTTTGGAGTGTGGGGGGAAACCGGAGCACCCGGAGAAATCGCACGTGGTCTCAGGGAGAACGTGCAAACTCCATACGGACAGCAGGTGTCGCCAGGATCGAACTTGGGTCTCAAGCGCTGTGAGGCAGCAACTCCCCCGTTGAGCCACTGTGCGGCCCCAACTGCAGCCAGTTTAGTACAATATTGGACAGCCAGTTTAGGACAATATTGTCCACATCCGTAAGTCAACACTTTCCATTGTGAGAGGGCGGGGGGGGGAGAATTTGCAGGAAAACAAACTGTGCGAGCGGCCTCGTTAATTTAGATCTTTGCAGTGGATTAAGCTCGGTGTCCTTTCAGAGTCTGCCAACAGATTTCATGACCTTGCTGGCCGGCCGGGCAGCGTTGCCAGCTTTCCACCGGCTCAACTGCGCTGGGATTGAACACAACACAATAACGTACTGTCTCCGCCTCGGCCCAAACACTCCCAACTATTTCACAAAAGGAAACAACAGTCACAAAATATGTGTGAGATGTCAAGGAAAGAACATTGACTCCGACGTGCTGTTTATGTTTTAATATTAAAACTGAACGGGGAAACCACCAACACAATGCATGTTCTAACAAGACCACTCCTTTAGAACAAAGCTTCAATTTAAAAAATTCTAATCAACTTTCGACTTTAGGTTCAGGGGTGGAGCAAAGAAACAGGCCCTTCGGCCCCTCAACTCTGTGCCGACCAGCGATCCTCGTGCACTATCACTATCCTACACACCATGGACAATTTACAATTTTACCAATTAGCCTACAAATCTGTCGGACTTTGACCAGAGAAAACCCGTACAGGTCACAGGAAGAACAAAGATTCTCCACACAGACAGCAGCCGTCGTCAGAATCGAACCCGGGTCCGTGGCGCTGTAAGGCAGCAACTCTACCGCTGTACCACCACACCGACCAATCTCCATAGCCTTGTCCATCCTTGTGTCTCTAGCTCCCAGTTCAACAATGCCTCACAAACACTCCTCACTGATTTTTGTCACATTATTACACATCTTTGCCCAGATTCCCAATTGCTAGATATCTCTCTCTAAATTTAGCTGCCTAATTGGGCCTGCCCAATTTAAAGCCCTGTCCCACTGTATGAGCTAAATCAAGAGCTCTCCCGAGTTTTAAAAAAAAAGCAAACGCGTGGAAGCACGTGGAATGTACGTAGCGGGTACGTCGGAGCTCGGGGACGTCTCTTAGCGGCTCGTAACGCTAACGGCAGGTACTTGGGAAACGCGGTAAGCTTGGGAAGACTCGTGAAGATTTTTTAACATGTTAAAAAATCTCCACGAGAGCCCTGAGTACCAACGAGCGGCCATTACCGTAAATCTCCGAGTTCGAATCAGGGCAAACTCGGGAGAGCTCTTGAATGAAATCGTACAGTGGGACAGGGCTTTAAGGCGATTTTTTAGGCGACTGCCAGCGACTAAGACAATGGAATTCACCCAAGTCAGCACCAGCGGTAACCTACATCACCTGGCAACAACCTACGTTACCCTGGCAACAACCCAAATTGGCGCCACAGTCGCCGAAGATTTTTCAACATGCTGAAAGTTTTTTGGCAGTCGCCTGTACTCACCTAAAAAAATGGCCTAGGTGGGACAGCCCCATATCCCTGCAACAGCCTGGCAACCTATTTCTTTGACCAAGCCTCTTGTCATCTGTTCCAAGGACCTGAAATGTACTTATCTGTCAGTATACAGTAGTTCCAATAGACAATAGACAATAGGTGCAGGAGTAGACCATTCGGCCCTTCGAGCCAGCACCGCCATTCAATGTGATCATGGCTGATCATCTCCAATCAGTACCCCGTTCCTGCCTTCTCCCCATATCCCCTGACTCCGCTATCTTTAAGAGCCCTGTCTAGCTCTCTTTTGAAAGCATCCAGAGAACCTGCTTCCACCGCCCTCTGAGGTAGAGAATTCCACAGACTCACCACTCTCTGTGAGAAAAAGTGTTTCCTCGTCTCTGTTCTAAATGGCTTACCCCTTATTCTTAAACTGTGGCCCCTGGTTCTGGACTCCCCCAACATCGGGAACATGTTTCCTGCCTCTAGCGTGTCCAAACCCTTAATAATCTTTTATGTTTCAATGAGATACCCTCTCATCCTTCTAAACTCCAGAGTGCACAAGCCCAGCTGCTCCATTCTCTCAGCATATGACAGTCCCGCCATCCCGGGAATTAACCTCGTATTTCCCGGCCCTCTGGGCAAGCCAGTCCGAGGACAGAGAACATAAGAGACTGCAAATGTTGGAAGCATGAGCCTAAAACAAGGTGCTAGAGGATCGGGAGTAATAAGAATCAAGGGCCACAAGATCTTCCTGGTAGGGGATGGGTGGGTAAAGGAACAAGATGTCCATAGTAAAAATAAGGCCACAGTAACCAGGAAACTGAAAGTTATTAAAGTGTAGTTCAGTTTAATTTAGTTCAGAAACAGGCCCTTTGGCCCAGAGTCTGCACTGACCAGCGATCCCCGCACACCAACACTGTCCAGGGACAATTTACACTCATACCAAGCCAATTAACCTACAAACCCGTACGTCTTTGGTGTGTGGGAGGAAACAGAAGATCTCGGAGACAACCCACAGGGAGAACGCACCAACTCCGTACAAACAGCAGCCGTAGTCAGGATCGAACCCGAATCCCCCTGTGCTGAAGGCGCTGTAAGGCAGCAACTCTACCGTCCCGCCTAAGTTAAAGGGCGTGCGAGGTGCCTCGGATGTAGGTCGGAAGGGTTTGGATAAGTGGGGAGAGAGATGAGCTCTGTGGAACAGGAGGAGGTAGAAGCAATGGGCTTGCCAGGCCACTCTGTACTGGGGGAAGGAGATGGAAATGGTTCGGGCAGCATCTGCGGATAGAAACGGACAGACAGCGTGAAGTCCACAGAAAGTCCCTGGAACACCATCTGTCCCTTTCCCTCCACAGATGCTGCTTGAATCACTGAGTGCCTCCAGCCCTTTGTTGTTTGTCCAGCCTTGTAGGCATGCTCACGTTCTACACAGCTGGCTGCCAAAGTCAACTTCACTGCAAGGACACAGAATTAACTTCCATTGTTATTCGGCTGTTAAATAAACACACGAGAAGGGAGCGTGAGTAGGTCATTCCGCCTTTTAACTCACTCCTGCCATTCAGCAAGGCCTTGGCGGGCCTAGCACGCTACCATTTTGCCTGCCCTTTGCTCCTCAAATGTCCACAACTCTCCTGCCCTGTTGGGGACTAACATCGAAGACTGAGCATTCTCAGCCCTCCGAAGTGGGGAATTCTAATGATTCATCACCCGTGTGAAGAAACTTCTCATTTTTGTCCTAACCCGCATACAGACACAATATCATTCGGTGATAGGTTATAGGAGTAAAGTTAGGCCATTCAGCCCATCAAGTCTACTCCGCCATTCAATCTATCTTCCCCTCTTAACCCCATTCTCCTGCCATCTTCCCGTACTAATCAAGAATCTATCTATCTCTGCCTTAAAAATATCCACTGACAGCCTCCACAGCCTTCTGTGGCAAAGAATTCCACAGATTCACCACCCTCTGACTAAAGAAATTTCCCCTCATCTCCTTCCTGAAAGAGCGTCCTTCAATTTTGAGGCTGTGACCTTTAGCCCGAGATTCTCCCGCTAGTGAAAACATCCTCTCCACATCCGACATCAACACCTCACAGAGAGTGGTGAGTTTGTGGAATTCCCTGCCTCAGAGGGTGGTGGAGGCCGGTTCTCTGGATGCTTTCAAGATCCGGTTCTCTTGATGCTTTCAAGAGGGCTCTTAAAGATAGCGGTCAGGGGATATGGGGAGAAGGCAGGAACGGGGTACTGATTGGGGAAGATCAGCCATGACCACATTGAATGGCGGTGCTGACTCGAAGGGCCGAATGGCCTACTCCTGCACCTGTTGACCAAAAACAAGACCTGTCAGGGCTCTCGCTTAACTTTTTTTCCCTGTTGCCAGCCGGGCAACCTTGGCAGCTTTTTAGGTTGCCAAATGACATTTTAGGTGGTCATTTAAGACGGCTTTCATGACGTGTGCGATAATGTGCTCGGATAAAGTGCGTAGTTACCAGTCGGAATTATACTCAGTGAAGCTTTCACATATTATTTCTGCTTCAAATAAAGTCAAACTAAACATTCACCAATCAAGACATGATATATCCCACAATGACATGCAGCAAAATTATAAGACAGTATCTCAACTATTTTTACATATTGCAATGAATGCAATTTCTATTAGGTCTTTCCACTTCCAAACAAAAATGTGGTTGGATTATTCAGCGTATGATCAACCTGTGTCAATAAATCCTGGACCATGGTAACATATATGCGGGGTTTTTCCGGGCTTCCGCAACGGCGACTTCACCCGCCCGAGTTGTGGGGTTGAAGATTACCTGGAGTGGGGCCTTACATCACCGCCCCGCGCGGCTTGGAATGGCTGCGGGACTTTGCTAGCGCCGGCCGGGGGCTCCAACACCAAGACCCGGAGCGCGGCCTTGCATCACCCGACGCGGCGTTAATGGCCGCGGGACAATTACCATCGGGCCGCGCTAATGGGGTTCAAATGACTATTAATTGTATTGTATTGTATTGTATGTATAGCTGTGAATGTTGCTCATTAAATAACTACAGTACTGATACTCCATATTAAGAGCATTGATTTGCCGTTAAAATGAATTCTGTAATAACGTGTCAACGGCAGCAGTGACAATCGAACACTGCAGTTTTAATGTTTCACGTGTTCACAATATAATTAATCCATCTTTATGGATTAAAACAAATAGTGAGAATTAAAACACATTTGATTGCACTCCTTTATCAAACATAGTCAATGTTCGCTCTGAAGACATTCCCAGGACAATAGGGTCAGGGAGGGGTGTGTGTGTGAATCAGAGTAGGGTGGATAGATGGGGGGGGGGCTAGATGGCAGTCGGTGCACAATGGATGGATTGAGGCAGGTGAATTTGCAATCGCAAGAGATGCAACACTTGTCCCTTTACCTCCCCCCTCGACTCCGTTCAAGGACCCAAGCAATCGTTCCAGGTGCGACAGAGGTTTACCTGCATCTCTTCCAACCTCATCTATTGCGTCCGCTGCTCTAGATGTCAGCAGATCTATATCGGTGAGACCAAGCGGAGGTTGGGCGATCGTTTCGCCGAACACCTCCGCTCGGTCCGCAATAACCAAGCTGACCTCCCGGTGGCTCAGCACTTCAACTCCCCCTCCCACTCCGTCTCCGACCTCTCTGTCCTGGGTCTCCTCCATGGCCACAGCGAGCAGCACCAGAAATTGGAGGAACAGCACCTCATATTCCGTTTGGGGAGTCTGCATCCCGGGGGCATGAACATCGAATTCTCCCAATTTTGTTAGTCCTTGCTGTCTCCTCCCCTTCCTCAGCCCCCCTGCTGTCTCCTCCCATCCCCCAGCCTTCGGGCTCCTCCTCCTTTTCCCTTTCTTGTCCCCGCCCCCGATCAGTCTGAAGAAGGGTTTCGGCCCGAAACGTTGCCTATTTCCTTCGCTCCATAGATGCTGCTGCACCCGCTGAGTTTCTCCAGCTTTTTTGTGTAACCTTGAATTAGTACGTGTTGGAGTAGGTAGAATTGTGAGGGGACAGCACGGGGGGATGGTAGTGGTGTTGAATGGGGGTTCAGTAGGGATGGATGGGGGTAGACAAAAGTGCTGGAGAAACTCAGCGGGTGAGGCAGCATCTATGGAGCGAAGGAAATAGGCAACGTTTCGGGTCGAGACCCTTCTTCAGACTGTTACCCCCATTCTTCTTGAATGGGGAGGATCAGTACAGGATGGATGGAGGGGGGGGGAGATCAGCGCAGGATGAATTGGGGGGGGGGGGGGGGGGTCAGTCAGTACAGTGTGGATCGGAGGGTCTGTGCAGGATGAATGGGGGAAGGTGCAGGGTAAATGGAGGGTGGGTGGGTCAGTACGGGATGAATGCATGGATTGGTACAGGATGGATGGGGGATCAGTACAGGATGGCATGGGAATGATTAAGTACAGGATGAATTGGGGGACCAGTGCAGGATGGATGGGGGTGGGGGGGGGGGGTGGCAGAAGAATCAATGCGAGGTGGATAGGGTGATCAGCACAGGATGAATAGATTGGGGGGGGGGGGGGTAGATGGGGAGGGGTGTACAGGGGATGTCAGTGAGGACTGAATAGAGGCGGGAATGAGGATCAGTGCGGGATGTAGAGGAGGGGTCCCAGGATAAAGGGGGGGTGGGGGTGGAGGGGTCGTACAAGAGAGAGAGAGAGAGAGAGAGAGAGAGAGAGAGAGAAGGGGGGCGAGCGAGGTGGGGAGGAGGGAAGGTCAGCGCTCCTCGGACAACATCGCCCCGCTGCCTTGGCCGTTGGGAATTCCTCCCCACCGCCTCCCTCCTCCGCCAGCCAACGGTGCCGAGCAGTGCAGCTCAAAGATCCTATGGTATCTTTGGTGCAGCTGCTTCAGAAGTGTCGGAGCGAATGACGGGTCTCACACAGCAGCCGTGGAAGCGGCTCCATCACCAACTCCTCCCTGATAGCGGCTGCTGCTTGCAAACCCGCTAATGGCTCCATCTACTCCTCCCCCCGCACCCCGCCCGCCCTGATAGCGGCCGCTGCTTGCAAATCCACTACCCGGCACTTTCAAAACAAACCCTCCCGCACGCCGAGGCCTCCCCCTCCCTCCATCCTCCCGGTCTTGGCGTGCGGGAGTTTTTTTTTTCAAGCGCCGGGTAGTAGATTTGCAAGCAGCGGCCGCTATCAGGGCGGGCGGGGAGCGGGAGGAGGAGGAGATGGAGGCGCTGCTACCGCTGTGCGGGGCCCGTCATTCGCTCCAACACTTCGTCACCATGCACCTAGTATCTTTCTCACGCAATACAGCCGCCACCGCCGACACAAAATGTCGCGTTCCTTTTCTCCATAGATGCTGCCTGACCCGCGGAGTTACTCCAGTTTTTTGTGTCTGTCTTCGGTATAAACCAGTATCTGGTTGCTAAGCCGGGCAAAATGACTCGGTGTTTAGTTGCCCGGCGGCGCTTTGAGTGGTCAGTGGCACCCGGGCAACCATTAATTTCGAGCCCTGCTCTGTCAAAGGGCGGTTGAGCTTCTAGCGAGCCAACTATCTTCAGTAGAAGTTGTGATCACTGTCGTACGTTGCATTGTAAGGAATGATGATAAAGCACACACACCAAAATCCTAGACTTCCAGTGGTGGAAGTCCGCAGGAACTGGAGGACAGAGATGTGTGGTGCGTCCGTCACCGTTCCCGTCATGAACCAGCACCACTGCGTCGCTAATGTTTACAACGATGATGAATGAATGAATCATCTCCATCAGCCCATACCATAGTAGATGTGACGACCATAGAATTGGAAAGAAAACTCCCAACCCAAAAAGGGCTGAAGCATTCACAACCACGAAGCAGACTATTATCTGAATGGTGGACGATTAGGAAAAGGGGAGATGCAACGAGACCTGGGTGTCATGGTACACCAGTCATTAAAGGTAGGCACGCAGGTGCAGCAGGCAGTGAAGAAAGCGAATGGTATGTTAGCATTCATAGCAAAAGGATTTGAGTATAAGAGCAGGGAGGTTGTACTGCAGTTGTACAGGGTCTTGGTGAGACCACACCCGGAGTATTGCGTACAGTTTTGGTCTCCTAATCTGAGGAAAGACATTCTTGCCATAGAGGGAGTACAGAGAAGGTTCACCAGACTGATTCCAGGGATGTCAGGACTTTCATATGAAGAAAGACTGGATAGACTCGGCTTGTACTCGCTAGAATTTAGAAGATCGAGGGGGGATCTAATAGAAACTTACAACATTTTTAAGGGGTTGGACAGGCTAGATGCAGGAAGATTGTTCCCGATGTTGGGGAAGTCCAGAACAAGGGGTCACAGTTTAAGGATAACGGGGAAGTCTTTTAGGACCGAGATGAGAAAAACATTTTTCACACAGAGAGTGGTGAATCTGTGGAATTCTCTGCCACAGAGGATAGTTGAGGCCAGTTCATTGGCTATATTTAAGAGGGAGTTAGATGTGGCCCTTGTGGCTAAAGGGATCAGGGGGTATGGAGAGAAGGCAGGTACAGGATACTGAGTTGGATGATCAGCCATGATCATATTGAATGGCGGTGCAGGCTCGAAGGGCCGAATGGCCTACTCCTGTACCTATTTTCTATGTTTCTTTGTTTCTATGACCAGGTTCAGCCAGAAATACTGAATGGGTAGACCTCGGCTTCTTCCCTAGATTTATAGGAACAAAGAAGCCAGTCTCCAGCCAGTTTGAATCTCTCCAAATCACATCAAGAAACAGATGAGTGCACATAACACAGAAAAGGCTCCGAGACTAGACAGTGTTGGTATTGAAGCCCTGGCTCCAGAAACCAGCTGCACCTCCCGCTGAGCCACTCCACTGCAAGCACACACTCCTTGGCAATGTGCAAACTTGGCTATGTCCAGCCAGTTCATAAAAAGCAGGGCAAATCCAATCCGTCTTTTGATTTAGTTTAGGCTGGGCGGCAGGGTGGTGCAGCGGTAGAGTCAAGGCCCTGTCCCACTGTACGAGGTAATTCAAGAGCTCTCCCGAGTTTAAAAAAAAATCAAACTGGTGGTAAGCATGTACGTAGAATGTACGTAGCGGGTATGTCGGAGCTTGGGGACGTCTCTTAGCGGCTCGTAACGCTAACGACAGGTACTCGGGAAACGCAGTAAGCTCATGAAGATTTTTCAACATGTTAAAAAACGTCCACGAGATCCCCGAATACCTACAAGCGGCTATTACCATAATTCTCCGAGTTCGGATCAGGGGAAACTCGGGAGAACTCTTGAATTACCTCGTACAGTGGGACAGGGCCTTACAGCGCCGGAGGCCCAGGTTCGATCCCATCTACAGGTGCTGTCCGTACGGAGTTTGTACGTTCTCCCAACACCGTGTGGCTTTTCTCCGAGATCTTTAAATTCCTCCCACACATCAAAGGCGTACAGGTATACAGTGGCTTGGTTTCAGTGTACATTGTCCCTGGTGTGTGTAGGATGGTGATAATGCGCGTGGGTCGCTGGTCGGCGTGGACTCGGAGGGCCGAAGGGCCTGTTTCCACGCTGTATCTCTAAACTAAACCAAACTGAACTTTAGAGATACAGCGTAGAAACAGGCCCTTCGGCCCACCGAGTCCACACCGATCAGCAATCACCCCGTACACTAGCACCATCCCACACAAGCATCATCCCGTACACTCGTACCAGGACAATTTACAATTTACAGAAGCCAATTAGCCTACAAACCTGTGCGTCTTTGGAGCGTGGGAGGAAACCGGGGCATGTAGAGAAAACCCACGCGATCATGGGGAGAACGTACAAACTCCGTACAGACAGCACCCATAGTCATGGGGTCACCGTCCAGTTAGGTTTGGCTGCCCAGCCTGCAGCTGTTTGTATTTTCACTTCTTTTTTTTATTTTTAGTGTGTTAAAAAGTGTTTTGTTTAGAGGTCTATTCTTTTTTGTGGGGGGGGGGGGGGGGGGGGGGGGGGGGGGGGGGGGGGGAGGGGGAAACTGCTCTTCCTGGTCCCTACCTGGTCGGAGAGGCAGCTGTTCTCCGGGCAGCATCTTCAACCCGTCCTCACGGCCTACCAACAGGCCTGGAGCGGCGTTTCCTGTCGGGGACTGGCCAGAACCACAGCTTCGGCGGCGGCGGCGGCACGGCGCCGGAGCGCTATCGCGGAGCGGGCGACGCCTTGCCCGGGTCACCGCGCTGGAACTCCGGTGAGCTGGGACCGCTGATAAAACATCGTGAAGCTGCGGGATTGTGGAGCGGCTAGCTGCCGGCGGCGGCGCTGACTTTACACCGGGAGCCTGGGATCTCTCGCCGAGATCACCAGTGGTGGAGCTCCATCCAGCGCGGCCTGTCGGCTTCGGGAGCCGCGGTCTCCAGTACGGGAAGCGGCCGTTCCAGGGTTCCCATGCCGCTGAGAGGATTCTCCCGACGCCGGAGCACCATCATCCGGCGAGAACGGCCTGGAACATTGGGCCTCCGTTGCGGCGACTGTGGAGGCCTCAATAGGCCCGACTATGGGTGGACAATGGGGATGGGGACTGGACTTTGTGCCTTCCCTCATAATGGGAACCATTGTGGAGGGATGTTTTTATGTTTACTGTTAAATTCTTTAGTGTTGTGTCTTATCTTTATTCGTGTTGCTGCAATGACGAGTCAAATTTCACGACACCAATTGGCGTATCTGATAATAAATGTCCTTTGTAGCCTTTGTATCCTTTGAACCCTAATTGACGTCAACCAGTCTACTTTTCAATTACCAGCAGAAGGATATTTTTCTCCAGAGATACTGCTTGAACCGCTGAGTTACTCCAATGCTATGTGCCTGTGTTCCAAGATTTGAAGGCCCAAGTTATAGGGAGAGGTGGCGCTGCGATACAGTTGCCTATCTCCGCCTTATAAATATCCACGGTTCCACAGCCCTCTGTGGCAATGAGTTCCACAGATTCACTACCCTCTGACTAACGATGTTTCTCCTCACCTCCTTTCTAAAAGAGCACCCTTTAATTTTGAGGCTATGACCTCTCTCCCACCATTAGAAACATCCTCTCCACATCCACTCTATCCAAGCCTTTCACGATTCGGTAAGTTTCAATGAGGTACCCCCTCATCCTTCAAAACTCCAGCGAGTACAGGCCCAGGTGCTGTCAAACGCTCATCGTATGCTAACCCTCTCATTCCTGGAATCATTCGTGTAAACCTCCTCTGGACCCTCTCCAGAGCCTGCACATCCTTCCTCACATATGGAGCCCAGAACCCGCTGAGTTACTCCAGCTTTATGTGTCTGTCCGGTTTAAACCAGCATCTGTAGTTGCTTCCTGCACTCTTTGCTGGGAACATTCTTTAAGGGATGGATGGGTGAAGTACAGAGCAGTTTACAAACTACATTAGGAAGCAATCACTTGCATGCGACTGCGTGCGTTTGGCGCGACCAAACGGAAGCGAAGTTCACGCTACGAACATGCAAGTTCGTGTGTGACGTCATTTGCGTCATGCTTACCAATCAGTTGGGCAGGAGGCGGGCCGACTGAATTTGGGCAGCGCACGGCGTCGGGCGGTGACGTCATCACGCAATGCCACGCCGTCGGTGACCTCATCGCGCGACGCCACGTGCTAGGCATACGCCGTCAAGACGCTGCGTACGTCGTCAAGACGCTGCGGACGGCCGCAATGCGCCTCATGCCGACAGGCCATTATAGCGCGAAGATTTCAGCCACTGCAAGAATTTCGAAGCCCCGCACGATGTTGGGACCAGCCCCGCACAACTCCGCGATTCTAAGTGGGACCGGATCCGCGCGGCCATACGGTGCCCGTACGCCTAAAGCCTCACGAGGTCGCGTAATTTGCGAGCCAAGGTCGCGCAAGTGGGACTGGCCCTCAAGTAATTATTCCTTGGAGCACAGGAGGCTGAGTGATCATCTTATGGAGGTGGATAAAATCATGAGGGGAATAGATGGGGTGAACCAACAGTCATTTTGCCTGGGTACGGAATCAAGAACTAGAGGCCATAGTGTGCAGGAGTGATGGGGAAGAAGAATAACATAGAATTAGCATCAACGAGGGTTGGATGCGCAGCAAAGGATGTGTTTCCATGCTGTTTCTCCAAACTAAACTGAACAGCAGACTTATCACTTTCCCCATTTCTCAGAGTAAAAGGCGAGAGGGTAAAGATCTCAGGCGAGAGGGGAGAGTAGGAACCTGATGAGCAACATCTGCCCAGAGAGGGAGGGGGGGGGGTTGTTAGAAACAGCTGCCAGAGGAAACTTCTCACAAGGGTTGAGGCAAGTCCAATAACATTTCAAAGACTTTAAACATGGATTGGAAAGGATGTGAGGTGCATCAGTCACATGTGGGTAAGGTGGACAAGCTTCAATGGGGCATGACGGACAGGTTGGTCCGCAGAGCCTCTGCCCATGCTGTGGAACATGATCTTAAAAACAGAGTCACTAATGGCACCAGAGGCTGGAATTCAATCTTGAACAAACAATTCCTGCAGCCCACCCGATCTCCTGGTTTATCTGACAATGTACAGCTGAAGTTAGACACAAGGATCCGGAGTAACTCTAAGGGAGTGCAGAGACGGTTCACCAGACTGATTCCTGGGATGTCAGGACTGTCTTATGAGGAAAGACTGGATAGACTTGGTTTATACTCTCTAGAATTTAGAAGATTGAGAGGGGATCTTATAGAAACTTACAAAATTCTTAAGGGGTTGGACAGGCTAGATGCAGGAAGATTGTTCCCGATGTTAGGGAAGTCCAGGACAAGGGGTCACAGCTTAAGGATAAGGGGGAAATCCTTTAAAACCGAGATGAGAAGAACTTTTTTCACGCAGAGAGTGGTGAATCTCTGGAACTCTCTGCCACAGAGGGTAGTTGAGGCCAGTTCATTGGCTATATTTAAGAGGGAGTTAGATGTGGCCCTTGTGGCTAAGGGGATCAGGGGGTTTGGAGAGAAGGCAGGTACGGGATACTGAGTTGGATGATCAGCCATGATCATATTGAATGGCGGTGCAGGCTTGAAGGGCCGAATGGCCTACTCCTGCACCTATTTTCTATGTTTCTATGTTTCTATGTTTCTAACTCAGGGGGTCAGACAGCATCTCTGGAGATAAGGAATTGGTGACGGTTCGGGTTGTGGAGAAGGGGCTTGACCTGAAACGTTATGCATTCCTTTTCTCCAGAGATGCTGTCTGACCTGATGACTTACTCCAGCTTCTTGTGTCTGACTTCAGTTTAAACCAGCATTTGCCGTTCCTTCTTACAGCTGTATTGCACTGACTGCGAGCTGTTTTACTCACTACACATTCTCACAAGGGTTGGAGGTATCATTTGGCAACAAGACCAGCTGTACTTTTGAATGTAATCATTTGCCAGAAACACAGGTTCGATCCTGACCTTAGTTTAGTTTAGAGATACAGACCAGAAACAGGCCCTTCGGCCCACCAGGTCCGCGCCGACCAGCGATCCCCGTACATTAGCACTATCCTACACCCATTATGGACAATTTACACATTTATCGAGTAAATTAACCTATAAACCTGTACATAGACAATAGGTGCAGGAGGAGGCCATTCGGCCTTTCAAGCAACCACCGTCATTCATTGTCATCTTGGCTGATCGTCCCCTATCAATAACCCGTGCCTGCCTTCTCCCCATATCCCTTGACTCCACTAGCCCCTAGAGCTCCATCTAACCCTCTCTTAAATCCATCCAGTGATTTGGCCTCCATTGCCCTCTGTGGCAGGGAATTCCATAAATTCACAACTCTCTGGTTGAAAAAGTTTTTTCTCACCTCAATCTTAAATGGCCTCCCCTTTATTCCAAGACTGTGGCCCCTGGTTCTGGACTCGCCCAACATTGGGAACATTTTTGCACGTTCCCCCTTTGACCGCATGGGTTTCCTCCGGGTGCTCCAGTTTCCTCCCACATCCCAAAGATGTGAGGGTTTGTATAGAAAGGAAATGCAGATGAGTAGGGAGGAACTGAAGATGCTGGTCTACACTGAAGATAGACACAAAGTGCTGGAGTAACTCAGCAGGACAGGCAGTATCTCTGGAGAGAAGGAACGTTTCGGGTCGACACCCTTCTTCAGACTCGAACCAGGAAAATCAACCAATCCTCTCCAGAGATGCTGCCTGTCCCGCTGAGTTACTCCAGCATTTTGTGTGGGTTTGTAGGTTATTTGGCCTCTGTAAAGGGGCTGTCCCACTTGGGCGACCTAATTGGCAAGTTTAGAAGTTTGAAAAAATGACGTGTTGAAGACATCCTTCGACTATGTTGAAGACCAGCTTCGACTAGCTACGACCAAAGATCTTATAGCGAAGCAAGATGGGTTACTCACGCAAACGTGTAGTACGCTCATGGGCGGATTCATGGGTGATTATATGACTCAATTTAGCAACCAGCCTCCGCCATCTTGCTTCCAGCCAGAGATTGGATCCGCAGCGGGGAGAGTGAGTGCGCGGCCCGGGGCAGCGGGGAGAGGGAGTGTGAGGTCCGGGGCAGCGGGAGAGGGAGTGTGAGGTCCGGGGCAGCGGGAGAGGGAGTGTGGGGTTCGGGGCAGCGAGGAGAGGGAGTGTGGGGTTCGGGGCAGCGAGGAGAGGGAGTGTGGGGCAACGGGGAGAGGGGCATAGGAGGGGGGGAGACATTGTAGTGAGGGGGCAGGCGAAGAAGTGCCGGGGGCGGATAAGGCCTAGTGTGTGTGAAGTTGCGGGGAGGTTTACAATGTTTCTTATTTACAATGTTTCTTGTCTAGTCTGAAATAAAGTTCATTATTGGATCAGAAGAAATATAATTGTGTGTGTTATATGATTATATACATTTATATAATTTTCATGTATGTGTGTTATAAACATTTTATTCTTTAACAAGAATGAACAGAATTATAAACTAACAGAATTATGAATCTAACCCTATATCACACACAAAAACTTCCCCCGCAATGTCAATTACCCTGCGAGTCGGGTCGGTTCCGGTTACTACAAAATCAACTCAAACACTGCTTGTGAGCCATTTAAAATGAAATGATTTAAAAAACATTAAAAAAAGACAACTACCAGAGTCAAATTTTATTCTTGACAAGAAGTATGAACTGACAGATTTATGAATCTAACCCACACAAACTGTTGCCCCGCAACATTGATTACACTGCGAGTCGGGTCGGATCAGGTAGGCTCAGGTTGCTAAAATGGGCGTGGACAAATGCCCAGGATCCCCTCCATAGCGTACTACACGTCAGCCCATTGCATTTCGCAGGAGTAGCCTATCTTGCTCTGCTATAAGACCTTTGAGTCTGACTGTCTCCCTGATTAACTGTTATCTGTTTGCTTTGGTTGTCACCTTCTCTCAGCTAACAATGATCATTGTTCCTTGATCTTCATCTCTTTTGATCCCTTACCCTTCCATATCTCAGTGTCTCCCTCTCCCCTGACCAAAGATCTTATAGCGAAGAAAGACGGGTTACTCTCACGCAAAAGTGTAGTACGCCCATGGGCGGATTCATGGGTGATTATATGACTCATTTTAGCAACCAGCCGTATCCCCCGCCATCTTGTTCCACCATCTTGCTCAGCCATCTCGCTTCCGGCCAAAGATTGGATCCTCAGCGGGGAGAGGGAGTGTGGGGTCCGGGGCAGCGGTAGAGGGAGTGTGGGGCAGCAGGGAGAGGGGCATAGGAGGGGGGGAGACATTGTAATGTGGGGGCGGGCGAGGGAGTGCAGGGGATAAGGCCTAGTGTGTGTGAAGTTGTGGGGAGGTTTACAATGTTTCTTATTTACAATGTTTCTTGTCTAGTCTGAAATAAAGTTCATTATTGGATCAGAAGAAATATAATTGTGTGTGTTATATGATTATATACATTTACATAATTTTCATGTATGTGTGTTTATATACATTTTATTCTTTAACAAGAATTAACAGAATTATGAACTAACAGAATTATGAATCTAACCCTATAATCACGCACAAAAGGTTCCCGCGCAATGTCAATTACCCTGCGAGTCGGGTCGGTTCCGGTTACTACAAAATCAACTCAAACACTGCTTGTGAGCCATTTAAAAAGAAATGATTTAAAAAACATTAAAAAAGACAATTACCAGAGTCAAATTTTATTCTTGACAAGAAGTTTGAACTGACAGATTTATGAATCTAACCCACACAAACTGTTGCCCCGCAACATTGATTACACTGCGAGTCGGGTCAGGTAGGCTCAGGTTACTAAAATGGGCGGGGAAAAATGCCCAGGATCCCCTCCATAGCTACTACATGTCAGCCCATTGCATTTAGCAGGAGTAGCCCATCTTGCTCCGTCCACTATAAGATCTTTGCCCCTGACTCTCAGTCTACAGAAGGGTCTCGACCCAAAATGTCACCCATTCCTTCCCTCCAGAGATGCTGCCTGTCCCGCTGAGTTACCCCTGCATTTTCTGTCTATCTGCAGACGGTATGCGGCGCGACTCTCGTCAGCAGCGGCCTCTGCAGCCCGTCTGCGTTTTTATTATTTTTTGTCTATGTTTTTTAATGTAGTTTTTTTGTTATTTTTTGTTGGGGTATGTGTGTGGGGGTGGGGTGGGAGGGAGGGGGTAACTTTTAAATCTCTCCCTGCATGGGAGACCTGACCTTTTCTTTGTCGGGGCTCCGTTGTCGTTGGGGCTGCAACGGGGAGCGGCCTCCAACAGGAAGACTGGGGGCTCTGGTGCCGACTACTCACTTCACCGTCGCGGAGCTGGCCGAGTCCGGAGCGGGTGGAGCGGTGGTGGAGCGCTGCTGCTGCTGCTGCTGCCCGACCTCCAGAGATTCGGAGGCTGCAACTGCGGGTCTGGCGGACGGCGGCACCGGGAGCCCGCGGGTCCCTGTAGGGAGACCGCTTTTCAGGGCTCCCGCAACGGCGACTTCTCCCGCCCGAGTTGCGGGGTTGAAGAGCTCCTGGAGCGGGGCCTTACAGCACCGCCCCGCGCGGCTTGGAATGGCCGCGGGACTCTGCGAGCGCACGCCGGGGGCTCTAACATCAAGAACCCGGTGTGCGACCTTGCATCACCCGGCGTGGCTTTAATGGCCGCGAGACAATCACCATCGCCAGCCGGGGGCTTTGACTTTGACTCTGACATGGGGGGGGGGGGGTGAGTGCAGTGGAGATAAGTTTTTAAGTTTTTTTGGCCTTCCATCAGCAATGTGATGGATGTTTATGTAAATTATGTTGTGTCTTGGGTCTATTTGTTTGTAATGTATGGCTGCAGAAACGTCATTTCGTTTGGACCTCAAGGGGTCCAAATGACAAATAAATTGAATCTTGAAATGTACATGGTGCTTCATTCGGGAATGTAAAGTGCAGCTTAACATTTTGTTAATTCGTGGAAGAAAGATTCTCTTGCCATCGGCTACAGTATATTATTTATAGGCACGTTATAAAAAATAGTAAGTTAGTAATTTTTATTTAAATCGCACTTTTAAATCAAATCACGTTGAAGCCAGTGCTTTACAGAGAATAAATTAGAAAGCAGGAAACTTTTAAGCAGGAAAGCTTGTTTAAGTCCCAGAGTTTAAGACTTTTGCCTCCATCACAGTGAGGAGGTGCCTGGTGAACTCACTGTGGTGGATGTTAAATTTGTGTTCATTGTGTGTTTTTGTTATATAAATGACTGCAAGGCAGGAAACTTCGTCCAGACCGAAAGGATACTTTGACTTTGACTGGACTTGAGATTGGGAGCTGCCTGCAAAACTCGCTTTGAAATTAAAAATAAGTAAAACAATGTTGATAAACAACTAAACAAGTGTTTCAAGGGACTCACCAAATCCGCAGGCGGAGTACAGGAAGGGGGTGAGGAGGATCCACAGCAAGTTGATGTGCTCCATGGAGGCAGGGGGTCAGGGTCGCCTCGCCAGCCCACACGGCGACCACCCTGCCCGGGGGATCCCGCAGCCCGGCTCCGGGGAGACAGCAGCCAGCGCCTGCAGGCAGCAAGCAGCGGGGCTCTGATCACCTCAAACCACACGACTGCCCCACTCGAACTAAACTAACCCCAACAACAAGTTTGATCACAGCCACCAGTCTCACGTCCTATTGCTTCAGTTCGTGTCGCTGCTTTCTCTTCCTCTCTTGTTTCCACTCTCCCTGTTAGTTCTTTCCTGCTTTCTTTCTCTCCCCCTCTCTTTCTTGCTCTCTACCCCTCCCCCTCTCTTTTCCCTCTCCTCCCCCTTCTTTGCACCTCTCCTCCTCCCCCTCTGCACCTCTCTTCCTTCCTCCCCTCGCTCACAATCTCCTCCCTCTGTTCCCCTCTCGCCCGCGTCCACAGCAGCCACAACAACTTGCTGAGTGCGAGCAGCCAGCGTCTTGTCCCTTTGCTCTCGTTCCCACAGCGTGAGCCAGCTCTGGTGAAGCACATGACCTTCCATCCCCCTCCCCTCCCCTCCCCTCTCCTCCAAAGCAAACACAAACCCTACAATGTTATGGGTTGAGAAGGTTTCCCGGCAAGTGCCAGTGGCTTTGCACCGGGCGAGTCAAAAAGGAACACAGTGTTTTGTTTTTGCTGAGGTATTCAGTCATCGCTGTGTGTTGAAGTGTGTCGCCAGGTTGGTAACTTTCCCGGGTTCCAGCTCACCTCCCTCCCTGGTCTCAGCTCCCTTCCAGCTTCCAATGAAGATTTCCAAGAATAAAACATTATCCTTCAACAAAGAATACACTTCTGACCACTTTGTCCCTTGTCACTTTAGCCACTGACATTTATTCCTGCAAAGAGTCCACTGCTCACTATTGCACCAGCCTCAACGGTGTGCAAAAAACATCTGTTGTTCATTTGGTTTGGAATGCATTTGTGCCACCGCATTCCTGGCCTCGGGGGCTGCCGAGGAGGACTCTGTTACTAATTAAGTATTCACTGCCAGTGAAAGGTTACGGGCCAGTCCCACTTGGCCGTCATTTGTGGGTCACGCAGATGGCGCGCGAAGATTTTGTACATCACAAAATCCTGCAACGCCGCACGTCACTGCCTATGTCATCGTGCACCATGCACGCATCAAGTGCGTGTGTCGTGCGTCGTGACACGTAAATGATGTCGCGTTAATCACGTGCAAATGAAGTCCAGAGGTGGCACGCACACCCCCATCCACATTAACGGGACGGAGGTGGAACGTGTTTCTAGCTTCAGGTTCCTGGGAGTCAACATCTCCGATGACCTCTCTTGGACCCACAATACCTCTACTCTGATCAAGAAGGCTCACCAGCGTCTCTTCTTCCTGAGGAGACTGAAGAAGGTCCATCTGTCTCCTCAGATCCTGGTGAACTTCTACCGCTGCACCATCGAGAGCATCCTTACCAACTGCATCACAGTATGGTATGGCAACTGCTGTCTCCGACCGGAAGGCATTGCAGAGGGTGGTGAAAATTGCCCAACGCATCACCGGTTCCACGCTCCCCTCCATTGAGTCTGTCCAAAGCAAGCGCTGTCTGCGGAGGGCGCTCAGCATCGCCAAGGACTGCTCTCACCCCAACCATGGACTGTTTACCCTCCTACCATCCGGGAGGCGCTACAGGTCTCTCCGTTGCCGAACCAGCAGGTCGAGGAACAGCTTCTTTCCGGCGGCTGTCACTCTACTCAACAACGTACCTCGGTGACTGCCAATCACCCACACACCCCACCCCCCCCCCCCCCCCCCCCAGACACTTATTATTTATTTTTTATTCAAATCGTTTGCTATGTCGCTCTTCAAGGGAGATGCTAAATGCATTTCGTTGTCTCTGTACTGTACACTGACAATGACAATTAAAATTGAATCTGAATCTGAATCTGAATCTGAAATGACGGCCAAGTTTCAAACATTAACATAAAGCAGTGAGTTGTGCTACTGGATGGTGGTGGATGGTGCCGATTTGTAGGTCAATTGGCCCTCTCCACCTACGACAACCTACAGCCAGCCACACAAGCGCCAACCTACGATAGTCAACCTACGTCCACCCGCGACAAGCTACGGCCCTGTCGGCGACAACTGAAGACAATTGACGTCATTCTGGCCACATGGAATCACCCAGATTTCCTATAAAACGGGTGCGGTTTCCAATCATTCTGCATCAGGTCTGGCATGGAGCAACATCAGAGGATATGGGGAGAAGGCAGGAACGGGGTACTGATTGGGCCTACTCCTGCGCCTAGTGTCTATTGTCTATCTGAGGGCAGTGCTCTCACAAGAAGAAGAAGCCCTGCTGCTTGCTGCAGCCAGCCCTCATGCTTAAAGATCAGCAAGACTGAAGGACAAGAAGGATGGGGCAGAGGAAGACCAAGAAGCGGTGTGTGTGCTTGAAGCCCTTGTCCCTGTAGAGACCCATTATGACAACCTGATGACTGAGCTCCAGCAAGAAGATGAGGCTGCTTTCAGAAACTTCACTAGGCTCCCCTCCTGAGCTGTTTCAGGAGCTGAAGATACGGGTGTGCCCTCTCCTGGAGAAAAAGGAGACTTTCATGAGTAAGGCACTGGAACCAGGCCTGCGCCAAGCCATCAATCACCCTCCGCTACCTGGCAACAGGAGACTCCTACAAGAACCTCTCCTACAGCTTTCTTGTGGCCCACAACACCATCAGCAACGTTGCCCGAGAGACCAGTGAGGCCATCATCAATGCTGATGAAGATGAAGTCATGGACTGCCCTCGTACACCAGATGGGTGGAAGAGAGTGGTGCAGGGCTATAAAACCAGATTAAACTTCCAGCACACATGTGGGGCAGTGGCCGGCAAGCATGTGGCCATCAGGTGTCCACCCAAGGCAGGTTCTACGTACTTCAACAACAAGAGGTTCCATTCCATCGTACTCCTAGCTGTGGTGGATGCAAACTACAACTTCCTGTTTGTAGATGTGTGCACACCTGGCAGTGCCGTAGATGGTGGGATCTGGAGAGAGACCTCCCTTGGGCAAGCACTGTAAGAAGAAGAACAGGCTTTCCTGATCCAGTACCTCTGCCAGGAGAAGCGCAGGCTTTCCTTGTCCATCAGTCACTGAAAGTAAGCATGCAGGTACAGCAGGCAGTGCAGAACGGAAATGGCATGTCCCGAGGTATGCCTGCCTATTTGTCGGGTACGTTGAACAATCCTTGTTCAATACATACCAGGGCCCCATCCCCGACCTCTACCTCCGCTACATCGACGACTGCTTTGGTGCCACCTCCTGCACCCGCACACAACTGACTGACTTCACCACTAACTTCCATCCGGCACTCAAATACACCTGGACCATTTCCGACACTTCCCAACGATTCCTTGACCTCACTATCTCCATTGCAGGTGATAGACTTCTGACCGACATCCACTATAAACCCACTGACTCCCATGGCTATCTGGACTACACTTCTTCCCACCCTGCTTCCTGTAAGGACTCCATCCCCTACTCCCAATTCCTCCGTCTACACTGCATCTGCTCCATGAATAAGGCGTTCCACACCAGGACATCTGAAATGTCCTCATTATTCAGGGAACGGGGGTTCCCCTCCTCCTCCATACCCCGCAACACTGCTCTCTCTCCCCATCCCCCCACTCGCAACAAGGGCCGAGTCCCCCTAGTCCTCACCTTTCACCCCACCAGCCGTCACATACAAAAAGTAATCCTCCGTCAGTTTCGCCACCTCCAACGTGACCCCACCACTCGCCACATCTTCCCATCTTCCCATCTTCCCCTATGTCTGCCTTCCGCAAAGACCGCTCCCTCCATAACTCCCTTGTCAATTCTTCCCTTCCCTCTCGTACCACCCCCTCCCCGGGCACTTTCCCTTGCAACCGCAAGAGATGCAACACTTGTCCCTTTACCTCCCCCCTCGACTCCGTTCAAGGACCCAAGCAATCGTTCCAGGTGCGACAGAGGTTTACCTGCATCTCTTCCAACCTCATCTATTGCGTTCGCTGCTATAGATGTCAGCAGATCTATATCGGTGAGACCAAGCGGAGGTTGGGCGATCGTTTCGCCGAACACCTCCGCAGTTTTCGTCCACAATTTTGAGGAAGGACATTCTTGCTATTGAAGGAGTGCAGCGTAGTGTTACAAGGTTAATTCCCTGGATGGTAGGACTGTCATATGCTGAGAGAATGGAGCAGTTGGGCTTGTACGCTCTGGAATTTGGAAGGATGAGAGGAGATCTTATTGAAACATATAAGATTATTAAGGGTTTGGACATGCTAGAGGCAGGAAACATGTTCCCGACGTTGGGGGAGTCCAGAACCAGGGGCCACAGTTTAAGAATCAGGGGCAAGCCCTGACTGGGGCTGAGGCGGCGGCGGCCCGAAACGGAGCTGAGGCGGCAGTGACATGACTTCGGAGGTTCGGCCGCGGGCCCAATGGACGACCGGGAGCTCGCAGGTCACAGGTTGGTGACCTGTTTCCGGAGCTCCCGCAACAACAGTGAAATGCATTTCGTTGTCTCTGTACTGTACACTGACAATGACAATTAAAATTGAATCTGAATCTGAACAGCTGCGTCCGCTGGACTGGAGGGCGGCATCTTCGGCCTGGATCGATCGCCTCAACGCAGAGGGAGAACAAGGAGGGAAGAGACAGAGACTTTAAGACTTTTGACTCCATCACAGTGAGGAGGTGCCTGGTGAACTCACTGTGGTGGATGTTAATTTGTGTTTATTGTGTGTTTTGTTGTTTATTATTATTGTGTATGACTGCAGGCAATGAAATTTTGTTCAGACCGAAAGCTCTGAATGACAATAAAGGAATCTAATCTAATTCTAATTTAGAACGGAGACGAGGAAATACTTTTTCACACAGAGAGTTGTGAATCTGTGGAATTCCCTACCTTAGAGGCGGTGGAGGCCGGTTCTCTGGATACTTTTAAGAGCAAGCTAGATTGGGACTCTTAAAGATAGCGGTGTCAGGGGATATGGGGTGAAGGCAGGAATGGGGTACAGATTGTGGATGATCAGCCCTGATCACATTGAATGGTTCGAAGGGCCAAATGGCCTACTCCTGTACGTATTGTCTATTAAGACAACCCTGACATCCGCTACACACTGGCTGGTGATGACGCCTTCCCACTCAGGTCATGGATGATGAAGCCATACCTTCACAGCCAGATGTCAAGGGAGCAGAGGATCTTCAACTACAGGCTGTCCAGGGCTAGGAGGGTTGTGGGAAACGCCTTTGGCATCATCCCCAGCAGATTGAGATGCTTGCTGACTAGGATGGAGCAGGAGCCCAAGAATGTGGAGACAATTGTCTACGCAACATGTGTCCTCCATAACTTGATCCGTACAAGAGTTACTGCAGCAGCAGCAGCCATGATGGAGGATGACCGAGTGGTCAACCATACAGGCAGCATTACACCAGGCTCATGGAGAACTGGAGGACAGGCTGCACCGATGGTGCGGCTTGAGAGATTGCCAGGAAACACCTCCCACAAGAGAGCCAAGGACCAGAGAGACCATCTCTGCACTTACTACAACACCATGTGTGTACCATGGCAGAACAACGTAGAAACATCGAAAATAGGGTCAGGAGGAGGCCATTCGGCCCTTCAAGCCAGAACCGCCATTCATTGTGATCATGTCTGATCGTCCCCAATCAATCCGTGCCTGCCTTCTCCCCATATCCTTTGATTCCACTAGCCCCTAGAGCTCTTTCTAACTCTCTCTTAAATCCATCCAGTGACTTGGCCTCCACTGCCCTCTGTGGCAGGGAATTCCACAAATTCACAACTCTCAGAATGAAAAAGTTTTTTTCTCACCTCAGTCCTAATTGGCCTCCCCTTTATTCTAAGACTGTGGCCCCTGGTTCTGGACTCGCCCAACATTGGGAACATTTTCCCTGCATCTAGTCTGTCCAGTCCTTTTATAATTGTATATGTTTCTATAAGATACCCCCTCATCCTTCTAAACTCCAGTGAATACAAGCCTAGTTTTTTCAACCATTCCTCATTTGACAGTCCCGCCATCCCAGGGATCAATCTCGTGAACCTACACTGCACTGCCTCAATCACAAGGATGTCCTTCTTCAAATTAGGAGAACAAAACTGTACACAATACTCCAGATGTGGTCTCACCAGAGCCCTATACAACTGCAGAAGAACCTCTTTACTCCTATACTGAAATCCTCTTGTTATTGATCTGATGACCTCATGATCTGAAGATCAGCAGCAAACAGCCCACACCACAAACAGAAGTCCTCCACTCCAGGAAGAGAGTTCACAACAGACCACAAGAAAAGGCCTTTTACAGGGTCACCCACATCCTTCCAAGGGAGTTTAATTTTCAATGCAGTGCAATGCTTGTGTTTGTGTTTTATTGATCAAAATATATAAAATGTAAATATTTGAAAGTGATGCCATGAGACACTACTCCGAATTATAATATCTCCATACATCAATTTGCCATCAAAATGTCAAGCATTTTCTTTAATGATATTGAAACAAACAAAAGTTTTAACAACAAAAAAAAGGTTGATAAGAACATACAACACTGTATGCCAAAATATTATAATCGCATAAAATTTGAAATGATCTATAATAAATCTATAAAGAATCATCACCCCAAGAATGGTCGTTTCAATAAACTTCAAACTTTAAATTTCAAACTTCAAACATAATACAACTACTGAAACATACAAGCCATAGAAACATATAAACATAGAAAATAGGTGCAGGAGTAGGCCATTCGGCCCTTTGAGCCTGCACCGCCATTCAATATGATCATGGCTGATCATCCAACTCAGGATCCTGTACCTGCCTTCTCTCCATACCCCCTGATCCCTTTAGCCACAAGGGCCACATCTAACTCCCTCTTAAATATAGCCAATGAACTGGCCTCAACTACCTTCTGTGGCAGAGAATTCCACAGATTCACCACTCTGTGTGAAAAATGTTTTCCTCATCTCAGTCCTAAAAGATTTCCCCCTTATCCTTAAATTGTGACCCTTTGTTCTGGACTTCCCCAACATCGGGAACAATCTTCCTGCATCTAGCCTGTCCAACCCCTTAAGAATTTTGTACGTTTCTATAAGATCCCCCCTCAATCTTCTAAATTCTAGCGAGTACAAGCAGAGTCTATCCAGTCTTTCTTCATATGAAAGTCCTGACATCCTTGGAATCAGTCTGGTGAACCTTCTCTGTACTCCCTCTATGGCAATAATGTCCTTCCTCAGATTAGGAGACCAAAACTGTACGCAATACTCCAGGTGTGGTCTCACCAAGACCCTGTACAACTGTAGTAAAGCCTCCCTGCTCCTATACTCAAGACTTAACATCATTTATGGACACATTACACTGACGGGTGAACTGTGTCCATTAGTCCTGGGAAACTCGAACTCAAGCCCCCTGTTGTCACTGGTGCAGGTCTGGGTGTGTCAAGGCTGGGGTAGTCTGTGAATGCAGCTGAGAGTGCAGAGCAGCCACTGGATCTTGCAGGCTGCATTAGGCAGTGCATGTGGAAGTAGTGGCTACCTGCTGTGATGGTGTTGATGTGGGCTGCCGCTGCTGTTTCTGTCAGTACTGTGGCTGTGAGTGGGGCTGCTGCTGTCCTGTGGAACTGGGTGGGTGACCAGTCCATGGCTATCAGTGAGCATGACATCACTGGTGGTGGTGTCTGTGGTGGTGCCATCAGTGACTGTGGCTGCAACACAGAACCATATCAATACTAAGTAGAAGGCAAATAAATTAAAACTTTTCACAAGCTGTGCGTGACAAAGAACTTCAAGTCCAATTCACAAAAAGTATTATAAAATTTGGTAGACAAAAATGCTGGAGAAACTCAGCGGGTGAGGCAGCATCTATGGAAGGGTTTCTGAAGAAGGGTTTCGACCCGAAACATTGCCTATTTCCTTCGCTCCATAGATGCTGCCTCACCCGCTGAGTTTCTCCAGAATTTTTGTCTACCTTCGATTTTCCAGCATCTGCAGTTCTTTCTTAAACATATAACATTAGGTACCTGGTGAGCCTGCCGTTGTGGTGGTCCCATCAGTGGCATCTGTTGTGGTGGTCCCATTAGTGGCATCTGTGGCAGTCCCATCAGTCCCATCTGCTGCTGAGACTGCGACACACATGAATTCAGTTTGAATATTTCATACAAAACATAAATTTTAAGGTCAAATAGTAAACTCAAACGTTCCCAAAATTCCATTAAAATTACTTACCGTCTGGCAGAAGTTATGGGCCATCCATCACCTTGGCAGCCATGGTGTAGTTGAACCACACGTTCTCTGGTATCTTGAGCAGCTCAGTCATTAAGAATGCCTGGAAGTAGTAAGTAAGTAAGTAAGTTTTATTTATATAGCACGTTTTAAGTCAACTCGCATTGACCCCAAAGTGCTTTACATAAATTAAATAATAAGTTCCATTACAAACCAGAGTTCAACACAAACGTCCCCCCACAGCAGAATCAAAACATTTCCACTGTGGGGAAAGGCACCAGAAAGTTAAGTCCTCTTCCTCTGTGAAACACCGGAGGTCGGTGCCCATTTGTGGCCGTGCAGCCAGTCCGATGATTTTCAGGGCCCTCTTGCCGTGAAGATGGAACATTGGCGTCAGGTGAAACATTCCTCAAGCGGCTTGGAAAAGTCTGGAGCGGCTGCCTCCTCCCCGTAGACCGTAGACCGGGGCACTCGTAGCCCTCAGGCCGCGCCGGTTGGAGTTCCGACCCCGGCAAACTCGAACCCTGGCTCTGCGGCGCTCCAAATCCAGCGCCGCCCACGGCCGGACGCCCGCAGCCACAGCTCCGCGATGTTGGGATCGACGGCCACAGCGCTCCGGAGCTTACCGCACGGCAACCCGGTAAGGCATCGCCCGCTCCGTGTTGGTATCCCAGCGCTGCACCACCGCCGCCGAAGCTGTAGTCCCGGCCGGTCCCGACAGGAAACGCCGCTCCATTCTCGATGGTAGGCCGCAAGGACGGGGGGAAGAAGCAGCTTGGAGGGATGCTGCCTCTCCAACCAGGTATCACTGATCACCAAACTCGGTAATCTGGGCATCGACCCCTCCCTCTGCAACTGGATACTGGACTTTCTAACCAACAGACCCCAGTCTGTGAGGTTAGACAAGCACACCTCTTCAACCCTCACCCTGAACACCGGCGTTCCACAGGGCTGTGTGCTGAGCCCCCTCCTCTACTCCCTCTTCACCTATGACTGCACACCTGTACATGGTACTAACACCATCATCAAGTATGCAGATGATACAACGGTGATTGGCCTCATCAGCAACAACGATGAGCTGGCCTACAGGGAGGAGGTCCAGCACTTAGCAGCATGGTGCGCTGACAACAACCTGGCCCTTAACTCCAAGAAGACCAAGGAGCTCATTGTAGACTTCAGGAAGTCCAGAGGCGGCACGCACACCCCCATCCACATTAACGGGACGGAGGTGGAACGTGTTTCTAGCTTCAGGTTCCTGGGAGTCAACATCTCCGATGACCTCTCTTGGACCCACAATACCTCTACTCTGATCAAGAAGACTCATCAGCGTCTCTTCTTCCTGAGGAGACTGAAGAAGGTCCATCGGTCTCCTCAGATCCTGGTGAACTTCTACCGCTGCACCATCGAGAGCATCCTTACCAACTACATCACAGTATGGTATGGCAACTGCTCTGTATTGCAGAGGGTGAAAATTGCCCAACGCATCACCGGTTCCACGCTCCCCTCCATTGAGTCTGTCCAAAGCAAGCGCTGTCTGCGGAGGGCGCTCAGCATCGCCAAGGACTGCTCTCACCCCAACCATGGACTGTTTACCCTCCTACCATCCAGGAGGCGCTACAGGTCTCTCCGTTGCCGAACCAGCAGGTCGAGGAACAGCTTCTTTCCGGCGGCTGTCACTCTACTCAACAACGTACCTCGGTGACTGCCAATCACCACCCCCCCCCACCCCCGGACACTTATTATTATTTATTCAAATCGTTTGCTATGTCGCTCTTCAAGGGAGATGCTAAATGCATTTCGTTGTCTCTGTACTGTACACTGACAATGACAATTAAATTGAATCTGAATCTGAATCTGAATCTGAGGTAGGGGACTCAGAAATAAAGTTTCCCCCTTCCCCACCCCCACCCCCACATAGAAGACCTCCACTAACATTTTTTTAACAGGACTTAAAATAAAATAAAAAAAGGTGTAGAGCCGGACTGCGGGCAGGCTGCCATACACAGACGGCGCCCACTCCCGCACATCCGCCCTCTCATGTGGTGTCTGGGGCTGTGTCATGGCCTCTCTGGCCACTGTTGCCTGTTGCATGAGTTGCAAAATAAATGAGTATGATACAGTTAAGTACATTTGGGGAAAACAAGGAGAAGAAGATGGGTGGATGGATGAGAAGAGAAATCTGCCAAAAAATGTCCCCAAAAGTAGTTACTGCCTTGATCAGCTCCTGCCGACTTGCCTCTCTCTCCTCTACCTTAGTTGCTGTTGGGGTGAAGCCTGCAGTGGAGCTGGTAGTGGGCCTGCTCATCTTGCTGTGCTGCTGACTGGTGGAGAAGATTTGATGGACCAAACAGCCTAATTCTGCTCCTATCACTTAGATCCTATGTACCACGTTCAGGCAGAGGAGATGTAGTGTCACTTGGCATCATGTTCGGCACAGGCATTGTGGGCTGAAGGGCCTGTTGCTGTGTTGTACTGTCCTACGTTGGACATGTTATTTCTGTTTGTGTCATATAATGGGTACATCATAAGTTGCCACAGAGAATGGTGCTAGAACCATAACGTTTTGCAACTTTATACACATACCAGGGACGATCTACACTCATACCAAGCCAATTACCCTACAAACCTGCACGTCTTTGGAGTGTGGGAGGAAACCGAAGATCTCAGAGAAAACCCACGTGGTCACGGGGAGAACGTACAAACTCCACACAGACAGCACCTGTAGTCAGGATTGATCCCGAGTCTCTGGCGCTACATTCGCTGTAAGGCAGCAACTCTACCGCTGCGCCACCGCGCCGCCCATGGTGGGCAGTCAAACTTGCTGATGACTCAAAGATAGTTTGGAAAGTGAATTATGAAGTAGATCAGAGAGGATAGCCAGGGGTGTAGATGGGTTAAGTGAGTGGGAAAAGATCACATGGCAAATGGATAATGTTAAAATTGTACAAGGCATTTGGTGAGGCCAATTCTGGAGTATGATGTACAATTTTGGTCGCCTAATTATAGGAAGGATGTCAACAAAATAGAGAGAGTACAGAGGAGATTTACTAGAATGTTGCCTGGGTTTCAGCAACTAAGTTACAGAGAAAGGTTGAACAAGTTAGGTCTTTATTCTTTGAAGCGCAGAAGGTTAAGGGGGACTTGATAGAGGTCTTTAAAATGATGAGAGGGATAGACAGAGTTGACGTGGATAAGCTTTTCCCACTGAGAGTAGGGAAGATTCAAACAAGGGGACATGACTTGAGAATTAAGGGACAGAAGTTCAGGGGTAACATGAGGGGGAACTTCTTTACTCAGGGAGTGGTAGCTGTGTGGAATGAGCTTCCAGTGAAGGTGGTGGAGGCAGGTTTGATTTTATCATTTAAAAATAAATTGGATAGTTATATGGACGGGAAAGGAATGGAGGATTATGGTCTGAGCGCAGGTAGATGGGACTAGAATAGAATAGAATAGTTTCTTTATTGTCATTGTAACATGGGCCATGTACAACGAAATTTAAAATGTCAGCCAGTCAGTGCAGCATTCAAACATTTCTAAAGCTAACGAAACATCCACGGTAAAATAATAAAGATAAGCAAATAAATAAATATCACAGACAAAGCACGCATACACACCCAACCCTCCATCCTTCTGTCGATTTCACCGTTACCACAGTCCCTTAGTCTGTATCGCCCCTGCGTTCCTTGGCGGCCACATTTAGTGCTTTTATAGCAGTGGGGTAAAAACTGTTTTTTAGTCTATTTGTCCTTGTCCTTGTGGATCTGTACCGTCTGCCTGACGGCAACAGTTCAAACAGGGAGTGTCCGGGGTGGGAGATGTCCTTTATTATATTCTGGGTTTTTTTGGTGCAGCGGGAACTGTGTAGGTCCTCCAAGGTAAGGAGAGGGCAGCCAACAATCCTCTGGGCGTTGTCAATGGCCCTCTGGAGCGCTTTCCTCTGAGCCGCTGTGCAGCTGGTGTACCACACGCATACACAGTATGTTAGTATGCTCTCAATGGAGCACCGATACAAGGACAGCAGCAGTCTCTGAGTGATGTTGTTCTTCCTGAGCACCCGCAGGAAGTGCAGTCTCTGCTGGACCTTTTTCAGCAGCGCAGTGGTGTTCACGCTCCACGACTAGAGGAGAATATGTGTTCGGCACGGACTAGAAGGGCCGAGATGGTCTGTTTCCGTGCTGTAATTGTTATATGGTTATAATGTTAGAAAAAAAAAGTGAAATTATCCTTTTTGCCACAAGGAAACAGGGAGAAATTCTTAAATGGCGAGAGATTACAGGGTTGTGAGATGCTGAGGAATTTGGTGTTTAAGTGCCTGCTTCACAAATGTCAATTACATAAGTGCAGCATGTAATTAGGAAATCTAACGAAACACAATCAGAATGCAGATAGACACAAAATGCTGGAGTAACTCAGTGGGTCAGGCAGCATCTCTGGAGGAAAGGAATAGGTGACGTTTCAGGTCGGAAAGTAGAGGCGGGAGGGTGGGGCAAAATAAATGTTACTGCACATCCACGCCCTGAACAAACGCTTCCTCGCCTACCTGGACTCTACTAAAGATCACAAGCTTGCCCGCCTCCAGACCGGTCCCTCCTCCGCCCGCAGGCACGGGGCTCCAACGCTGGACCGCGCCGCCTGCCCGAACACCACAAGGCCAAGATCCTAACGCCACTGCAGTCAGGAGAAGCAACACCAACAACACCACCGCTCCAGAACCACCGACACTTCCTCAGTTCATGGGGGGAATGGGCAGGCGGTATTTCAGGTCCGGTGCTGGTTCTTTTCATTTCGGATGAGGCATTGCGAAAAACCTGCCCCGTTTGCAACTTCTGCTGGATAGGATCGTGGCTGGTGATCAGGTGAGGAGAGACCAAGGTTTGGGTTCTGATGCCCTCTTGTGTTCAAGTAATTTGTCAAGCTAAGATTCACCAATAATAATAGACCTCATCAACAAACAATTGCGATTGCTCAAAGAGTTCAAGAGAGTTTATTGTCATGTGTCCCTGATAGGACAATTAAATTCTTGCTTTGCTTCAGCAGAACATAGTAGGCACGAATACAGAACAGATCAGTGTGTCCATATAACATTATATAAATATATACACACATGAATAATTAAACTGATAAAGTGCAAATAAACAGATTATTGGCTATTAATGTTCAGCGTTTTGTCCGAGTTCAAGTTCAAGTGAGTTTATTGTCATGTGTCCCTGATAGGACAATGAAATTCTTCTTTTGCTTCAGCACACAGAACATAGTAGGCATTTACTACAAAACAGATCAGTGTGTCCATATACCATAATATAAATATATACACACATGAATAAATAAACTGATAAAATGCAAATAACAGATAATGGGTTATTAATAATCAGAGTTTTGTCCGAGCCAGGTTTAATAGCCTGATGGCTGTGGGGAAGTAGCTATTCCTGAACCTGGTTGTTGCAGTCTTCAGGCTCCTGTACCTTCTACCTGAAGGTAGTGGGGAGATGAGTGGATGGCTCGGATGGTGTGGGTCCGCTCGATAGATCCCCTCGATGGTAGGGAGGTCAGAGCCGATAATGGACTGGGCAGTGTTTACTACTTTTTGTAGTCTTTTCCGCTCCAGGGCGCTCAAGTTTCCGAACCAAGCCACGATACAACCAGTCAGCATGCTCTCGTGGGACTACACCTCAATTGGAGTCAACATCGACAGAACAGAGAGGAGAAAATACATTTTAGGGACAACTTATCTTAAAAAATAAGTTGGGGGAAAGGGAAACGAGAGATATAGACGGTGATATAGAGAGGTATGGAACAAACAAGAAAGATATGCAAAAAAAGTAACAATGATAAAGGCCATTGTTAATGAAATAGTTCTCACCAAAATACAATGGCCTGTTTGCTTTATCATGGTTACTATTTTTGCATATCTTTCATTCATGAGTTCTATATCTCTCTACATCACCATGCGTATCACTCGTGTCTCTTTCCCCCGACTCTCAGTCTGAAGAATGGTCTCGACCCAAAACGTCACCTATTATTTTTCTCCGCAGATGCTGTCTGACCCGCAGATTTACTCCAGCTTTTTGTGTCAATCTTTGGTCTAAACCAGCATTCTCAGTTCCTTCCTACAAAATCTTAAAATGTAGAAGAGTACAGTGGAGGAACAGGCCCTTCAGCCCACAATGTCAGTGCCAGACATGTGGCCATGTTAAAGTGCACATCTGCCTACATGTGATCCATATCCCTCAATCCCCTGCCTATTCTGAGTGTGTAAACACCTGATAAACGTTGCTATCGTATCTTCTACTTTGTGTCCTTTCAAGTGGAACTTTATTACCGACACCAGGCTGGGACTCTATTCCTTGGAGCGCAGGAGGATGAGAGATGATCTTATAGAGATGTATAAAATCATGTGCAGAATAGCTTAAGTAGATGCACAGAGTCTCTTGCCTTGAGTAGGGGAATGGAGAACCAGAGGACATAAGTTGACGGTGAGGGGGGGAAAGATTTAATAGGAATCTGAGGGGTAACATTTTCACACAAAGGGTGGTGGGTGTATGGAACAAGCTGCCAGAGGAGGTAGTTGAGGCAGGGACTACAGCAACGTTTAAGAAACAGTTAGACAGGTACATGGATAGGACAGGTTTGGAGGGATATGGACCAAACACAGGCAGATGGGACTAGTGTAGCTGGGACATGTTGGGCGGTGTGGGCAAGTTGGGTCGAAGGGTCTGTTTCCACACTGTATCACTCTATGATCGTAAAGGTCTCAACCCGAAACATCACTTTTCCTAGCAGCACGTTGCAGCCATCTACTTCTCACTGTGTAAAACAGGTCATACCAAGTACACCTTCTTTAAACTTGCCCTCTCCCATCATAGTCATAGAGTCATAGAGTGATACAGCACGGAAACAGGCCCTTTGGCCCAACTTGCACACACCGGGTTACATATCCCAGCTACACTAGTCCTACCTGCCTGCGTTTGGCCCATATCCCTCCAAGCCTGTCCTATTTATGTACCTGTCCAACTGGTTTCTTAAGAGTTGAGATAATCCAAGTCTCAACTACCTCCTCTGGCAGCTTGTTCCATACACCCACCACCCTTTGTGTGAAAAAGTTACTCCTCAGATTCCTATTAAATCATTTCCCCTTCACCATAAACATTATGTCCTATGGTCCTCGATTCCTCTACTCTGGGCAAAAGACTCTGTGCATCTACCCGATCTATTCTTCTCATGATTTTATACACCTCTATAAGATCACCCCTCATCCTCCTGCGCTCCATGGAATAGAGACCCAGCCTGCTCAACCCTCTCCCTATAGCTCACACCCTCTAGTCCTGGCAACATCCTCGTAAAAATGAAGTTATATCTTCTAGTAGTTGACACTTCCACCTTGCGAAAAAGTATTTTACAATCTACCAACTATTTCTGCCCCTCATAACTTTATATGCTTCTGTCTGGTCTCTCCTCAGTCTCCGAAGCTCCACAGAAAACAATCCAAGTTGGAATAACCTTCATTTACACTTATAGGTCCACCACTGATTTTCTGGCACCCTTGGTTCCCGAGCCTTTCTGGATTATCCGATTAACAGAGGTCATAGAAACATAGAAATTAGGTGCAGGAGTAGGCCATTCGGCCCTTCGAGCCTGCACCGCCATTCAATATGATCATGGCTGATCATCCAACTCAGTATCCCGTACCTGCCTTCTCTCCATATCCCCTGATCCCCTTAGCCACAAGGGCCACATCTAACTCCCTCTTAAATATAGCCAATGAACTGGCCTCAACTACCCTCTGTGGCAGAGAGTTCCAGAGATTCACCACTCTCTGTGTGAAAAAAGTTCTTCTCATCTCGGTTTTAAAGGATTTCCCCCTTATCCTTAAGTTGTGACCCCTTGTCCTGGACTTCCCCAACATCGGGAACAATCTTCCTGCATCTAGCCTGTCCAACCCCTTAAGAATTTTGTAAGTTTCTATAAGATCCCCTCTCAATCTTCTAAATTTTAGAGAGTATAAACCAAGTCTATCCAGTCTTTCTTCATAAGACAGTCCTGACATCCCAGGAATCAGTCTGGTGAACCGTCTCTGCACTCCCTCTATGGCAATAATGTCCTTCCTCAGATTTGGAGACCAAAACTGTACGCAATACTCCAGGTGTGGTCTCACCAAGACCCTGTACAATTGCAGTAGAACCTCCCTGCTCCTATACTCAAATCCTTTTGCAATGAAAGCTAACATACCATTCGCTTTCTTGGGATGTCAGGACTGTCTTATGAAGAAAGACTGGATAGACTTGGTTTATACTCTCTAGAATTTAGAAGATTGAGAGGGGATCTTATAGAAACTTACAAAATTCTTAAGGGGTTGGACAGGCTAGATGCAGGAAGATTGTTCCCGATGTTAGGGAAGTCCAGGACAAGGGGTCACAGCTTAAGGATAAAGGGGAAATCCTTTAAAACCGAGATGAGAAGAACTTTTTTCACACAGAGAGTGGTGAATCTCTGGAACTCTCTGCCACAGAGGGTAGTTGAGGCCAGTTCATTGGCTATATTTAAGAGGGAGTTAGATGTGGCCCTTGTGGCTAAGCGGATCAGGGGGTATGGAGAGAAGGCAGGTACGGGATACTGAGTTGGATGATCAGCCATGATCATATTGAATGGCGGTGCAGGCTCGAAGGGCCGAATGGCCTACTACTGCACCTAATTTCTATGTTTCTATGTTTACTGCCTGCTGCACCTGCATGCCTACCTTCAATGACTGGTGTACCATGACACCCAGGTCTTCCTGCATCTCCCCCTTTCCCAATCGGCCACCATTTAGATAATATGGTTATGGTCTTGGAGAGGCTCGAGATACCGGCCCAAAAAGTTGGTCATGGAAGTCGGCTGTGGGAACGGATCTGCTGGCTCTGGTTGGGCTGGAGTTATAGAGCTCCGGCTGCTGGGGGCGTATATTACACCCACCACGGGATCAGCCACGGATGTCCAGATGAGGTCGCGTTCGACCGCCTCACCCGGCTTCGATACCACATTTGGGGGGGTGCGGGGGGTGGAGATATTGTCCAGAGCAGGGGTCGGACCAGCTGCTGCCAGAAATTGGTGGTGGCCCTATAGTATTCTGTTATCTGTGCAAAATCCTGGTGAACCTCTGCTGCACCCTCTCCAAAGCCTCCACATCTTTCTGTTAATTCAGCAAGAAGAACTGCGCACATACCCCAAACTGCTCCCAACATGATAATGTCATTTCCAATCTCGTTGTATTTTACATCAGTGTGATGGTGACGATTTATATTGATGATATCATATTGTTTATATTGGTATTAGATTATTATTGTCACATGTACCAAGGTACAGTGTCAAGCTAATTTGTGTGCCAACCTATTAAATCAGATGAAACTATACACAAGTACCAAGCAAGCCAGACACAATCAAAACAGGTAGTGTGGACAGCAAACTACTAGCATGCAGAATATTGTTTTACAATACTGTAGTGTAAAATCCCTGTTCCACGGTACGAGTTCATTCCAACAGCTCTCCCGAGTTTGCTCTGATTCGAACTCGGAGATTTACGGTAATGGCCACTTGTTGGTACTCGGGGCTCTTGTGGCCATTTTTCAACATGTTGAAAAATCTTCACGAGTCTTCCCGAGCTTACCTGCTGTTAGCGAGTCTTCCTGAGTGCCTGCCGTTAGCGGTACGAGCCAGTAAGAGACGTCCCCGAGCTCCGACGTACCCGCTACGTTCATTCTCTGTGCTTACCACGAGTTTGATTTTTTTTTAACTCGGGTGAGCATTTGGAATGAACTCGTACCGTGGGACAGGGCTTTAACAGTCACAGAGAAAAAGTCTAGCACCTGCAATAGATGCAGGAAGATTGTTCCCGATGTTGGGGAAGTCCAGGACAAGGGGTCACAGCTTAAGGATAAAGGGGAAATCCTTTAAAACCGAAACCGAGATGAGAAGAACTTTTTTCACACAGAGAGTGGTGAATCTCTGGAATTCTCTGCCACAGAGGGTAGTTGAGGCCAGTTCATTGGCTATATTTAAGAGGGAGTTAGATGTGGCCCTTGTGGCTAAGGGGATCAGGGGGTATGGAGAGAAGGCAGGTACGGGATACTGAGTTGGATGATCAGCCATGATCATATTGAATGGCGGTGCAGGCTCGAAGGGCCGAATGGCCTACTCCTGCACCTAATTTCTATGTTTCTATGTTTCTATGAAGGTAGGGCTGTTAGATTGGGAATCAGCCCAACTTTAGATTCAGTTTATTATTGTCATGCGCACCGAGGTACAGTCAAAATCTTTTTGTTGTGTGCTATCCAGTCAAAGAAAAGACTCAAAGTGTACTGATGAAAGCTCAGGATGTGTACGTCCCCGTTAGAATGAAGGGCAAAGCAGGCAAACGTAAGGAAGCTTGACAGATGAAGGAAATTGAGACGTTAGTCAAAAACAAGAAGGATGCATGGGACAGGTAAAGGCAGCTGGGATCAAGTACATCCCTGGAGGAGTTTCGGGAACTAGGGAGTAAACTGAAAAAGGAAATCAGAAGGGCAAAAGGGGGCCAGGAGATAGCTCTGGCTGGTGGTATTAAGGACAATCCCAAAATATTTTATATATACATTAGGGGGAAAGGAGTAACTAGAGGGAGAGTGGGACCGCTCAGGAATCAAAGCGGTCAGCTTTGTGTGGAGCCACAGGATATGGCCAAGGTCCTCTATGAGTATTCTCCTCTGAGGAGAAAGACAGTAGGACGGAGGAACTTGGAACAGTCACTGGAAGTGCCTTGAGAGCTCTCAGGGTTACTGTCAAAGACATATTAAAGGTACCGTCGTGTTTGAAGGTAGACAAATCTCCAGGGCCTGATCTGATATATCCGAGGACATTGTGGGAAACTAGAGAGGAAATTGCGGGAGCCCTGGTTGAGATTTAGTAGTCGTCCTTAAATACAGGAGAGGTGCAAGAAGACTGGAGGGTGGCAAATGTTGGGAACTATAGGCCGGTGAGCATAACATCTGTAGTTAGTAAGTTACTGGAGAGTATTCTGAGGAATAGGTTATACAGGCATTTGGATGGGCAAGGGCTGATTAGGGACAGTCAGCATTGGTTTATACGTAGGAGGTTGTGTCCCACAAATCTGATTGATTTTTTTGAAGATGTCACCAAAAAGGTTGATGAGGGCAGAGCTGCAGATGTTGTGTACATGGACTTCAGTAAGGCGTTCGACAAGGTTTCGCATGGTAGGCTGCTCTGGAAGGTTAGATCGCATGGGATCCAAGGAGAGATAGCTGAATGGATAGCAAATTGGCTCCATGGAAGGAAGCAGAGGGTGATGGTGGAAGGTTGCTTCTCAGACTGGAGGCCTGTGACTAGTGGTGTGCCGCAAGGTTCGGTGCTGGGCCCGTTACTGAGAGGTCAGGGCCACAATCTAACTGGTAATAGGACGGTTCAGTTGCCTGATAATAGCTGGGAGGAAACTGTCCCTGAACCTGGAGGTGTGTGATTTCACACTTCTGTACCTTTTGCCTGATGGGAGAGGGGAGAAGAGGGAGTGGCCAGGGTGCGACTCATCCTTGATGATGCTGCTGGCCTTGCCGAGGCAGCGTGAAGTGTAGATGGAGCCAATAGAAGGGAGGTCGGTTTGTGTGACGGGCTGGGCTGCATCCACAATTCTCTGCAGTTTCTTGTTGTCTTGCATGGAGCTGTTCCCAAACCAAGCGGTGATGCATCCCAATAAAATGCTTTCTGTGGCACATCTGTAGAAGTTGGTGAGAGTTATCGGGGACATGCCGAACCTCCTAGGCATTCTCAGGAAGTAGAGGCGTTGAGGTGCTTTCTTGGCCTTATGCCAAGAATGTATGGGAAGACCATTCAGTAGTCTGATGATAACAGAAGTAAATAGCTGTCTCTGAGTCTACTGGTGTGTGCTTTCAATGAGCCGTTAGTTACAGTCCAAGGAGGGACTAAATAGGCTAGGACTATTGTTCCCCAGAGTGAAGGCAGACTTCACGAAGGTTTATAAAATCATGAAGGAATGAATAGGATGGAAGACCATAGTCTTTTACCTGGCATAAAGGTCTGAAACTAGAGCTTTAATTGTACTTTAGTTTACAGATATTGTGCGAAAACTTCGGCCCACCAAGTCCATGCCAACCAGCGATCACCCCGTACACTAGCACTACCTTACACACTAGGGACAATTCATGATTTATACCAAAGCCAATCAACCTACAAACCTGTACGTTTTTGGAGTGTGGGAGGAAACCGGAGCACCTGGAGAAACCCCACGCAGGTCACAGGGAGAACGTGCAAACTCCGTACAGACAGCACCCGTAGTTAGGATGCAACCCGAGTTACTGGCGCTGTGAGGCAGCGACTCTACCGTTGCATCACCGTGCCACCCAAAACAAGCTGTGCGCCAGGAAGCCTCACACCATCCAAGACAAAGCAACCTTCACGATGGGATCCACAAGTCTTGCCCATGTCATTTATTCCCTCCACTGCCGGCAGATCGTGGCAGCAATAGATGCCATCTCAAAAATGCATAATAGTTCCTTGCCTCAGCTACTCTGGCAGTATGTCCCAAACTCACAATGAATGATAAATGCACACAATCTGCAAGATCCCGTGTCAAATCACACACGATCCTGACAAGGTCTACCTCCCAGGACTATGTTGCTAACAGTATTGTGGAAAGGACTAAAATGGAGCAGCACAGTGGTGCAAGCAAGCAAGTTATTTATATAGCACATATCAACAACAAGGCAATCCAAAGTGCTTTACACAAAGCATTAAAAAACAATCAAAAGTAATTAAAAACTGTCATTAAAAAGAATAGAAAATAAAAACAAGCTAAAATAGAATAAGACAAGTATAAAATACAAGAATAAAAGTTACGGTGCAGTGTAAGAAATAAATAATTATTTAATTTAGTTAAAGTCAGCGTCAAACAGAAAAGTCTTCAGCCCCGATTTAAAAGAACTGAGAGTTGGAGCGGGCCTGCATTTTTCAGGAAGTTTGTTTCATATATGTGATGCATAGAAACTAAACGCTGCTTCTCAATGTTTAGTTCTGACTCTGGGGACAGAAAGCAGACTTGTCCCAGACGACCTCAGAGGTCTGGATGGTTCATAATGAAGCAGAAGATGAGAAATGTATTTTGGCCCCAGACCATTCAGTGCTTTATAAACCAACTAATATTTAAGATCAATTCTTTGTCAGACTGGAAGCCAGTGCAAAGACCTCAAAACTGGAGTGATGTGATCCACTTTCTTGGTCTTGGAGAGGACTTGAGCAGCAGTGTTCTGAATCAGCTGCAGCTGTCTAATCGATTTTTTAGGGTCTACTGAAGATAAATGCATGGACAAGTTTTTCCAAATACTGCGCACCACCTCACAGAAAGGTCAGTATGCGAATGGGAAGGGGAGATAAAATGGTTAGCAACAGGGAGATCCAGTTTGCCTTGGTGGACTGACGGTAAATGTTCAGCAAAACGGTCGCCGAGTCATTGCTTCGTGTCACTGATGTACAGGAGGCCACATCGGGAATACTGGATGAGTAGATGAGGTTAGAGATGGGGCACATAGAAACATAGAAAATAGGTGCAAGAGTAGGTCATTCGGCCCTTTGAGCCAGCATCTCCATTCAATATGATCGTAGCTGATCATCCAAAATCAGTGCCCCGTTCCTGCTTTCTCCCCATATCCCTTGATTCCGTTAGCCCAAAGAGCTCTATCTAACTCCCTCTTGAAAACATGTACCTCTGTCTCACCTGGAAGGACTGTCAGGTTCCCTGGATGGAGTCGATGGAGGACATGTAGGGGCAGGTGTTGCATCTCAAGGAGTTGCAAGGGAGCTGTCCCTGCTGAAGGCGGGACGGGGTGGAGATGGGAAGACGTGATTTGTGGTGGGATCACGTTGGAGGCGAGGGAAATGTCGGAGGATGATGTGTTGGAGGCTGGTGGGGTGAAAGGTGAGGACCCGGGGAATATCTTTCTGCCTCTGGCGCGGGGGGGGGGGGGGGGGGGGGGGGGGGGGGGGGGAGGTTTAGGTGGAAGCGGGAGCAAGGCTACGGGGCACAGAAGAGACATCTCCTTGGGATGTTCCAGTTTCTTCCCACATCCCAAACAATGCAGATTATTTCTAGGTTAATTGTCCCTGGAAATTGTCCCTCGAGTGTAGAGAGTGGTGCAAAAGTGATATAACAGAACAAGTATCAGCAGGTAATAGATGATCGGCATGGCCTCGGTAGGCCGACAAGACAGTTTCCATGCTGTATTTTTCAATCATTTACTTGGATACAATTCACTCTTCAGATGCAGGATCAAAACAACAACAACTCTCCAGGTTGTCGTTGAAACCAAGACTTGTTAAGTCTCATTGTCTGTAACCCGTTTTCATCTAGCTCACAACTAACAATGGCCTGCCTTTATCATCATTACTTTTCTGCATATCTTTCATTTATTATTTGACATCTCTCTGCATCACCCTCTATATCTCTAATTTCCCTTTCCCCCGAGTCTGAAGAAGGGTATCGACCCGAAACGTCGCCTATTTCTTTTCTCCAGAGATGCTGCCTGTCCCGCTGAGTTACTCCTGCTTTTTGTGTCTATCTCCAGCTTAAACCAGCATCCGCAGTTCCTTCCTGCACAACCCTCCAGGTCTGTGTCAATGATAAACTGCAAAGGTTCAAGAAGACATCAAGTGATAGGGACATGTAAAATGTTTAAAAATGGTCAAAGCCCTCATCATGTGTTATAATAATTCCGTGCTTCAAAGGATCAAACTGAGCTTGTGTAACAGACACTGCAGTTTACTTTAGTGAGATTCTGTTCCCTGTTGTTAAAGGACAAATGGCAATCGTAAAACAATAAAATAAGGTTGAAAGGGTAACAGGATATCTGCGCATCTGTAGGTACACAAAAATGTTGGAGAAACTCAGCGGGTGCAGCAGCATCTATGGAGCGGAGGAAATAGGCAACGTTTCGGGCCGAAATCCTTCTTCAGACTTTTTTGTGTAACTTCGATTTTCCAGCATCTGCAGTTCCTTCTAAAACAATCTGCTTACCCGTAATGGAGTGGAATCGGGCTGTGTTTACTCCGCTGAGACTTTCAGAGGTGCATGGTGTGTATTTGTTATAAGGCCAATTGGAAGAAGGAAAAGTTCTAAAGTGCCATCTACAATAAATGGCACATCAAAAGGAGAATTCTGTATATAAGGAGTAGATGAACTTTGTTCGTTCAGCATCTCCTAGATTGCACCCTTTGGTCACTGTTTCTGGCATTCTTTAATAAAGTCTTGATTATCTTTCCCGATCTTTGTGTTGCGTTTTAAAGATTTCTTTAATATCTCCTATGCAGTATTCCTAAAATATAGTTTGAACACCTGGAAAGGAATAGGTTTCAGGATAGTGCCACCAAAACGCTTACCATTCTCTCAGCTTCAAATTTGTCAGGTGGCACCTCTTCCAGAGCAGATGTTAATGCAATTACAAACGGTTCCTTAAGGTGGAGCCATTTGCCATGATCTCCCACTGATGGGTGAATCGTCCGTATGCATCAGTTACTCACCCTTGAGTCAATTAGTTTCCAACACTCCTAGAAAAAAATGTGATAAGCATTGAGGTCCCAATCGCAGAGATAAGTTTACCAGTTCAGTTTAGTTTAGCACCTAGAGTTACAGCGAATGCAGCGCCGGAGACCCGGGTTCGATCCCGACTACGGGTGCTGTCTGTACAGAGTTTGTACCTTCTCCCCGTGACCTGCGTGGGTTTTCTCCGAGATCTTCGGTTTCCTCCCACACTCCAAAGACATACAGGTTTGTAGTGGGTGGACAAGGACAAAGGACAAAGAACATTTATTGTCACATACACCATTTCTGGTGTAGTGAAATTTGAGTTGCCATTTGCAGCACAGTAGGATAGTGTTAATGTGCGGGGATCACCGGTCAGCAAATACCTGGTGGGCCGAAGGGCCTGTTTCCGCGCTGTACCTCTAAACTAAACTAAAGCTTTTGGTTACGTGCTATCCAGTCAGTTGCAAAACTCTGCATGAGAGTCCAGTCAAGCCGTACACAGTGTACAGAAATAACGTTTAGTGCAAGATAAAGTCCAGTAAAGTCCGCTTAAATATGGTCTGAGGGTCACCAACGAGGTAGAGAGCCCTCTCCATTTGGTGATGGGATCGTTCGGTTGCCAGATAACAGCAGGGAAGGAACTGTTCTTGAATCTGGAGCCATAGAGTCATACAGAATGGAAACAGGCCCTTTGGCACCAACTCATCCATGCTGACTAAGATGACCCATCCAAACTATCCTATTTGCCTGCCATTAGCCCATAGCTCTCCACGCAGATGGGTGTATAGAACAAGCTGCCAGAGGAGGTAGTTGAGGTTGTTATTATCCCAACGTTTAAGGACGGTTAGACAGGTACATGGATAGGACCGGTTTGGAGGGATATGGACCATGCCCAGGCAGGTGGGACTACTGTAGCTGGGACATTGTTGGCCGATGTGGGCAAGTTGGGCCGAGGGTCCTGTTTCCACACTGTATCACTCCATGACTCTAAACCATTGCTATCCCTTTATCTATCTAAAAGTGTTTTTAAATATTGGCACAAGGTGCTGGAAATCCTCAACAAGTCAGTCAGCACTTCTGGGGAACATGATATGTGAGGTACACAAAATTGCTGGAGAAACTCAGCGGGTGCAGCAGCATCTATGGAGCGAAGGAAATAGGCGACGTTTCGGGCCGAAACCCTTCTTCAGACATGATATGTGAGGTTTTGGGTTGAGACACCTCTTCCCACTGTTTTATATAAATCAGTATCTGCAACTCCTAGTATCGCATCTTTTAAATGCTGCTTGCTTCAACTACTTCCTCTGGTAGCCCATTCCATGTACTCATGTCCTGAACAAACTCATTTACAAATGCTGCATGGCTGCAGACTCCAACTGGGGGAAGTATTTTAATTTGAGAGGGGACCTAATTGAACTAATCAGACAGCGAAAGGCCTGGATAGAGTGGATGTAGAGAGGATGTTTCTACGTTTGGAGAGTCTAGGATGCCCTCTCACCCCGCCTTACCCGTCCCGACGTAGTGCAGCCCATGGAGTGCAGCAGCTGCGCCTCGCCCGTGGCCTGGCCAGCTGTCCGACCTTCGCTTACTGCTGACACCACCACCCATCCTTCTCATGGCCGATTATCAGTTCATGAGTTGGATGGGCTGCCGGACTCTGCGGCCCGGGCCAGAACTCCTCAGCTGGCCCGCCGGCTGGGCTTTGTGTGCAGTCCAGCACCCGGGCCAACTCATCATTCACCCAGACACGGCCGAGTCAGTCAACGAATTGCTTTCAGGAATTTGTCCCTTATTTTGACCTTTTGTCCCTTATTTGGGAGTGAGAAAATTGGCGACCTTAGTTGAGGGGCCAATCACTGGAACCTTCCAAGCCAATACGATGCCTCTCACGTCAGCCACACTCACCAAGGGGCAGAGCAGCCAATCTCGTTGTAATCCCAGAGCAGCCGATGCCACAATCGGTAGAAAGGAAGGCAGATGCATTGATTTTAAGAGGACTAGAACACAAAAACACAGATGTAATGTTGAGGCTCTGCAATGCGCTGGTCAGGCCACATTTGAAATATTGTGAGCCATTTTGAGCCCTATATCTGAGGAAGGATGTGCTGGCTCTGGAGAGGGCCCAGAGGAGGTTTACAAGAATGATCCCAGGAATGAGTGGGTTAACATATGATGAGCGCTGGACTTCTTCTTCTTCTTGCGCTTGAGGCAGCAGAAGTCTGCAGCAGGGTGATTGGGCGCCAGCTCCGGGTGGGCGCCAAGCTGCGGCGACTGAGGTTGCATTTCTGCTGCTGTCTTTGTTTGTTGTCGTTCACCTGACTGAGGTCAGTTGACAGGGCTCACCACGGGGAGGTCGACAACATGAGCCCCAGCACTGGGTCTGTACTCGCTGGAGTTTAGAAGGATGAGGGGTGGGGGCTCATTGAAATGGGCATAGGCCGGATAAGGGGCGCGTGACGTCACCTGTTGCCGGGTAAACTAGAGCCACCCCCCTCCCCCATGCTCTAACTGACCAACGCCTGGGCGCAGAGCAGGTGGGGGGGCGTGGCGTGTGACATCACCAGTTGAGCTAGCTCCCGCCCTCTTGCGTTGACTGACGGGCGTCCTGCCCACTCAGAGCGCGCGGGCGCGACATCACCGGTTGCCAGGTGAGCCAGAGTCCGCATTCACCCTCTGACCGACCAATCACAGGGCGCAGTCTCGGTAAAGGCCGCGTGGCGTCACCTGTTGCCGGGTGAAGTAGACACGCTCTCTTCCGGAGCCCGACCAATCACAGGGCGCAGTCTAGGTAAAGGCCGCGTGGCGTCACCTGTTGCCGGGTGAAGTAGACACGCTCTCTTCCGGAGCCCGACCAATCACAGGGCGCAGGCCGGGCAATGGCCGCGTGACGTCACCTGTTGCCGGGTAAGCGGGGCCGGGCCGGGCCGGGCTGACGTCCGTGTCCGTGTCCGCCGAGGGAGGAGCCGGAGCCGGATCCACAACTACAACAACATGTCTGCGGGAGGTCGGTGGGACGGAGCGGGAGGGAAGCGGGGCCTGTTGCTTCTCCCGCTGTTCTGCCTTCTCCTCCTCGGCGGCGTTTGCGTGCAGGCCGTGCCGGAGGCCGGGTCGTGGATCCAGACGGTGGGGCAGGTGAGCTGGGCGGGGCCGGGCAGGTGAGCTGGGCCGGGGCCGGGCAGGTGAGCTGGGCCGGGCCGGGCAGATGAGCGGGGCCGGGCAGGTGAGCGGGGCCGGGCAGGTGAGCGGGGCCGGGCCGGGCCGCCGTGGACAGTGAGTGGGGAACCGCAGAGGCTGGCTGACAGGACAGACACACACTGTGCTGGAGTAACTCAGCGGGACAGGCGGCGTGTGTGGAGAGAAGGGTTGGATGGGCGAGGTCTCGGGTCCAGACCCTTCTTCAGACATGGGATGATGGGTTGTTGTCAACAGTCTCCCCACCGTCTCATTTATCATTCGCCTTCGCAAGTTGCCCCGTAGCCCAAAGCGGAGGAGGGCATTGGCACCTTAATATTTGTTTCTCATCACCCTCATGGGCCTCTCGGCCCAACTTGCCACACCGACCAACATGTCCCATCTCCACCAGCCCCATTAGACCCATATCTCTGTGAACCTGCCCTCTCCATGTACCTGTCCAACCTCCATGCACCTGGTTCTTCATGTACCTGTCCAACCGCACGTCTGAAGAAGGGTTTCGGCCTGAAACGTTGCCTATTTCCTTCGCTTCATAGATGCTGCCGCACCCGCTGAGTTTCTCCAGCATTTTGGTCTAACCGGTTCTTAACCTTTGTGATAGTCCCAGCCGCAACTACTTCTGGCAGCTTGTTCCATACACCTGCCTCCTTTTGTGTGAAGAAGTCATCCCTCTGGCTCCTATTAAATCTCCACCCCCCACCTAAAACGTATGTCCTCTGGTTCTTGATTACTCTACTCTGGACAAGTTTCCTCTACTCTGTGTGTTTAACTCATCTATACCTCTCATGATTTTGTACACTTGAAACAGTTTGGAAAGTTTACGGCACGAGGAATTCCCACAGCCTACAGTATCTGTGCTGTCTCTATCAGCACAGCACTCTAAATTCTCCTCCCCCCCCCCCCCCCCCCCCCCCCCCCCAAGCCTAGCAATTTTACTTCCTCCCTCGGTTCCCAATGCCTTTATCCAAATTGATCAGAATCGCACCCCAGTTGCATACAACTCGCCTTGTAAGCATATTTTAAAACCCCATGCATGTATCTAATTCGACCAGAATGACATTCCAGTTACATGGCTCCCCAGTAAGCAATTTATTACACCATAAAATAACCAATTCTCTCAGTACTTGTATTGTGAACTTATATCAGGTTGGATATAATTTGGAGTATTATGAACTGTTTTGGGCCCCATATCTGAGGAAGCCTGAGCTGGCATCGGAAAAGATCCAGAGATGGTTTACAAGAATAATCCCAGAAATTATTGCATGAATTTATGATGAGCGTTTGACGACCCTGGGGCTGTACTCACTGGAGTTTAGAAGGATGAGGGGCAACCTCGTTGAAGTTTTGACAGAATAGTGAAAGGTGTGGATCGAGTGGATGTGAGGAGGGTGGTTTAGCTAGTGGGAGAGTATAGGACTAGAGGCCATATCCTCAGAATAAAAGGACGTTCGTTTAGAAAGGAGGAATTTCATTCATCAAAGGGTGGTGAATCTGTGGAGTTCATTGTCACAGGTGGCTGTGGATGCTAAGTCAGTGGATGTTTTTAAGGTGTCGATTGACAGATTCTGGATTAGTAAGAGTGTCGGGGGTTATGGAGAGAAGGCAGGAGAATGGGGTTGAGAGTGAAAGATAAATGAGCCATAATCGAATGACAGAGTAGACTTAATGGGCTGAATGGCCTAATTCTGCTCCTAGAACTGAAGAAGAAGCAACATTTTATTTACACCCCCCCCCCCCCCCCCCCCCCCCCCCCCCAGCTAAGCAATTTTTACCTCCCCATACATATCCAATTTGGTCCTTGGGTGGACTATGAGGGGAGAACTGGATATTTTTAGTGCCTTCCCTCACAGTGAATTCTGCTGTGGGGGGACGTTTCTTGTTGATTTCTATAGTGTACTGTTCTGTGTCTTTTTTTTTATTTTTTATTTTGTATGGGTTTATTGACATTTAATCTGTTCAATTAGTTTACTCAATCTGTGTAAAGCACTTTGGTTCAAATTGATTTTGTTGAAAAGTGCTATATAAATAAACATTATTATTATTATTAACATGACATTCCAGTTACACAACTCTGCAGTAAGCAATTTGTTAACACTTTTAACATATCATGATGCTCAGGATATCCATCCAAGCTGGTCCCGTTTTGCCTGGAAGCTGATAGTACCGCTGCCTCACGCACCAGACACTCTGATTTGGTTCTGACCTCGGGTACTGTTCGTGAGGAGTTTGCTTGTTGTCCCTGTGACCATGAGAGTTTACTCCGGGTATCCCGGTTTCCTCCCATACCCCAAAAACTTGTGGGTTTATCGGTTAATTGGTCTCTCGTAAAAAAAATGGATAAAAATGCGGGATAAGAAAGATCTTGCGTGATCAATGGTAGGTGTAGAGTTGATGGGTTGAACAACATTCTAATTGCACGCAGCTATGCAACTTTTTATATCTTTGCATTTATCCAATTCAATCAAAACCACATTATAGGAACACACCAATGCACCCAGTAAGGCTTGCAATTTTATACCTCAGCATACATTGAACCAATTCCCATTAGAAGGTCACAACTTGCCTCCAGCAGGCAATGCATTCCTCATTCCAACCACACATTGCATAGAAAAGTTTCACGTGTTGTTCTTTTCCATGTTATTTTGTACCTTTCACCTCTAATCCTGAATTTTCTCACCAATGGGGCAGCCTCGCACTATGCACTCTGTCCAGACTGCTTATCATTTTATATGTTTCTAATAGAATTTTTCACTGAAGGAACTGCCCAGCTCCGACCTCTGTAAGCTGCCCCTGTAACTGTAGTCCTACAACCCAAAAACTATTCTTGTAAATCTTTTCTGCGTCCTAAGAAACATAGAAGGAGGCCATTCGGCCCTTCGAGCCAGCACCGCCATTCATTGTGAACATGGCATATCGTCCCCAATCAATAACCTGTGACTGCCTTCTCCCCATATCACTTGATTCCACTAGCCCCCTAGAGCTCTATCTAACTCTGTTAAATCCATCCAGTTATTTGGCCTCCACTGCCCTCTGGCAAAGAATTCCACAAATTCACAACACTCTGGGTGAAAACGTTTTTTCTCACCTCAGTCTTAAATGGCCTCCCTTTATTTTGTGGCCCCTGGTTCTGGACTCACCCAACATTGGGAAAATATTTCCTGCATCTAGCTTGTCCAGTCCTTTTATAATTTTATATGTTTCTATAAGATCCCCCTCATCCTTCTAAACTCCAGTGAATACAAGCTAGCCTTTTCAATCTTTCCTCGTATGACAGTCCTGCCATCCCAGGGATCAATCTTGTGAACCTATCTTGTGCACTGCCTCAATCATAAGGATGTCCTTCCTCAAATTAGGAGACCAAAACTGTACACAATACTCCAGATGTGGTCTTACCAGAGCCCAATACAACTGCAGAAGAACCTCTTTACTCCTATACTGAAATCCCCTTGTTCCCTTATGATTTTACATCCTTCCTATAGTAAGGTTCCACGGCCAGCTGTCTACTATTTTATAAAGGTTCTCTGAATGAAGGCTTTGTTTCAGTTGATAAACTGTCAGTATTTGCGACTTGTTCAAGCTGTTGCTAGTTTCAATGACCCCAGGTCTGCACTCTTTTTACAACAGTAATCTTTATTCATCATTGCCTCTTCTGACCAGGGCTCATGGCCACACCATGAGAGACAAAGTAGAGTAAAGGACCACCACTGATTTTCGTCCATACTTGATTCCAGATCATTTCAGGATTATCATTTTTGCCGGAACAACAGGGGTCACAGCCTCTGGGAGGTGTCCCAACGGTCTGCTTAGGCCGCTGAGGGCCGAGACACTAGCCCGCAAAGTTGGCCTCGGAGGTCTGCTATGGGAGGTCTGCTGGCTCCGGCTGGGCAGGAGTTCCAGAGCCCTGGCTGCAGGGGGCAATTTCAACCCCCTATGGGTGGCACTGTGGCGCAGCGGTAGAGTTGCAGTCTTCAACGCCAGAGACCCAGGTTCGATCCTGATTACGGGTTCTGGGTGCACGGAGTTTATATGTTCTGCCTGTGACCACGTGGGTTTTCTCCGTATGCTCTAGTTTCCTCTCACTACAAAGATGTATGGGTTTGTAGGTTAATTGGCTTCTGTACATAGTAAATTGTCCATAGTGTGTATGATTGTGCTGATCGCTGGGGTGATTACTGTTTGACGCCCTCTCGGTGGGCCAATGGACAAGTATCTCTGAAGCCTAAAGTAAGGATTGACTGCGGAACGCTGCTATGGAAACGGACCTGTCGGCTCCAGCGAGCTAGAGCTCCTGAGCCCTGACCGCAGCAGGCAAATTTGACCTAGTGATCAATATAGAACTACCAGTGAGGTTGTGATCGGCCACCTTACACAGCCAAGCATCACCTTTTCGGGGAAACCTGGGGGGGGGGGATTTCAAGAGCGTTCTCGTAATTTTGTCCCGATTAAAAGAGATTCCGGACCCCCAGTTAACTTCCCCAACATCGGGAATAATCTTCCTGCATCTAGCCTGTCCAACCCCTTAAGAATTTTGTAAGTTTCTATAAGATCCCCCCCTCAATCTTCTAAATTCTAGCGAGTACAAACCGAGTCTATCCAGTCTTTCTTCATATGAAAGTCCTGACATCCCAGGAATCAGTCTGGTGAACCTTCTCTGTACTCCCTCTATGGCAAGAATGTCTTTCCTCGGATTAGGAGACCAAAACTGTACCCAATACTCCAGGTGTGGTCTCACCAAGACCCTGTACAACTGCAGTAGAACCTCCCTGCTCTTATACTCAAATCCTTTTGCTATGAATGCTAACATACCATTTGCTTTCTTCACTGCCTGCTAGATAGAAGAAATGGGTGATGTTTCTGGTCGAGACCCTTCTACAGACTCGACCCAAAACATCATCCATTCCTTGTATCCAGAGATGCTGCCTGTCCCACTGAGTTACTCCAGCATTTTGTGTCTATCTTTGGTTTAAACCAGCATCTGCAGTTCCTGCCTACCCAGTTACCATTTTTCTAAAACATTTAAATCTCTTCCCTCAAAGTTATAAGTTCTGATGAAGGATCCTAGACCCGAAACATTACCTGATCCAGAGATGCTGCCTGACCTGTTGAGTGTTTCCAGCATTTCTGACTCCAGATTCCAACTCCACTGAATGGAAAGCCATGATCACATGAATACACTCAGCCATGATCACATTGAATGGCGGTGCTGGCTCGTAGGGCTGAATGGCCTACTCCTGCACCTATTGTCTGTTGGAATGTTCTTTCTCAGATCCCCTCTAAACATAGCTAAACCATTGTTTTATATATGCGGAAACCGTTTTACTATTATCTACTCTTATGCCACTTGGTATTTTGTATACCTCTATTGGATTCCACTTGACCTGCTTGCTGCAAAGAAAATAGCATCAGTTAATCCAGTGTCTCCCAGGGACATGCAATATTTGAGCAGTCACCTCTGTGCCCTCTCCGTTAGTCATAGTTTCCTGAGTGTCAACAGAACTGAACACTGCTCCAGCCGTGGCTGCACCAATGTTTTATACAGGTTTACCATCATCTCTGCTCTTGCATTCTATGCCCAAATGATTAAAGCCAACTATTCCTTGAATATTCCTTGAATGTAATCCAAGCTTCACCCCCCCCCCCCCCCCCCCCCCCCCCCCCCCCCCCCCCCCCCCCCCCCCCCCCCCCCCCCCCCCTTCCCTCCGTATTCTGCTAAACTACAGACCCAGTGCAATCAAACACTCATTATACATTAACCCAATTATCCCTGGGACCATTCTAGTAAACCTCTGGACTCAAGAGAGAGCTGGATGGGGCTCTTACAGATAGTGGATTCTGTGGATATGGGGAGAAGGCAGGAATGGGGTACTGATTGTGGATGATGAGCCACGATCACATTGAATGGCAGTACTGGCTCGAAGGGCCGAATGGCCTACTCCTGCACCTATTGTCTTTTGTCTATTGACCCTCCCCAATGCCAGCATGCCCATCCTCAAATATACGGCCCAAAGCTGCTCACAATACTCCAAATGTGATCCGACTATATAAAGTCTTATGTGCCTTATAAAGTCTCAGCCTTGCATCCCTGTTTTTATTTTCTCGAAATAAATGCTAACATTGCATTTGCCTCACCGGTAAACATAGCAAGACTTCAGAGCTTTGATTTAATCCGTTAGTTATTGGATCCTTTGATGTTGTCTTATATTGGCATTTTTTAGATGTTGTTTTGTGTTGTAGCTTCACCAGGCTGGGAACTCATTTATAGGTATTCCTGCTGGTGCTCTCATTCCCTTCTCTGATCTTAAAAGAACCAGAATGAATTGGTTCCAGGCTTATTGTAATGGCGGATTGAAAAATGTACCAGGTTATGAGTGAGTAGATCTGATCTGAAGTGGAGTCAGCACTTTGCATTAATTATGAGTATCAGCATTCAACCAGCTATATTGGATGACAAACCAAAGCTTTGCAGAACTTCAGTGGCCATGTGGTTAGAGTGATAAGCACAGCTCAGATCTGGATATAAGGCACTTGATGATGAAGAATAATTTTCAGAAAAGTAATTTCACAGATAAGATTCCAGCAATGTTACAGGAAGTGTAAGGCTGCAGGTATAAGTTTAGGAAGGAACTGCAGATGCTGGATTAAACCGAAGATAGAAACAAAGTGCTGGATTAACTGAGTGGGTCAGACAGCATCTTTTTACTGATGCCAATTAACCTCCAAACCTGTACATCTTTGGATGTGTGGGTGGAAACCGGAGAACCCAAAGAAAACACAAGCGGTCACGGAGAGAATGTACACACTCTATACAGACAGCTCCTGTAGTCTGGATCGAACCTGGATCTCTGACACTGTAAGGCGGCAACTTGACCGCTGCACCACCATGCCACCCTCCTGGAGAAAAAGAATAGGTAACATTTGAAGAAGGATCTTGACCCGCAACGTCACCTATTCCTTGGTATAAGTGTTTGTACATTTCGCGGTGCCGTTTATAACTATTTTGTTCTTAATTAGAATAGAGTATGTGTGTTCTAACACAATTCAACAAGCACTCTTAAACTTATCTCACCCATGCTTATTCTTTTATTTTCAGAGCCATAAACCTCTCGTGTTTACAAAAACAATGTTTAACAACACAAATATAGCACTTCAAGGTAAGTTCTGTTTAAAAATCTATTTTCATTTTTTTCCCAGGCACATAGTTTAGACGTTAACTGCAGTTAATCGTGTGCGCGGATGTGGCAACCTTTTTTCTTTGCTATTTTTTAAAGAAAACCTCAATCTCTTGACCAATAAAAAGGAAAACACAAACTCTGAAATGGGATCCTCTGCCTCCTGTTTTTTAGCTTACTTTAGTAGTTTCCTCAGCGTCTCAATATGCTGTGAAACTATAAATTAAATATTTTATAAAATTAATGGTAGATTGCGGGTTTAAATTCAAAGTTGCTTTTAATTAGCACTTCATTTATCTGGGGTAAAAGGATTGCTTTCTTTAGACTTTAGAGTTATAGTGTGGAAACAGGCCCGACAGCCCACCGATCAGCGATTACTCCGTACACTTCTTATTACTTTGGTGTATTAAATACTCAGAAGGGGTGTTCACTGAGAGTTTGGCTGTGTTTGGCGCAATGGGAATACTCCGTTGGCTCTGTTTGGCAAAGTGTAAAGTTTTGACCTGTCCACAGAAGAGTGGAGCAACTAACTGGAGGAACGGGTTGAAAACTATTTGTGACGGGAAAGGAATGCTTGACATTTCTGCCCGCAACACTCTTCATCGATACTTATTCCTTTCCATCCACGGATGCTGCTTGACCTGCTGAGTTCCTCCACCAGATGTTTGTAACTCCAGATCCCAACCTCTCCGGTCTCTTTTGTCTCAGAAGTGTAGTTTAAGGTTCAGTTTAGTTTATTGTCACGTGTACCGAAGTACAGTGAAAAGCTTTTGTTGCGTGCTATCCAGTCAGCAGAAAGACAATCCATGATTACAATCCAGCCATTTACAGTGCATAGATACAGTGGCTTGCAAAAGTTTTCATATTGAAAACATTCTCATGTTGAACTTTTCCACATTTTGTCACGTTACAACCACAAACGTAAATGTATTTTATTGGGATTTTATGTGATAGACCAACACAAAATGGCGCAGAATTGTGAAGTTGAAGGAAATTGATAAATGGTTTTCACATTTTTTTACAAATAAAAAACTGAAAAGTGTAAAAAAATTTGAAAACCACGTATCATTTTCCTTCCACTTCACAATTATGCGCCACTTTGTGTTTGTCTATCACATAAAATCCCAATAAAATACATTTACGTTTGTGGTTGTAACGTAACAAAATGTGGAAAAGTTCAAGGGGTATGAATACTTTTGCAAGCCACTGTACATGATAAGGTGATGACGTTTAGTGCTAGGTAAAGCCAGCAAAGTCCGATCAAGGATAGTCCGAGGTTCACCAGTGAGGTGGATAGTAGTTCAGCACTGCTCTCTGATTGTGGTAGCCTATAATGTGACCCCAGCTCTTTCCCACCCACACTACAGTCCTCATACCCCCCCCCCCCCCCCACCCTCTGGATACCCACCACCCCTCCACCAGACATCGCCTCGGCCTCAGTCCACTCGCCTGCCTTCCTCCGGCCCCAACCCCCATCCCTGCCATGTGTTCACCATTCCCCCTGACCTTCCCCTCTCAGATACCGAACGCTCTGTTCTCAGCAGAGGCCTCACCTTTGTCCCCCTCCGTCCCCACCTCATTGAGTTCCGCGCCCGCCGTGATTTGGAGCTCTTCTTCCGTCGCCTTCGCTTCACACCGTTCTTCCATGGGAAGGAGTCCTCGCCCCCATTGATGATCACCTTTCCCGTCTCCAACGACCCCTTCCTCTTGGACCCCCCCCCTCATGTCCATTGGTACATTTAAATCTGGGGGTCACCATCCGACGTCGGAACGGGAGAACATTCTCAGCGGCTTGGACTTCCGAATCGGCCACTTCCTACCGGAGACCGCGGCTCCCGAAATCCACAGGCTGACAGAGATTCACGCTGGCGGCCCTCGGTAAAGGGTTCCCAGCGCTCCGCGATATTAAAATCAGCGTGGCCCGAGGCTGGGAGCTCTGCAAACCCAGCTCCATGATGTTGAAGCAGCAGGCCCAACACTTTGGAGCTTCAAACGGCGATCCAGGTAACACATCGCCCACTCCACGGTGAATCCAATATGTATTTTAAAATCAACTGTTTAATGACAACATATAGTACGATCTAAAAGTGTCACACTGGCACTGTCGGGTAGTCATGCTCCTCTAGTCGTGGGGGGGGGTGGGGGGTTGGGGGGGGGGGGGGGGGGGCTCACAAGTGAAATAGCTTCATCTAAATCCGGCCCTGGTGGTAGGATGATTCAGTTGCCTGATAACAGCTGAGAAGAATCTGTCCCTGCATCTGGAGGTGTGCGTTTTCACACTTCTATACCGTTTGCCTGATCAGAGAGGAGAGGAGGGAGTGAAAATGTTTGAGAGATAGGAATATAAATACAGAAGTTGATGATGTTTCTCTAGCCAAGAAAGGTGCTTGGCATGCTACGTCTTTTTGTCATTTCCTGTTTATGCTTCAGGTTTCCAGTATCTGCACCATTTTACTTTTGTGCTGAATTGTTTGTCTGAATAAAGATCCTGATAGGTACCTTTAACACTCATAGAACAAGTATCATGGTCTAAGTGATGTATTCTTGACTCTTTACTGTGTTATACATATTTTTGTGTTTTCCACCTTAAAACAATGTATACTTGACTGATGTTATAGTAATTTTTGTAGTTTCCTATCAGGATCTTTATTCAGAAAAATAATTCAGATCATTTCTCCAGAACATAGAAAAAAAACATAGAAAAACGTAAAACATAAAAACATTAAAAAAACATTGGCCCTTCGAGCCAGCAGCACCATTCAATATGATCATAGCTGATCATCTAAAATCAGTACCTTAAACCTATGTGCTCTGGTTCTTGATGCCCCTACCGGAAGCCATTGACTCTCATGAGCAAGATGCTTACGCTCATGGGCGGCCACCGGCCCTGTTTGTTGTTCGAGTACGTGTTGCTCCAGCAGATGCTGAACAAAATCTGCCTGCTGCCCTCAGGGGCGAGCTTTGATGACCCCCTGCAGCTGGCGGAGCGTGCCGACGAGCTGTGGCTGGCCAGGCAGCAGGAAGTGGGCGCGCTGAATCAAATGTCCACAGCGCCCTGGAAGGCGCAATGGCCAAGGGCCGCTCCCACCAGAGGCTCAAGAGCCTCTGTCTACGGAAGAAGCAGAAAAAAGAATGTGGTGTTTCTCCCACTTGCGCTGGCGTTCAGCGGCCCGCCAATGCCGCCTGCCATGTTCGTTTCTGGGAAGCGCTGGGGCCGGCCGCCGGTAGTCACCGCGGTGGCCGGCAAGATCCATCACATGTATGCTTGGGACCGGTGCTGGGGGCTCAGATTCCTGGTGGACACGGGGGCGAAAGTCAGCGTTTTGACCCAGTCAGGAGTGGAATCTATGTTTTGGTGTACACGTCATCTTTCACAGTAACTCAGAGGGTCAGGTTGGAGTAACTCAGAGGGTCAGGCAACATTTTGGAGAAAAGCAATAGGTGATGTTTTGGGTTGGAACCCGACTTCAGGCTCCAGTTTGAAGAAGGGTTCTGAACCTGAAACGTCAGTGTTTTGCCCCTGTCAGGAGTAGACACGCGTTCTGGTAAGCGGGGGCCCTCCCTCGTTGACTGCCACGAACGTATGGTGTCCGCACCATTCCCCTTATCTTTGGTGCATGCCAGTTCACCTGGCCATTCACTATCGCGGATGTGGCCCAGCTGTTGCTGGGTGCATATTTCCTGCGGGCACAATCGCTCTTAGTGGACGTGAGGGGGCAATGTCTACGCTACAATGTTGGAAGCGATCTCCAACCACGCATTCATCCCCTACTGACCCACCCTCCATTTACCCTGCACCTTCCCCTCATTCACCCTGTAATGATCCCCCATTCATCCATAGATGTCGCCTCACCCGCTGAGTTTCTCCAGCACTTTTGTCTACCCCCATCCATCCCGTACTGAACCCCCCCCATTCAACACCATGACATCCCCCGTGCTCTCCCCTCACAATTTTACCTACTCCAACCAACACGTACTGATTCACCTGCCTCAACCCATCCATTCTGCACCGACTTCCATCTAACCCCATTGTCCTGGGAATGTCTTCAGAGCGAACATTGACTATGTTTGATAATGGAGTGCAATCAAATGTGTTTTAATTCCCAATGTTATTATTTGTTTTAATCCATAAAGATGGATTAATTAAATTGTGAACACGTGAAACATTAAAACCGCAGTGTTCGATTGTCACTGCTACCGTTGACACGTTATTACAGAATTCATTTTAACGGCAAATCAATGCTCTTAATATGGAGTATCAGTACTGTAGTTATTTAATGAGCAACAGTCACAACTATATGTACGCATATATGTTACCATGGTCCAGGATTTATTTATTCATACGCTGAATAATCCAACCACATTTTTGTTTGGAAGTGGAAAGAACTAATAGAAATTGCATTAATTGCAATGTGTAAAAAGAGTTGAGATACTGTCTTATAATTTTGCTGCATGTCATTGTGGGATATATCATGTCTTGATTGGTGAATGTTTAGTTTGATTTTATTTGAAGCAGAAATAATATGTGAAAGCTTCATTGAGTATAATTCCGACTGGTAACTACGCACTTTATCCGAGCACATTATCGCACGCATCATGCAAGCCGTCTTAAATGACCACCTAAAATGTCATTTGACAACCTAAAAAACAGCCAAGGTTGCCCGGCTGGCAACAGGGAAAAAAAGTTAAGCGAGAGCCCTGGCTTCAGTTTTAACATTTTATAAACTAATAAGTAAATCAGGGAAAAAAGAAAAAAGGTAAGAAGGGAAAGGAAGAAGAAAGGAAAAAGAAAAGAAAGGATTTCAAAAAAGATACGAAAAAAGAAAAACCCGTGAACTAATGAAGAAGTAGAGAAAAATAAAGCAGAGCTATATCCCCACTGCCCTTCCCTGCGCCCGCTCTAGCGTCGGTTTTGAATTTGTGTTCAACCATTCGTTGTTGAAGAAATTCAATGAAAGGAGACCATATCTTGGAAAATTGATCTGATTTGTCGGACAAAACAAGCCTTATTTATTCTAAATGTAGTGTCTCGGTCATTTCTGTGATCCACATCTTCACTGTGGGAACTGTTATCTTTTTTCAGAATTTCAGTATAAATGTTTTCGCAGTTATTAAACCATAATTAAGGAAGTGTTTTTGGAATATCGTTAATTTAGGGCAGCCCTCTGACAAGCCCTTGAAGCTTCTTTACCGGAAGTGTATTGCGTATGAATGTTGGGACATTGTGATGAAGTCGTTTGCAACATTACACTTTGGATAGCAGATGAGGTTGCCTAAGCTTAGCTTAGTTTAGTTTAGAGATACAGTGTGGAAACAGCCCCTCCTGCCCACTGAGTCCGTGTCGACCAATGGTCACCCATACACTAGTTCTATGTTATCCCAGCTTCGCATCTCACACATGAGGGGTAGTTTACAGAAGCCAATCAAACTATAAACCTGCAGTCTTTGGTATGTGGGAAGAAATCGGAGCACCTTGAGTTATAGAGTGAGGCTGGATAGCAGGGAACGTTGGAGGCGGAGGGGTGACCTTATTGAGGTGTACAAGATCTTGAGGAGCAGATGAACATTCTCAGTATGTTTCCCAGGGTGGAGGATTCTGAAACTAGGGGGCATAGGTTTAAGCTGCAAGGAGAGAGATTTAAGAGGGGCCTTAGGGACAACTTTTACACTCGGTCCATATCTAGAACAAGGTTTTGTTTTTTGTTATTTTCTTTCTTTAGTTTAGAGAAACAGCGCGGAAACAGGGACTTCGGCCCACCAAGTCCACACCGACCAGCGATCCCCGCACATTAACACTGTCCGACGTACATTAGGGACAGTTTACACAAATACCAAGCCAATTAACCTAAAAAACCTATACATCGTTGGAGTGTGGGAGGAAACCGAAGATGTCGGAGCAAACACATGCGGTCACGGGGAGAACGTACAAACTCCGTACAGACAGCACCCGTATTCGGGTCTCCAGTGCTGCAAGTGCTGTAAGGCAACAACTCTACCGCTGTGCCACTCTGGCTGCCACTGTATCAGAGGATGCTATGCAAGTGAATAAAATCATGACCTATAATATGGACAGATATATGGAAATGAAGGATTCAGGGAGGGATGTGCCAAATGCAGGCAAATAGGGCTAGGCCCAGTATACCAGATCTACTTGCACAAGATGGGCTAAAGGACCTGTGTCCTGGCCGTAAAGCGCTCTGATTTTATGACTCGAATATGTGTACATTGTCTAGCTAAACATGACTGCCCTTGCTTTGTTCCATTATTATGTACACTTCTATGTATCTAATTTTCAAGTACCATGTAGTTGGCAGATGAACCCCTTTCATGTTTTGATTTAAGATGTCCAATTTTGAACAAGATTTTTACTACATATCTATGAATTAGGAGCAAGGGTAGGTCAATTGCCTGTTTGAATCTGCTCTGTCAATCAATAAAATCAAGGCCAAACTGGTTGTGGTCTAAGCTTTGGCAGAGATTAAGATTTCTTTCACAACATGCTGAAGTAACTCGGAGGGTCGGGCAACATCTTTGGAGAAAAGCAAGAGGTGACATTTTGGGTTAGAATCCGGCTGCAGGCTCCAGTTTGAAGAAGGCTTCCGAACCTGAAACGTTGCAAATTCCTTTTCACCAGAGATGCTGCCTGGTCTGCTGAGTTACTCCAGCATTTTGTTTGTCTACTGAACGTTTTTCCTTGCATTATTTATTATGTAAAAGAATATGTGTGTTTATGATTGTGTTTATAGTTTGTTTGGTTGGTTTGTCTTTTTGCACAAAAGTCCGCGAGCATTGCCACTTTCATTTCACTGCTCATCTCGCATGTGTATGTGACAAATAAACTTGACTTGACTTGACTTGATCTTCAATATAAACCAGTATCTGCAGTTACTTCCTGCTCATCTTTCACCCCCTTGCATCGAGAATCTATCTACTACTTTAGAAATATTCAAAAGCTCTTCCTCACAGAGAGGGAAACTGAATTACAAAGGCTGTGAGCACTGGAAAGAGAGATTTTTGCCACGTATCTGACAAATATGTGACACTTTATTTTTAAACTAACTCCTAGTTTGTTTGCATTCTGGCTATAAATATCATCATGACTTTATCCTGTAGGTGAATACTTGAGGACAAAGAGCTGGAGAGCAGTGGGACTAATCGGTAAACTTTTTCACAGGATTTTTGGAATAAATATTTTATCCATACTCCATCGTTTGTATAATTTATGTAGGAGTCCACCCCCCCCCCTCCCAACCCCCCGCTACGGGTACCACGTAATCCCGTGCTACCTGCTCCATGGTCGGATAGTCGGCGACTAAACCGTCTCCCCCACCTGGTTTGCCAGGTGATGAGGGGGCTGTGGACCCCCAGCAGGACCAAAAACAAGACCTGTCAAAGGGCGGATGAGCTTCTAGCGAGCCAACGGCCGTCCACACTTCCGTAGAAGTTGTGGTCACTGGTGTACATGGCATTGTAAGGAATGATGATAAAGCACACACCAAAATCCTATACTTCCAGCGGCGGAAATCCGCAGCAACGGGAGGACAGAGATGTGTGGTTCGTCCATCACCGTTCCCGTCGGAACCCAGCACCACTGCGTCGCTAATGTTTTCAACGGTGATGAATCATTCAATAATTTATGTAGGAATTCAGTTCAGCTGCAATTCTTCTGTCATGGCAAGCTAATAATACCTGTTCAACGTAGCTTGGACTGGCAGTGCAATCAAATGGTTACTGCATCATGTCATCTCACAGCAACTGCCGCATGGGCTTACTGAATTCTCTGGTTTCATCTATTTATATACTGGGACCACTAAAAATATTTATCAATGCCACAAACTTGCTACCTCTGCCGTAGCCTCCATCTGGGGGCTCCAGTCGCGGAGCTGGCCGGCCTCGGAGCGTGGGGAGCGGTGGTGGCTCGCTGCTGCGGCCCGTGCTCGGAGGCTCCAGGTGCAGACCTGTGGACTGGGACATCGGGAACTCGCGGGTCCGAGTGGAGACCGCTTTTCGGAGCTCCTGCAACGCAACTTCTCCCGCCCGTGTCGCGGGGTTGGAACGACCCGGAGCGGGGCGTACATCGCCCAGCGCGGCTTTAATGGCCGCGGGACATTCCAGCGCCCGCTGGGGCTTCGACCGTGAGAGAAATGGTGCAGGGGAGAGAAAAACACTTTGCCTTCCATCACAGTGAGGAGGAGAGTCACTGTGATGGATGTTTGTGTAAATTGAAATTGTATGTCTTGTAGGAATTGTCTTTGTTTGTATGGCTGTGGAAACAGAGTTTCGTTTGAGCCTCACTGAGGTTCAAATGACATGTAATAAATATTGTATTGTATCTCCCATCTCATATACAACTTCAAACGGTATAACTCTGAAATAAACTTGTAAATCAACCTTGCCGTGACATCTTTAGCTTACGTAGCATCGTCTGTTACGATGGCAGTTCATTGGAAATTCATGAACATTTCAACCTGATTACCCCAGTGCTATTCAGGTCTGAAAAAGGGTCTCGACCCGAAACGTCACCTCTACCGTTTCTCCCGAGATGCCGTCTGACCCGCTGAGTTACTCCAGCTTTTTGTGTCCATCTTCGCTAGTCAGACCTGCTCTGCCTCCTTTTTTCTGCCTTTTCAGATGCAGATGTGTAAAGCCTGTGTTGAAATGTGATGTATGTTACTCAGTGCAACTGATGTTTCAGTGCGATGGAAGTTTAAAAAATAAATGTTTTAATACAAACGATGGGAAAATTGTGCTTAGTCATAGAGTGATACACTGTGGAAACAGGCCCTTCTGCTCAACGTGCCCACACTGCCCAACAATGTCCCAGCTACACTAGTCCCACCTGCCCGCGTTTGGTCCATATCTCTCCAAACCTGTCCTATACATGTACCTGTCTAACAGCTTCTGAAATGCTGGGATAGTCCCAGCCTCGACTACCTCCTCTGGCAGCTTGTTGCATACACCCGCCACCCTTTGTGAAGAAGTTACGCCTCGGATTCCTTTTAAATCTTTTCCCCTTCACCTTAAACCTATGTTCTCTGATCCTTGATTCCCCTACTCCGGGCAAGAGACTGCGTCTATTCCTCTCATGATTTTGTATACCTCTATAAGATCTCCCATCATCCTCCTGCTCTCCAAGGAATAGAGTCCCAGCCTCACACTCTTTAGGCCTGGGAATGCCCTCGTAAATTTTCTCCGTACCGTGTATTCAGTACTTAATTTTCCTGCATTTGTGTTAATGAAGAAAACCAAAAATTTGAAAAAAGTTCATATGCCCGAAATCTGAACTAAGAAATGAAACGATGGAAACACGCGGCAGATCAGGCAGTGTCTGCAGAAAGATAACCAGGGTTAATGTTTGGGATTGGTGAGCTGCAGAACTGAGGAAAATGTGGAAAACGGGCACATTCCACCTTGCTAAGAATTGAGGGATGGAGAGGTTACGAATGATACTGTAAAAGAAAATCCAAGTTGTAGATTTGCATTTGACTTGGATAATGTATTGTAACCTTGTTAATGACTGCTATTCTGAGTCTTGTGTGGCTAAGAGTTCCAAACTTGATTTTTACTTAACATATCATTAAGAGCCTGTCCCACTTTCACGACTTAATTCACGACCTCTGCCGAGTTTGCCCTTGACGTACTCGCAGCATGGTCGTAGGTAGGTCGTAGAAGGCCGTGATGCTAGTCGTAGGTACTCGTGTAAAAGAATATGTGTGTTATGATTGTGTTTATAATTTGTTTGGTTGTTTTGTTGTTTGTCTTTTGCACAAAAGTCCGCGAGCATTGCCACTTTCATTTCACTGCACATCTCGTATGTGTATGTGACAAATAAACTTGACTTGACTTGACTTGGCTTGACTTGGCATCAAGTAGGTCGGGGCGTTTTTTCTAGCATTATGAAAAATGTCCACGAGTAAAAAAAGGTTGTGAAAGTGGGACAGGCCCTTTAAACTTTGTGTACAAAGTTAGACAATCATTCGGCTCATGCAAAATGCATGCATTCATTTTTGGACATTTTTCTAAGCAAATTGGAGAATTCATCTTAATACCAGTCATCATTTTGTTGTTTCGTCAATGCCTAATTTCCTGAGTTTTTTTTCCCCAATTTCTGTGTATCTGTAGCATTGTTTGGTTAACTTTTCAGTATTCTAAAATGTTCTTTTTCTCATTTATTCTCCTCTAATTTTAGTTGTTTCATTCAAGTGTACTGAAGAAGTATTGCTAATTGTTGAATGGTACCTCAGATATTACCCCTGCCACAATGAATTTAATAATATTGAAGTGAGTAGAAAATACTTTTTGTGTAGACTTGGAATGCACTATGAACTATTGTACACTCTCCGGCGGCATGTATAACTATTTTAATCCAGATACCAAATTTAGAAAAGGGATATCTGATTTCTGTGGCCAACAACAATTTACACTAAAATTATAAGATTTGTATGTTCATCATTTTGTGGAAATGAAATGTTATAAAGGTTGAAGGGTCCTTTGTAATTGCCTTGTGTTAGGGATTTATATATATAATCCATATTGATTAATTAAAAGATGAATGTTAGACAAGTACATGGATAGGACGGGCTTGGAGGTGATATGGACCAAACGTGGGCTTGTGGGACTAGTGTAGCTGGGACATGTTGGCCGGAATGGGCAAGTTGGCGGAAGGTCCACACTGTCACTATTACTCTATGAAAGTACATTTAAGGCAAAAACTGTTATTCAAATGTTCACCATTCAAAATAAGATGCTTTAAGGCCCTTCTCTGAACTTGAATACAAATGTCTTAAATAATTTTTGATTGCACAAGTTATAGAGTCATGATTATACAGTACGGAAACAGGTCCTTTGGTCTAACTCGCCCACACCAACCAATATATCTAGCTGAGCTAACCCCCTTTGCCTGCTTTTGGTCCACATTCCTCTAAAGGTTTCCTAGACATGTACTTGACTAAATATCTTTAAAACATTATAATTGCACCCGCATCTACCACTTCCTCAGATATATTTTAAATGTATCACCTCATTTTAAATCTGTGCCCTCTAATTTAGACTCTCCTATCTTGGGAGGAAGACTGATCAATCATCTATGTGATCTGTGTCCCTCTTGAATTTGAATAACACAATAAAGGTCGCCCCTTCAACTTTCTATGTTCCAGACAAAACAGTCACAGCCTTTCAAACATAGAGCTCGATAGCCTTTGAAAACAGGCCCTTCAGCCCAACTCTACCATGCAGACCCGTTGCTTACCAAGCCAATAGCACTTCCCTGTGTCTGGTCCATATCCATTCAAACCGTTCATATCCATGAGTCTGCCAAGTGCCTTTTAAATTTTGTAATTGTACCCACTTCTGGCTGTTTGTTCCATCTATGCATCGTCCTCTGCGTGGAAACAATTGCTTCTTGCCTCCCTTTTATATCTTTCCCTTCTCACCATAAACATCACCATTAATGGACACCATTAAAAGAAAATACAAACCTAAAATTCTAGAAGCAGAATAAGTCTATCAGCCATTCAATCATGGCTGATCTATCTTTCCCTCTCAACCCCATTCTCCTGCCTTCTCCCCATAACGTCTGACACCCGTACTAATCGAGAATCTTTCAATCTCATCCTTTGTCTCATCCTTTAATCAGTGTTAGTAACACAAGTGCCTCCTTTTTTCCCCTTGACAGAAGGTGGAAGTCTCAGTTTAAAAATAAAATTAAAATAGGGTGGCACGGTGGCGCAGAAACAGAGTTGCGGCCTCATTGCCAGAGACTCGGATTCAATCCTGACTCTGGGTGCAGTCTGTGTGGAGTTTGCTCGTTCTCCATGCACGCTTTCTCTGGGGGCTCTTGTTTCCTCCCGCATACCAAAGCTGTGTAGGTTTGTAGGTTAATTGGCTTCTGTAAATTGTCCCTAGTGTGTAGGATAGAACTTGTGGATGTGGTGGGCCGAAGGGCCTATTTCCACGCTGAATCTCTAAACTTTTTATTTGAGAGACCCAGGCATTGTTGTTCCTGATCTTTATACGGTTCATCAGATCAGTGAGATTTTGTGTTAGATAGAGCTCTAGGGGCTAGTGGAATCAAGGGATCTGGGGAGAAGGCAGGTACGGGTTATTGATTGGGGACAATCACAACGAATGGCGGTGCTGGCTCGAAGGGCCTCCTGCACCTATTTTCTATTTAATGCAAAGTGCTCAAATTCTAACCGGACTATAGGCTTATGTATATTCTTTCTTTTTATCAGGAAATATTTGACACCCAATTTTCTGGCAATGGCAATACGAATAGTTTTGAGCCTCACCCATTAAGCAAAGGACAATATATTAAACACACCTCAGAAAATATTGTTTGTAATGAAAATACTCAGGTCTTCCCGAAATTTAATGTGAGTATTTTGAATTTTGTTAAAAATATTTATTAATTTAAATTGTATCTTGTCCTTCAGTCAGAATTTTACCCTTCTCTTTTAGATGAGCAAAAGTCTTCCAAAATCAGTTGTAGTACAGACACCAGATACAAAACAGGTAAGACATTTAGCTTATTTTGTCAACAGATTGTTCCCTACTTTGTTTTCCACTTCATCTCAAGATTTAAATAAAGATAGACAAAATGCTGGAGTAACTCAGCGGGACAGGCGGCATCTCTGGAGAGAAGGAATCAGATTCAGATTCAGATTCAACTTTAATTGTCATTGTCAGTGTACAGTACAGAGACAACGAAATGCATTTAGCATCTCCCTGGAAGAGCGACATAGCATATGATTTGAATAAATATTTACATTAGCATATATACAGACATAGTGTTTTTCCTGTGGGAGGAGTGTCCGGGGGGGGGGGGTGGGTGATTGGCAGTCACCGAGGTACGTTGTTGAGTAGAGTGACAGCCGCCGGGAAGAAGTTGTTCCTGGACCTGCTGGTCCGGCAACGGAGAAACCTGTAGCGCCTCCCGGATGGTAGGAGGGTAAACAGTCCATGGTTGGGGTGAGAGCAGTCCTTGGCGATGCTGAGCGCCCTCCGCAGACAACGCTTGCTTTGGACAGACTCAATGGAGGGGAGCGAGGAACTGGTGATGCGTTGGCAATTTTGAAGATCAGTGTAAACCAGCATCTGTAGATCCTTCCTACGCAGTTAAATAGATATCACATTTTAAAATTTCCGGCCATGTTAACAGCAAGCCGCTCAACTGTTATGTCAGAAGTAGGTTAAACAGACATTTTTAGCTAAATGCAAACATCTAAATATTTTCTGAGATCTCCTTCGTATGTATATTTTTTCCAATCTCTCTTGTCATTCATTCACACAATTTGAATGTTGTTTCTAGTATGTGATTCCAACCATGAACTGTGTGACTACTCTTCAATCCATTTAGTTTGAGAGCCCTATTTGCTTCCCCAGTTCCCAAGCTCCTTGCAAATAACAAACCATGACAAGAAATCTGCCCTGAAGTCCATTGAATGTTTGAGAGCAAGCTAAATAGTGAGCACTGTGCCTTTACACTGTACTAGGGTTCTCCCTTTCTTGTCCTTAATCTTGACAATTAATTTTCCAACTTTATTTTCAAACCTACTAATTTCACAGAATTGCGATTAGATAAAAGCTATGAAAACAGAAAACGAATTAACGCTCTTAAAACAAAATGATCCCAAAAGCTGGACGCAAAATGCTGGAGTAACTCGGTGAAACGCATCATCTCTGAAACGTCACGCATTCTTTCTCTCCAGAGATGCTGCCTGTCCCACTGAGTTACTCCAGCACTTTGTGTCCATCTTTGGTGTAAACCAGCATCTGCAGTTCCTTCCTATACATGACAACAAAATAGCTTGCTATCCTTTCTGATCCTATAAATTCTCATACGTAGTTGGCAATGTACTAAATACAAGCAAGAAGCTTAGCAGCTGATTGTACCACTAACCTCTGCACATCTGACTCCATTCATTTCAAGAATACATCAGATGAAAAGAGCTCATGGCTGATATGTGTTTAAAGTTTCCAATCAAAGATAAGCTTCTCTCTAAACAACTATCTACTTTCCTAGTTACAAACTTCCATATTCTCAATATTTGAAAGCAACCACATCGTTAGGGTTCTTAATGTACCTGTCCCCCCCTTCCCCCAAACTGAAGAACTGAAGATGAACACATTTGGAGGTGTAGGAGGTAAGTAACATTAACAGATGACACAAAGCTGGGTGGCAGTGTGAACTGAGGAGGATACTATGAGAATGCAGGGTGACTTGGACAGGTTGGGTGAGTGGGCAGATGCATGGCAGATGCAGTTTAATGTGGATAAGTATGGATAAACAGGAAGGCAGATTATTATCTGAATGGTGTCAAGTTGGGAAAAGGGGAAGTACAACGAGATATGGGGGTCATTGTTCATCAGTCACTGAAAGTAAGCTTGCATGTGCAGCAGGCAATGAGGAAAGCTAATGGCCTGTTGGCCTTCATAACAAGAAGAGTTGAGTTACGGAGCAAGGAGGTCCTTCTGCAGTTGTACAGGGCCCTAGTGAGACCATACTTGGAGTATTGTGTGCAGTTTTGATCCCCTAATTTGAGGATGGACATTCTTGCTATTGAGGGAGTCCAGTGTAGGTTCACGAGGTTAATTCCCGGATGGTGGGACTGTCATATGTTGACTGTCATAAGCGACTGGGCTTGTATACTCTGGAATTTAGAAGGGTGAGAGGGAATCTTATTGAAACATAAGATTATTATGGGATTAGACACGCAAGAGGCAGGAAACATGTTGCCGATGTTGGGGGGGGGGGGGTCCAGAATCAGGGGCCACAGTTTAAGAATATGGGGTAGGCCATTTAGAACGGAAATGAGGAAAAACATTTTCACCCAGAGAGTTGTGAATCTGTGGAAATCTCTGCCTCAGAGGGCGGTGGAGGCCAATTTTCTGGATGCTTTCAAGAAAGAGTTAGATAGAACTCTTAAAGGTAGCGGAGTGAAGGGATATGGGGAGAAGGCAGGAACGGGATACTGATTGTGGGTGATCAGCCATGATCACAGTGAATGGTGGTGCTGGCTAGAAGGCCTACTCCTGCACCTATTGTCTATTGTCTTTTGTCTATATGTATTTTGCTTTGACACTAATACCCCAATATTTAGAAAGGGGTTAACTTGGGAATAGTTACATTTATTACCATCTTCCCAAAGTGAAATGTTTGCAATGTGAGCTCGACCGAAGCTTGCCCGATGATGCTCCAAAATACTTTCTCGGAAATGTTTACGAAAGCAAAAGGCAACAGATGCTGGAAATCTGAAATAGGAGCTGATAATCCCACGAATGCTCAGTAGGTCAGGGAGTATCTGTAAAAAGTGTTAAAGAAAATGTTAAAACGCACCACAAAGATCGGGCGAGATAATTAAGACGTTCAGAGCATCAAATACACTGGGAGCAATCTAGGAGACTGCTCAACGAACAAGGGTTCATCTGGTCCTTGTATACAGAATTTTCCTTTGACCTGTTTACTGTAGCAGGCACTTTTCCTTTTTCCGAATGGTCTTATAACAATTATAAATTACGCACCTCCGAAAAATACAGATCAGTAAAACACAGCTCAATTCCACCCCACTGCAGACAAGCAGATATCTTGTTTCCCTTTCGACCTCTTTTTTAATTGTTTTATCATTGGCATTTGTCCTTTAACAACAGAGAACAGAATCTAACTGAAGTAGACTGCAGTAAGTGTCTGTTACACAAGCTCAGTTTGATCCTTCTTTAAAGCACAGAATTATTATAACATGATGAGGACTGAGCATTTTTAAACATTCTACCTGTCCCTATCCCTTGCTGTCTTCTTGAAGCTTTGCAGTTTATCTTTGACAAGGGAGAATCTGAGGTAGTATTCTTTTCTCTACAGCAACTGCCTGGGCAGCTGATTATTTTCAGTTGATCTGTGTTTATTGCACAGATGTAGAAGAACAATAAATAGAAGTGGGAGCAGGCCCTTTGAACATTGACTTCTTTAACTTCAGATAGACCTTGCATTCTCTCTCCATCCCCTTCCTCTTCCCAGTTCTCCCACTAGTCTTACTGTCTCCGACTACATTCTATCTTTGTCCCGCCCCCTCCCCTGACATCAGTCTGAAGCAGGGTCTCGACCCGAAATGTCACCCATTCCTTCTCTCCGGAGATGCTACCTCACCCGCTGCGTTACTCCAGCCTTTTGTGTCTACCTACCATTTACTCCATGACAGATAAAAAAAATTATTTTGTTTTGATTTTGTTGCTACTGCTGTAGTTTTGAAAAATAATATCTAGATACTAGGTGGAATGTGGGTTGTGCATCAGCTTGTATGTGAGCTATCTTCAAGCTAAACCTGAGCGTAACTTCAGTATTTCCTTTCAAGAATGTCGAAGAAAGCACTACTCTGGTCAAGACCACAAAGACTTTTCATTTGTCGGGAGATGCTAAGGTATTGCAATATTTTTCACTGTCATATGGTTATTGAACATTGTCTCCCGACTTTAATGCGTTAAAATTTGCTTTCTTATAATTTGGGCGGCATGGTGGCGCAGCGCCCGAGACCCGGGTTCGATCTCGACTACGGGCGCTGTCTGTACGGAGTTTGTACGTTCTTCCCGTGACCTGCGTGGGTTTTCTCCGAGATATTCGGTTTCCTCCCACACTCCAAAGACGTACAGGTTTGTAGGTTAATTAGCTTGGTATAAATGTAAATTGTCCCTGGTGTGTGTAAGATATTATTAATGTACGGGGATCGCTGGTCAGTGCGGATTCGGTGGACTGTTTCCGCACTGTATCTCTAAACTAAACTAAAATTATAATAACATTGTAATTATTATACTAAACGTGCATGATTGTATCTCAACTAATCAATTCAAAATAGTTGAAGCCATCTGTTCTAAGCAAAAATATAATCTTATTTTCTCTAGGCTGTTCGTTCCTTATGGAAAAGAGATGTTACAACAAAAAAGGTACAAAACTACAAGTGAATTTTACTGCATTAGTCTTTTAAACGTATTCTGAATCCTTCTAACAGTGGATGAACAAAGTTCAGAGCTTTCAATCACAAAATCCCAAAAAAGCAAGATATCTGAAATGAAAGCAGGAACCGCTGAAATAATGGAAGTCCTTAATCAACCTTGAAAAGTAATTGTACTGAAATTTGGGGCAGAGAACAATGCAGCACAGGAACAGGACCATTGGCCCTCTGCATCTGTGCCGTGCTCGACGCCAAATTAAACTAATTCCATCTGTGTGCAAATGATCCATATTCCTCCATACCTGCATGTTTATATGCCTGAAACCTGGTCCATCCAGGTTCAGGAACAGCTACTTCCCCACAGCCATCAGACTGTTAAACACAACTTCAAACAAACTCTGAACTATAACGGCCAATTGCACTTTATCTGTTTATTTATGTCTGTATATATACTATGGTATATGGTCACACTGAACTGTTCTGTATTGATGCCTACAATATCCTGTTGTGCTGCAGCAAGCAAGAATGTCATTGTCCTATCTGGGACACATGACAATAAACTCTCTTGACTTGACTTGATTACAAATGCCTCTTAAATGGCACTATTGTGTCTGCTGCTACCACCCTTTCTGGCAGCACATTCCAGCCACCTCCGCTCTTCGTGTCAAACTAAAGCTTGCTTACCACGTCTCCTTTAAACCTTCCCCGTCTCACTTTACTTTAGAGGGCCGTCCCAAATGTAATTGCATTACATTGTTAATTCCGTTTTCTCCTCAAAACTCATGAAAGTGTGGAGCACTGGGTATTTACAGTTTACTCTTATGTAACATTTTCTAATGTCGCGTGTGTGTGTGTGTGTAGATATGTGTTTATTTGCGCTTGCACACACAGGCAGACACCACACATGCATGCACACGTGCTGGCACACGCACGCACACCCAGAATTATTGGTGAATTTTGAGGTTATTAATTTGGAGTCTTGCAACTGGGTCTGATGTCCTTTAAGACAATGTCCAGGTATACTGTTCCATGATATATATTTAGATAACAATTTGAAGTGGATCCCATGAATTTTCTTACAGCAAACTGCTGATCATTGGCCTGGCAAGGATTAGTGAGCTGCTGATCTCAGGGTGGGGTGAACATGTTCCAAATTCTAAATGGAAATGTTCAGTAAGCAAACTTGTTCTGCTAGCTGATAACCAAGTTTGTTTTTTGTTCTTCAGTATGATGTTGTGGCACAAACCTGGAGAGATGGCCCATATCTATTTATCGTTTCCATCAAACCTGTCGAAATAATTAAAAGCAACTGGAATCTAACAGGTGAATTCCAAACTATACAAGAGCTTTATTAAATGCATCATGACTTTGGATATGCAGTGCATGTCATTTAATTAAATCCCCAGAACCACGTTAGATTTTTATTTTAAAATGTGTTCTTCACCCTTTAAAAACCCATTCTAGATTCTGTTTTCTGCACTAACTCTGCTGGGGAATTTTCAAGAATATAAAAGATGCTCTTAAATTTGTGCTTTTGTTTCCAGTGCTGTCAAACAAAATTAATTTAAAAGTTTGGATTCCCGTGGTTTTATTTTGAATGGTTAAATCCGCTGATATTTGTATATTTCCAATGCATAAAACTATTCACCCAAATTACCGTCTGGCTGGGTTAATGATATTTGTTGCATACATGGATATGTTTTCCATGTCGTAGTCGTACAGCGTGGAAAGAGACTCTTCGGCCCATCTTGCCCTATTCAGCCAACATGTCCCAGCTATACTAGTCCCACCTGTCTGCATTTGGCCCATATCTCTTTAAACCTATCCTATCCATGTACCTGTCTAAGTATTTCTTAAATGTTGCTGACTCTATGAACTGATGAAATCCAGGCATTTGGGAACAAAATGAGCATGACAAGCCACATATACCAATCTGGTTTGAAGGTTGACCATACCAATCTGGTTGAAGGATTGAAATAAATAGTGCATCAAATAAAAAGAAACTCCAAGCTGAAGACTAGGTTCATTTAATATGAAATCAGTCAAAGAAAATTTAAGAAAAAAAAAGTTTACATTTGCAGAGTGAAACTAAATTGATGTATCTGGTCAATGACTTTTTAATCAAAAGTTCGTGACAAAACAAGTTTTAAATCTTTGTGGGCGAGGTGGCTGCATAGAAAGCAGAAAGGAAAGGTTTTAAAATGGCAGTGGGATTGTTCTCTACCTGAAGGAGGAGATAATTACGATGGAAGGAGTACTGAGAAGGTTGGCCAAATTCATTCTTGAACTGGAGAGCCTATATTTCTAGTTTGGAAGGACGAGAGGTGATATCATTAATTATTAATGGGCCTGTCCCACTTAGGCAACTGCCGGCGACTGTCATAGTTGTAGCAGGTCGCTGAAAAAACGGTTGCTGGACATAAAATTTGAAATAGAATCGTTACTTTAACAATAATTTTAAAAAATGAAGTCGGCACCAGCCTACGTTAACTATGACACCACCTACGTCAGGAGAAGTCGAGCTACGCTCATTGGCGTCAAACCCACTGTCTCAGAAAATGTCTCAACATGTTGAAAATCCAGCGGTGACCAGAAAGACGCTACGACTCTTTGGGCGACTGAGAAGACGACTCACGACCATACAGGTGACACCCCGGCGACCATGTGGCAACAGCCTAGTCACCTGTAGTCGCCTAAAAAATAGCCCAAGTGGGACAGGCCCATGAGGGACTTAACAACCCTAATGTTTCCCTTGGCTGGAGTTATCAGAACCAGAGGTCGTAGAATTGAAATGAGGACAGGGCCAGTAGCATAGAGAGGTGGAATTTCTTCACCATGTGGGTGGTGAACCTTTTGAATCTTCTACCCATGATAGTTGTTGGCGGCTCAGTCGATGAGTATATTCAAGTCGCAGAGAAGTAGATTTGCTGATACAAGGGGTTGGGAGACTTTGCGCGCAAGTGCCACTGAGGGAGAAGAGTAGACATGGTCTTATTATATGGCGAGTTCACACAAGGGCAGCATGGTGGCGCAGTTGTTACCGAACAGTGCCAGGGACCCGGGTCAAAGGACCTGATTCTGCGCTGCATCTCTATAGTCCAAAGGGTTGAATTGCCTTGTACCTCTATGTTCTCTTTGGCAAAAGCTATTGAGAAACAAAAGCTAGGTTAGGGATGTGCAATTGGGCATCACTGGTAAAGCTAGCAGTTATTGCCCATTTCTAATTACCTTTAAGAAGTTGATGACGAGCTTCCTCCTTGAACTGCTCGAGTCTCTTTGGTGAACGTGCTCCCACATTGCTGTTCCAGGATTTAGATCGGGCAACGGTGAAGAAAGAGAAATGTAATGTGAAGTTAGGATGGTGTGTGGCTTGGTGAGGAACCTGCAGAAGATGGGCTCCCAAGCTCATGAGTTCAAAGCCCTTATCCTCAGAAGTAGTGCTCATGGGCTTCGGAGGTTCATTTGGTGTGAGCTTGAAAGTTGCTGCATTTCATTCTGTAGATGGCATAGGCTCGGCCTCTGTGCCTTTAGGATCACTAGTGGGGTACCAATCAAATGGGGATGAATGGGGAAAGGCTTGGATCGAGTGGATGTGGAGAGGATGCGGTAGAGTTGCTGCCTTACAGTGCTTGCAGCACCAGAGACCCGGGTTTGATCCTGACTACGGGTATTGTCTGTACAATTTGTACGTTCTCCCCGTGACCGCGTGGGTTTTCTCCAAGATCTTTGGTTTCCTCCCACACGTACAAATTTGTAGCTTAATTGGCTTGGTATAAATGTAAAATGTCCCTCGTGTGTGTCAGATAGTATTAGTGTGCAGGGATCGCTGGTCGGTGCGGATTCGGTGGGCCGAAGGGCCAGTTTCCGCACTATCGCAAAACAGTATATAAACTAGTGGGAGAGTCTAGGTCTAGAGATCATAGCCTCAGAATTAAAGGACGTTCCTTTCGGAAGGAGATAAGGAGGAATATATTTTGTCAGAGAGTGGTGAATCTGTGCAATTCTTTGCCACAGATGTCTGTGGAGGCCAAGTCAATGGATATTTTTAAGGCAGAGAAAGATAGTCTTGATTAGTACAGGTGTCGGGTTATGGGGAGAAGGCAGGAGAATGGGGGAGATAGATCAGCCATGATTGAATGGCGGAGCAGACTTGATGGGCCGAATCGCCTAATTCTGCTCCTATCACTTATGACCATATGAACCAGAGAAGGTAAATTGGATGAAATTACATGAAAATTACTGACCATCTGAGGTTATTTGAATTCAACAAGAGTCCAGTAGATTATAAAATGGTGAGACAAAAAACTGCTGATGCTGGATTCTGTTGATCAGAAAGTGTTGGAGGAATGCAGCGGGTCAGGCAGCATCTCTGGAGGACATGGATAGGCAATGTTTTGTGTCGGGACCTGTTGTGATGTGCTTTGCTGCATGGAGAGGTGCTATGCCTCAAGCTAAGATTTTGAACAAAGTTTAACGCGTAGGAGACCAGAGATTGAAGTGTTGGACCTGGAGTATTGTGTGCACTTTTGGTCCCCTAATTTGAGGAAGGGCATTCTTGATATTGAGGGAGTGCAGCGTAGGTTTACAAGGTTAATTCCCGGGATGGCGGGACTGTCATATGCTGAGAGAATGGAGCAGCTGGGCTTGTACAGTTTAGAAGGATGAGAGGGTATCTCATTGAAACGTATAAGATTGTTAAGGGTTTGGACCCTTTTATATAATGTATATGTCCATTGTCTATCTTTACTGGTATATAGTCTGTCTGTGTTATAAATATTACTTTGCACATTTGGAGTATGGGGAAACGCAATTTCAATCCTCTGTGTAACTACTTGTTGTAACTACTATTTGAATTGATAATAAAGTTTACTTTGACTTTGACACGTTAGAGGCAGGAAACATGTTCCTGATGTTGGGGCAGTCCAGAACCAGGGGCCAGTTTAAGAATAAGGAGTAAGCCATTTAGAACGGAGTCTGTGGAATTCTCTGCCTCGGGGCGGTGGAGGCGGGTTCTCTGGATGCTTTCAAGAGAGAGCTTGATAGGGCTCTTAAAGATAGCGGAGTCAGGGGATATGGGGAGAAGACAGGACGGCATACTGATTGGGGGTGAAATTGCTGCCTAGCAGTGGCTCTGGCTGAAATGTTACCTTCACCGCTAATTTTAAGTTACCGTGGCTGAAATTGTCTGCTTGATTAGTTTCAAATAATCTTGCGTATTCAGAGTTTCATAATCAATCGAGGTATCTTCTGCAGTGCTGGTGTTGATGCAAGGATCCCACGGATTCATCTCGGCAACTGAATTTCCATTGATGATTGTAAGTAAGAATTATTTGTTCTGCATGTACAGTTGACCTATAGGTTCTTTATTGATGAAAAATCACACTATTCTAATTTGTGGTTCATCGCATTATGTACCTGGCATTAATGTCATGACAAACTACCATTTAAATTTCTGGTAAAGATTGTATTTCATAGATGGACAAGTCTCTTGTGTAAATAAACAATTGGCGTGGATTTTAGTTTAGTCTGCTGAGTATAATTTTGTACGTTATGATAAGTCCAACAACCAAAATAAATGTCAAAAAGTATATGTATATTTCTGCCAGATCAGCCTGAAGAAGGGTCTCGACCCAAAACGTCACCCATTCCTTTTCTTCAACAATGCTGCCTGTCCCACTGAGTTACTCCAGCATTTTGTGTCTATCGCTGCCTGTCATTTTGATTAAGGACAAATACGCTATCTAAAGTCATTTCCAAAAGCATCAACCTCCAAGCTTCCCAAATATACATTGGGTTCTCCGTTAATCTTTGACAATTTCAGCCTGTTAACTGAATGCCAGATCTGTCCACTCCTTTAGGTATAGATTTATTATAGTCACGTGCACTCAACATTGCCATCAAATCAGATAACAGTATACGTAAATACAATCAAGCTAAACTCGAGTACAATAGGTAGACCAAGGGAAAGATGCACAAAATGTAATTCTCAGCCTTGTAGTACCACAGTTCCAGAGGCAATGTCCAATGTACACAATGGGGTTGAGGTAAATTGGCCATTTTGGAACGATCGTTCAGAAGTCTGAATACAGAGGGGAAGAATCTCTTCCTGAGTCCGATGGTGCATGCATCTTCTGCCTGAAGGGAGCAGGTAGAAGGAGGAATGACTGGAGTGGTTGGAGTCTTTGATGTTGGCTGCTGAAGTGTGCTCAAAGTCTTTCCAGCAGCTGTGGTAGACATTGCCTGATTTCTTCCACCTTACCAAGTGCCACTTCATCCCTGATAAATCCAACTCCATTGCTTGCAAATTCAATAGATTTACCTTTGCTGGAGTAGAATGGCAAATCTCATCTTCCAGCATTCCTAACAGCACAATGAATAGCTCCAGCAATCAGTTACTAAGCTCTTGCCCCATATTTGTTATAGATTTCATATCATGTCTTTGATAAATGTTATATTGTGTGCTGATTGTATTTTCTGATTTTAATTGTAGCTGTATATTTTTCTCCCCATAGTTTTATATGATAATGTGCATCATATATATACTTTACGGAATATTGTGGCTCATCTGGTCTGCATGTTATTGGAAAGATTTGTTGAGAATCCAGTTCTGGATCGCTGGAGTTATTTTTCTTGGCATGCTGGAAAAAGCTGTGTTCTATGCAGAATATCAAAACACAAATACTCGTGGAATATCTGGTATGTTTACTACTTGATCTGCCTAATAAATGAAAGTGAAATTGGATAACATGTAAAATGTTAGACTGAAGTTGTTAGCAAATTTAAAGTGTGAGAGAAATAAAATGGTGGTCCATTTTGAATCATCTTTTAATGTGTAACCCTATTGTGTTAATCGGGTTCTGATGCAGGCCAAAGTGCATCTTTGTTGGACTTAAATATTGTACTTAAAAAATTATATTGGCCAAGCCTTGATTTTTTTTTTTCATCACTGGACACATTTAAGTGACAAGATTTATAATTATACTGAATGTTTCTTCTAAGGTGAATTCAACAAGTTAATGAAATCCCAACAATAATTTCTGATTTTCCAGAACTTTTCAACTCTTGACTCCAACATCTTTATCCCACATCTTCAATTGTGAATGCATATATGCCAGATTTCGAGTGATTTCATTAAATATGTTGTTGATATCTTCATTTTGTCATGAAACCGACATCCGACTATCTGTTGTTCAGTTTCATTCACGTCTTGCATTGATGAGAAATTCCTTGCCTTTCCATGTTCAGATAGCGTAGATGTCTTTTGCTATTAGGTCATTGGAGCGCAGAAGGTTAAGGGGGGACTTGATAGAGGTTTTTAAAATGATGAGAGGGATAGACAGAGTTGACGTGGAAAAGCTTTTCCCACTGAGAGTAGGGAAGATTCAACAAGGGGACATGACTTGAGAATTAAGGACTGAAGTTTAGGGGTAACATGAGGGGGAACTTCTTTACTCAGAGAGTGGTGGCTGTGTGGAATTCTTCCAGTGAAGGTGGTGGAGGCAGGTTCGTTTTTATCATTTAAAAATAAATTGGATAGTTATATGGACAGGAAGGGAATGGAAGGTTATGGTCTGAGCGCAGGTATATGGGACTAGGGGAGATTATGTGTTCGGCACGGACTAGAAGGGTCGAGATGGCCTGTTTCCGTGCTGTAATTGTTATATGGTTATATTCATAACTAATAGGAGCAGAATTAGGATATTCAGCCCATCAAGTCTACTCTGCTATTTCAATCATGGCTGATCTATCTCTCCCTCAACCCCATTCTCCTGCCTTGTCCCCATAACCCCTGACACCCTTGATAATCAAGAATCTATCGATCGCCGCTTTAAAAATACACAATAGCTTGGCCTCCACAACGTCATTCTCAGAACATGAGCATGTTGCTCAACAAATACTTTTAATCAGATTAAAAGTATTTAATATTTTAACTAAAAAAAAGAATGAACCTTTGTTCATTCTTTGCTCTTTTCATTGAAATTGAAATTAGTTTTATAAGTTCATCTCCTTTCTGAAGGTATATCCTTTTATTCTGATCTTGTCTTAGACTCTCCCACCAGTGGAAATATCCACTCCACATCCACTCTATCCAGGCCTTTCACTATTCAGTAAATTTCAGTGAGGTTCCCCCCCCCTCCCCCCCCCTCATACTTCTAAACTCCAGTAAGTACAGGCCCAGTGCAGTCAAATGTTCATCATCCGTTCACCCAATCATTCCTGGAATCATTTTCATAAACCTCTTCTGGGCCCTCTCCAAGCGCCAGCACATCCTTCCTCAGATTCTTCTTTTTGAAGAATTTTGGGGTCGTAAAGTAACGTTAACTAATTTAAGTTAACAGTGTCTTGCTATGCTGTGCCATTAGTATGCAAGTATTTCTCTTCCTTATGTTTATTTCCTCTTGTTTGTTACAATGAACCTAACTCCAGTTGCTCTGTCTCTACATCATTGGTGTAATGTTATGTTTATGGCATTAAAGCCTCTATTTCACAAGAGTAAAACCATTTTCCAGAGTAAAGGGCGGCACGGTGGCGCATAGGTAGAGACCATTCATGGTGGCCGACTACAGGTGCAGTTTGTACGGAGTTTGTACGTTCTCCCCGTGACCTGTGTGGGTTTTCTCCGAGATCTTCGGTTTCCTCCCACACTCCAAAAACGTACAGGTTTGCAGGTTAATTGGCTCGGTATAATTGTAAATTATCCCTAGTGTGTGCAGGATAGTGTTAATGTGTGGGGATCGCTGGTCGGTGTGGACTTGGTGGGCCGAAAGGCCTGTTTCTGCATTGTATCTCTAAACTCTGAACTAAACTAGTGGGAGAGTCTAGGTCTAGAGATCATAGCCTCAGAATTAAAGGACATTCCTTTAGGAAGGAGATGAGGAGGAATTTATTTTGTGAGAGGGTGGTGAATCTGTGTAATTCTAGTGTTAATGTGCGGGGGTCACTGATCAGTGAGGACTCGGTGGGCCGAAGGGCCTGTTTACCTAAACTAAACTACTTTAAAAAATGTTGTCCTCTGAAATTCTTCATGGAAAGTTATAGAAATTCCTAGTGACTATTTAAATTTTTTTTTTTTTTTTTTTTTACCCCTTGCAGTGCAAGGTCTCCTGGTCTTTGCAGAGGTAATTTCTGCAGTGAAAAGAACATTGGCTCGCCTCCTTGTGATCATTGTAAGCTTGGGATATGGAATAGTTAAGTGAGTATCTCCTCAAAGCCCTTCAGTCACATCACGGCTGATCTACAGCAATGGTTTTCCTTGCTATTCTTCAATGATACTTTATTGTCACATGTACCTAGCTACATTTACATACGTAGGTTTTGCATACAATCTGGTAAAATCACTCAGCAGGCACTATATAAAGAGTAGCTACATTTCTGCCACTGACGAAATGAGTAAAAGGTTAATCAAACGGTCTTATCTTCTCGCAGTGCTGAACCAGGCAAGCCCATGCTGGGTTTCCCCCTTCCTTCTCAACGGCCCCTTCATTCTCAACGGCCCTCTGCATTCTTTTTTTGACGAGTCTGTTTATTACTGGATTTCATGTGTGTTTTCTTTATTTTCATTATTTTAATCTGTACAGAGAACTTGATTTAAAAATCTTCACAGATTTTGTGACCACTGTTAAGACCGTGTTTCTCTGCCTAGTAGCTTTGATCTTGTTGCAAAGAAGCTGCCTTCAACGGAGGGTTCATGCAAACAACTACTCCACTGAACCTGTTCAGTTCACTGAGTCTTGAGAGCTATGCAAAAACAAACCTCAGGCTCTCGATATTGCAACTCATAAAATACAATTTAGTTTAGAGATACAGCGCAGAAACAGGCCCTTCGGCCCACCAAATCCGTGCCGACCAGCGATCCCCGCACATTAAACTATCCTATACCCATTTGGGACATTTTTTACATTTACCAAGCCAATTAACCTACAAACCTGTATGTCTATGGAGTGTGGGAGGAAACCGAAGATCTTGGAGAAAACCCACGCAGGCCACGGGGAGAACGTACAAACTCCGTACAGACAGCACCCGTAGTTGGGATTGAACCCGGGTCTCCGGCGCTGCATTCGTTGTAAGGCAGCAACTCTACCGCTGCGCCACCGTGACCGCCCCTCTTCAGATTTTGCTCCTCGCATTTGGTGTGTTGATTAGATTCTGAAACGTTCAGTGCTCAGTGAGTCTGAGTGATACAATGTAGAAACAGGCCCTTCGGCCCAACTTTCCCACACCGACCAAATTGCCCCATCCACACCGGTCCCACCTGCCTACCTTTGGCCCATATCCTTCTAAACCTATCCTGCCCATATACTTTTGCAAATATCTCTTAAATGCTCTGATAATAACCTGCCTCGACTAACTCCCCCGTCAGCTCCTTTCATATACCCAACACTCTTTGTTTAAAAAAAAAAAAAAAAGTTTCCCCTCGGTTTCCTGTTAAATATTCCCCCCCCCCCCCTTCAGCCTATGTCCTCTGGTTCTCGATTCCCCTACCCTGGGCAAACGATCCGATGTGCATTTACCTAACCTATTCCCCTCATGTTCTTGTATACCTCTATAACAACACCCCTCATCCTCATCTTCTGAATTTTATATGTGGTGAGATTTCTGCTTCAGGCCCACACCCATACTTGGGTGAAAACACTTTCCCTCCATTTTCCTTTCACTCTAATTCTGGGGGTGGCACGGTGGTACAGCAGTAGAGTTGCTGCCTCACATTCCCCAGAGACTGGCGTTTGATCCTGACAAGGGTGCTGTCTGTACGGACTTTTTCCTTATCTCAGTACAAAATGGCCTGCCCTTTATTCTTAAACTGTGGCCCCTGGTTCTGGATTCCCCCAACATCGGGAACATGTTTCCTGCATCTAGCGTGTCCAATCCCTTAATAATTTGATGTGTTTCTATAAGATTCCCTCTCATCCTTCTAAATGCCAGTGAATACAAGCCCAGTCGCTCCATTCTTTCATCATATGACAGTCCCGCCTTCCAGGGAATTAACCTGGTGATCCAACTCTGTACTCCCTCAATAGCAAGAATGTCCTTCCTCAAATTAGAAAGGATATTCACAGGGAGAATGTGGAAATTGCACACAGTCAGCCCCTATTTTAGGGTTGATCCTCGGTCAGGGTAGAACCCTTGTCTCTGGTGCCGAGGCAGCCACTCTGCCAGCTACACCAGTGCATCGCCCCTAGTTTCAGTTCATACTTCTGTTGCAGAAACACTGAACCAGTCCACCGGTGGTGGAAGAAGCCTTTGGAAATGGTATATTTACACCAGTGTAGTTGAAGTTCAGTTTCAACCAAAACCAGAGTGTTGATGACCAGCACTGCTACAGAGGTTGATAGATTTTTAGACAATAATGGAATGGGGTTGGTGCAGTAAAGTAGCCATAAAATTATTGCATGATAGGGCGACACGATGGCACAGCGGTAAAGTTGCTGTCACACAGCGCCAGAGACCTAGGTTTGATCCTGACTATGGGTGCTGTCTGTATGGAGTCCCTGTGATTACGTGGGTTCTCTCTGGCTGCTCCGGTTTCCTCCCACACCCCAAAGACGCACAGGTTTGTAGGTTAATTGGCTTCGGTAAAAAATTGTACATTGTCCTTAGTATGAAGGATAGTGCAAGTGTACGGGGTGATCGCTGGTTGGTGCGGACTCAGTGGGGCCAAACAGCCTGTTTCCGCGCTGTAACTCTAAAAGATAGAGCGGGCTCAGAGAGAAAATTGGCTCACTGCTTCTGTCATCTGCTCTCTAGGCAGGTTAATAGTTATCAGTAAATGTGTGTTTGAAATACATATCCTTTTTCTGCTTGTGTACAGGCCTCGATTGGGCACAGTCATGCATAGGGTGATCGGACTGGGAGCCCTCTACCTTGTTTTTGCAGCCGTCGAAGGAGTCTTGAGAATTACAGGGGTAAAGTGAAACCTAACTCCCGAACCTTGCACTGAAAAATTCCGCAAAAATGAAGTGTTGTCAGAAATGTTTGATTCGCACACTCTTTCAGAAAGGACAATTTTCTTGTTTACCTGAGTTAAGGATATCTTGTTCACGAAGAAGCTAAGAGGAATGCCGAGCAAAGTAATTAGGTCAGCAAACTCCATGTCAGACAAAGCGCCAAGCAGTTTGATCACGCCACCTATTTAATCCATTTTGCAATCCTCGTGACAACAAAAGACTCTTTAATAGATTCTGAAACTTGGAAAAGAACCAGCAAAACTGATCCGAAGCAATGGAATGTGCAGGAAAGAACTGCAGATGTGGGTTAAATGGAAAGTAGACACAAAATGCTGGAGTAACTCAGCGGTACAGGCTGCATCTCTGGAGAGAAGGAATGGCCCTTCTGAAGGGTCTTGACCCGAAACATCACCCATTCCTTCTCTCCAGAGATGCTGCCTGTCCCGCTGAGTTACTCCTGCATTTTGTATTTACCAAAGCAACAGAACGTAAATAGGAAAGGATTTGTAGAATATACTTTTTCAGCTTTGAAAATTACCTCGGGGAGGTAGTAAAAGGTGTTTTATTAGAATAGAATAGATCGATTGAAATAATTTGAGAAGATATACATTCAAATGAGTAAAATCTAAATTTAAGCATGATATTAATGTTCATGTCATGACTCGTGTACAATGGCTAACAAATGTGAAAGCTGAGGTCATTTTAACACTTGGAAATTTAGGATTATTTGTAAATATGGAAGTGACTTCAGACTTCGTTTTGATATTTTCATATCATTATATTTGTTGATATATGTGGTACTTGTGACCAGAATTTCACATGTCTTGTTTAAGTTTATTATTGTCATGTGTACTGAGGTACAGTGAAAAGCCTTACTTAATGTGCTATCCAATCAAATCAGATGATAATATACAGACTAATGCTATCAAGCGCGACACGTATGTACAAAAGGCATAGAGCAAAGAGAAAGATACAGGTCTGAGCATTGGAACTAACCAGTTCCAGAGGGAAAAGTGCAATGACTGCGTGAGGTAGGTTGGAGAATTGGAACTGTACCCCAGCTTGTGAGAATCGGGACTGTACCCAAGCTTATGGGGTTGCATGTGCCATATCAGAACCACTCTTCGAGGGAAGGAGTGAGAAGCTGTAATACAAGTATAGTTATTGGTTTGACCATTGAATTGAAAATTAAATTCTCCAACTTCTGGTAACCTCTACAAAATACTCCCCGCTATCTCTCCCCTCCACTTCCACCGACGTTCCTAAATAATTCGCACTTTGTCACTCCCCTGTCTTCACAATTCGCAACTCTCTATTCCTATCGTCTCACCCCCTCTATTGGTTAATCTCTGGCCTTTGCCCAACCATCTGCCTATTGGGGGAAAAAACCCCATGCAATCAGTCTGAAGAAAAGTCCTGAACCAAATCAGCACCTATCTATATTATGTTTATGTCTTTGGAGCAGAATTGAGTCATTCGGCCCATCGAGTCATCTCTGCCATTTAATCATGGCTGATCTATCTTTCCCTCTCAACCACATTCTCCTGCCTTCTCCCCATAACCCTCGACACACTTACTACTGAAGAAAAGAATCTGTCAATCTCTGCCTTAAAAATCCCCAATAGCTTGGCCTCCACAGCCTTCTGTATTCTCCAAGGATGCTCTATGACCAGCTGAAGTACTCCAGCATCTTGTATTTGCCCTGGGTAAACCAGAATCTGTAGACCCTTGTTAGACTCAAAAAGCTGGAGTAACTCAGCAGGTCAGACAGCATAATTGGAGAAATGCTTTACTTCCCTCCAGAGATGCTGTCTCTGCTGGGTTACCATTCGGCCCTTCGAGCCAACACCACCATTCATTGTGATCATGCCTGATCGTCCCCTAGGAATAACCCGTGCCTGCCTTCTCCCCATATCCCTTGACTCCACTAGCCCCTAGAGCTCTATCTAACTCTCTCTTAAATCCATCCAGTGACTTGGCCTCCACTGCCATCTGTGGCAGGGAATTCCACAAATTCCCAACTCTGGGTGAAAACATTTTTTCTCACCTCAGTCTTAAATTACCTCCCCTTTATTCTAAGACTGTGGCCCCTGGTTCTGGACTCATTTTTCTCATTTTTCCTGCATCTAGCTTGTCCAGTCCTTTTATGATTTTATATGTTTCTATAAGATACATTCTTCCTTCTAAACTCCAGTGAATACAAACCTAGTCTTTTCAATCTTTCCTCATATGACAGTCCCGCCATCCCAGGGATCAATCTCGTGAACCCACGCGGCACTGCCTCAATCACAAGGATGTCCTTCCTCAAATTAGGAGACCAAAACTGTACACAATACTCCAGATGTGGCCTCACCAGAGCCCTATACAACTGCAACTGCAGGTTACTGCAGCATTTTGCAGTCTATCTTCGGTTTAAACTAGCATTTGCAGTTCCTCCCTACACATCTCGTCTGTAGACCCTTGTTTCTATTTGATAGTTATTGGCTGCTTGCTGATTTCGTATTAAGGGGCACAGTTTAATTTCCATGTATTATTTGAAATGTAATTCACTATTCTCTATTTTCTAATTTAAAATCTTCCTTTACACTCAGAATGACTCTAATTATATAATTTACTAGACAAGTGCAGACCCGTTGGGTCTGTTCCCCCAACGTGCGGTTGTGTGGGGGGGGGGGGGCAGCATGCTGCGTCACACACCCCAACTATCCCCCCCCCCCCCCCCACCCCCACCACACTCGCGCTAATTATCCCCCTTAATATTACCCCCCTGAGTTACTCCAGCTTAATTTGCTCCTTTGGATCAATCAACCATTCGGGACCTTGTCAAATGCCTTACTAAAGTCCATGCACACCACATCCACTGAAGAGAGGAGAGGGAGAGAGGAGAGGGGGGTAGAGGAGGAGGGGGGGGGGGAGGGGGGGGGGGGAGAGGAGAAGGGGGGGGGGGGGAGGAGAAAAGGGGGGGGAGGAGGGAGGAGGAGAGAGAGGAGGGGGGGGGGGGGAGATAGAGAGTGCCTTTGAACTCAGACATCCAATGAAGGAGGAGGGGGTAGAGGAGAGGGGGAGAGGGGAGGGAGGGGGGGGGAGAGGGGGGGGGGGGGGGGGGGGGGGGGGGAGAAGAGAGGGGGGTTACTTCAACTCAAACAACCATTTGCAGGCAGTGCTTTTTTCCTTCAAACTAACCATAACCATATTTTCATTTTCAAACCAAATTAAGGGTACTTACTCACAGCTGTGTAGACATTTGTTCAGTCATTCAGAGCTCAGACCTCCATCTTGTAGAGACTGATTGGGGCACACCACTTGCAGAGACTGATTGAGGCACACCACTTCCTGGTTTTATAGTCCCTCCCCCCTGCCGCCAGCGGGGGCAGCAGAGAGAATGGGGAATTTTGTAAAATCATTAATATCTCTGTCATATTTCATCGATGGGAAAAATCCTCGGCACGCATACGGCGGAGGGGGGCTCTGAGCGAGGTGGCCAAAAATGACGGCCGTAGGTAGCGGCGTTCTCTCGGAAATCGCAGCACAGATCGCCAAAACCGGTCAAGAACAGAGTTTTAGTAATATATAGATTGTCACTGTGAAACCAATTCTCAGATAATCTAATATTTCCTTTCTCTAACACTGCAGGATCGGAGAAGCGTTCCCGTTTTGGTGGCTGAAATATTTTTAGCAGTGATCGATTCCTTTTTTGTGTGGTTCATATCCTTTTCAAGTACCCGATGTTCCCTCAAAATATGCCAATCTTCATCTGAACTGTTCCTGTGTAAGAGATCATAGACTGAACTCCCTTACTCACCAACAATAAAATAGACGTCTTCACGCCTGATGAGTTTACAGTTCCCAGGCAGCACAAAGACTATTTGATTCATTATTTGTGAAAAATTCCCAGACTTAATCTGTAGTTTATGCTCGTTTAGGGTGGCACGATGGTGCAGCGGTAGAGTTGCTGCCTTACAGTGCTTGCAGCGGCGGAGACCCAGGTTCGATCCTGACTACGGGTTCTGTCTGTACGGAGTTTGTACGTTCTCCCCGTGACCTGCGTGGGTTTTCTCCGAGATCTTCGGTTTCCTCCCACACTCCAAAGATATACAGGTTTGTTGGTAAATTGGATTGGTAAATGTAAAAATTGGCCCTAGGGTGTGTAGGATAGTGTTAATGTACGGAGATCACTGGTCGGCGTGGGCCGAAGGGCCTGTTTCTACGCTGTATCTCTAAACTAAGCTAAACAACCACTATCTTAAACTGCTACTTTGATTCCAGTTTTCTCTCTTCGCTGTTATCAATTGGTACTTTTCTCTATAACGTAACCTGCTCTGCTGATTTGGCATATAGACCAGTTTGCATTAATAGAGAGAGAGAGAAAAACTGAAGTAATGTTTTGGGTAGATAACATTATGTTAGAACAAGGATAAAAGATTGGTTGTGGCATTATTGAATCCCAAACACCGCAAAGGAAGTTGAGGTTTTGTTCCTCATGCCTGCGTTGGGCTTCATTGGAAAAGTGAAGATGGTCAAAGATTGGGATTAGAGTGGGAATGAGTGATGGTTACATTGAGCTTGATGTTGATGCCTCCCACTACTCAATAGCTTCTGTGGCCTCCTTTTGCGTATTAGGTATGCATTAGTGAAACACTGATGGAGAGGGGAATCTAGGTGAAAAGGAATTTTAATGGTTTGGATTTGTTTTCTCATGGCTACATTTCAATGACACATATAGTGATTATTATCCTTTTTAAATGCTCTTTTACTTTATTACTGAAAACATTCTCCTTAGCTTTTGCTACATATTTGTTAGCCTGGCTCAAACTATTAAAATGCTGAAATTGAGGAAAAATACAGTGAAGCTTTCACTGTACAGACATTTTACCAACACATTGATATTTGCCATAATAGGTGAGTCACCTCCAGTATATCCAAGTTATTCCAGTGAATTTATCAATATACTATAATAATCCAATTGTCTTCGATTTCTAGCATCAATTGGATTTATGGCATGGACAACCAAGAAGTTCAGATTGACACCGTGTCAGTCAGTAAGTTAAATTATTTTTTATAATTTTCTTTTGCTGTGGACGTTCAGCCTTTTGAAATGCTGAGTGTAATCACACTGATGCTAGTGATTCACAATGGGAGTTAGTGGTTGCCTTAACCCTGAGAGGATTCATGAACTTGAATCCTTGCCACTGTTATGTCCCGCTGTGTTAGATAACATCTTCCAAGATGGCTACCAAACCAGACGATTATTTGTGTGGGAAGGCACTGCAGATGCTGGTTGAAACCGAAGGTAGACACAAAATGTTGGAGTAACTCAGTGGGACAGGCAGCATCAAGGATAAATGTGGATAAGCATGTGGATAAATGTGAGGTTATCCACTTTGGTGGCAAAAACAGGAAAGCAGACTATTATCTAAATGGTGGCCGACTAGGAAAAGGGGAGATGCAGCGAGACCTGGGTGTCATGGTACACCAGTCATTGAAAGTAGGCATGCAGGTGCAGCAGGCAGTGAAGAAAGCGAATGGTATGTTAGCTTTCATAGCAAAAGGATTTGAGTATAGGAGCAGGGAGGTTCTACTGCAGTTGTACAGGGTCTTGGTGAGACCACACCTGGAGTATTGCGTACAGTTTTGGTCTCCAAATCTGAGGAAGGACATTATTGCCATGGAGGGAGTGCAGAAAAGGTTCACCAGACTGATTCCTGGGATGTCAGGGCTGTCTTATGAAGAAAGACTGGATAGACTTGGTTTGTACTCTCTAGAATTTAGGAGATTGAGAGGGGATCTTATAGAAACTTACAAAATTCTTAAGGGGTTGGACAGGCTAGATGCAGGAAGATTGCTCCCGATGTTGGGGAAGTCCAGGACAAGGTCACAGCTTAAGGATAAGGGGGAAATCCTTTAAAACCGAGATGAGAAGAACTTTTTTCACACAGAGAGTGGTGAATCTGTGGAACTCTCTGCCACAGAGGGTAGTCGAGGCCAGTTCATTGGCTATATTTAAGAGGGAGTTAGATGTGGCCCTTTTGGCTAAGGGGATCAGAGGGTATGGAGAGACGGCAGGTACGGGATACTGAGTTGGATGATCAGCCATGATCATATTGAATGGTGGTGCAGGCTCGAAGGGCCGAATGGCCTACTCCTGCACCTAATTTCTATGTTTCTGTTTCTATGATGCTTTCAACCCGAAAAGACACCAATTCCTTCTCTCCAGAGATGCTGCCTGTCCCACTTAATTACTCCAGCATTTTGTGTCTATCTCCAGACAATTATTTGCTTGCCAAAGAAGCAGATCAACAAACACATATTACAATCGCCACACTTTTAAATCTCTACCTCCTACAGCAACATTTCTTACTTTTAACTATAAATATCCTTAAACTCTCACTCACTACAAATTAGCCTTTTCTTATTCAAGCTCCCAATTTGTACATTGTTGTCTGGATTGAATCTAATTTTACCTGTATTTTAAAATTGGCAGGATTGGATGGAGCTATGGGTGGATGATGCTTTCTGGAGACTTCTCTTCTCTGTGATTCTCTTAGTTATAATGTTCCTCTGGAGACCATCGGCAAATAATCAGAGGTAAGCCTTTCTAATACTTTTTGTGGAGAATTTAATTATTTATTTCCCCTCTACTTTGCCTTCCTTTAGTTCTGTTGCCATGATGTCATTGCATATGGCCTGTTTCCTCTAAGAATAAAGAAATTAAGAATTAGGTTTGGAAGTAGGCCTTTTAAGGGCCTGTACCACTTGGGCGTCATTTGAGTGTAATTTACACGTCACGATGAACGACACGTGTGGCGTGCAGCACACGTGAGTGCGCATTGCGCGCGCATTGTACGTGGTGACATGGGCAGTTGCGCGCGGCCCCCCAGTATGTACAAAATCTTTGTGCACCATCTGCGTGATGCGCAAATGAAGTCCAAGTGGGACAGACCTTTTAGCTCCTGGGGTCTGCTTTGTCATTCAACAAGATCGTGACTCATCTACCTCAGCACTACTTTCCTGCCTGATCTCTGAGACCTGGATTCGATCCTGACTGGTTTGTCTGTTCTCCCTGTGTCCGGGTGGGATTCCTCCGGGTGCTCCGGTTTCCTCCCACATCCCAATGACATGCAAGGTTTGTGGGAAAATTGGCTTCTGTAAATTGTCCCTACCTGTGTAGGATAGGGTATGGGTGATAGTTGGATAGCACAAACTCGATGGGCCAAAAGGCCTGTTTCCACGCTGTATCTCTAAACTAAAATAAACATACAACGCAGAGCAGTACATCACATCACATCACAAAAATCTTCAGTTAATATATTGTTAATTCTTAGCTTTGATAAATAGAATTTGTATTATTGATGAAATAGCCATAATGTTAAGGGCCTGTCCCACTGTGGCGACCTAATCCACGAGTGCAGACGAGTTTGCCCTCAACTCTTATTCGCAGCATGGTCGACACGAGGTCCTAGGAGGCCTTTGTAACTCTCCTTCATGTTCGAGAGCAGTCCCCGCGTACTCGAGGCCTCAGCTAGGTCGCGGCGTATTTTTCAACATGCTGAAAAATGCCCGCGAGTAAAAAAAAAAAGGGCGCTGTGAAAAAATCTATATATTTTTTTACTCATGGGTTTAGTTGAAGTAGGTCGTAGAAGGTCGGCATGTTCTTCATAGGTAATCGAGGGTAGTGGAAGGCAATCGAAGGTAGTTGTAGATAGTCTTCAACATAGTCAAAGGAGGTCTTCTACGTGACATTTTTTTTAAAACTCTTCTAAACTCTTCTAAACTCTCCAATTAGGTCGCCACAGTGGGACAGCCCCTTAATGCTGTTAGATTTCAAGGCTCAGCACCCCGCCCCTCCCTACGCTGTAACTTGGTGACACTGGTGGTAAGGAGTCAAGAGTGTTTTGTTGTCATATATCCCACATAGAACAGCAGCAGCACAACACAAGATGTAAACATAGTACACTGTAAACAATATAATAAACAGGAAAGAAAATGTCATGTGAGCATACTCCCTGGGTCACTAATTTTGGAGGATTAGGCAATGTTTATTATATTGAGATTGTGAACTTGTTCTTTATTCTGATTGTGGCATTTTCCTCTCGTGCACGACTTCAGATATGCATTTACCCCTCTTATTGATGACCCAGACGATGAAGCGAATGAGCTGATTGGAGAAAACTTTGGTAAGTGTGCATCTCTATTCAGAAATATTTAATCATCTATTACTTCTGAGAATTGATGCCTGTTATGGCCCCCATTTTTACTATTCCACAAACTGTGAATTGTGGGCGCACAGTGGCGCAGTGGTAGAGTTGCTGCCTTATTGGGTTCGATCCAGACTACGGGTTCTGTCTGTCCGGAGTTTGCACGTTCTGCCTGTGTCCGCGTAGGTTTTCTCCGCGTGCTCTGGTTTCCTCCCACATTCCAAAGACATGGTTTGTAGATTAATTGGCTTCTGTAAATTGTCCCTAGTGTGTTGGATAGAACTACCGTGTGGATGATCACTGGTTAGGATGGGCTGAATGGCCTGTATCCAATGCCATATCTAAACTATAAACTAAACAAATAGTGTTACAAAAATAAATATATTCTTTTTTTTTTAAATTTATTAGAAGCAAATGAACAATCGGCATATCAAAAGATACAGTTATTGTACAGCTTCAATTTTAACTTTTTAACTTAAAATAGAGGGAAAGAAAAGAGAAAGGACGAGAGGGAGAAACATAGAAACATAGAAATTAGGTGCAGGAGTAGGCCATTCGGCCCTTAGAGCCTGCACCACCATTCAATATGATCATGGCTGATCATTTAACTCAGTATCCCGTACCTGCCTTCTCTCCATACCCTCTGATCCCCTTAGCCAAATCTAACTCCCTCTTAAATATAGCCAATGAACTGGCCTCAACTACCCTCTGTGGCAGAGAGTTCCAGAGATTCACCACTCTCTGTGTGAAAAAAGTTCTTCTCATCTCGGTTTTAAAGGATTTCCCCCTTATCCTTAAGCTGTGGCCCCTTGTCCTGGACTTCCCCAACATCGGGAACAATCTTCCTGCATCTAGCCTGTCCAACCCCTTAAGAATTTTGTAAGTTTCTATAAGATCCCCTCTCAATCTCCTAAATTCTAGAGAGTATAAACCTAGTCTATCCAGTCTTTCTTCATAAGACAGAAAAAGTGAGATGTGCAAAGATAGAACCCCTAGATTACCAAAGTAGTGTAGCTAGAGTGGGTAAAAGGAAGAGTGAAAAAGGGAAAAAAAGAACAAAAAGAAAAAGAGAGAAAAAAGTGGTGATATACCTGCCTCTCGTCCCTCCCCACCCACCTCACCCAGCCCATAATTGGATCTAAATCCAAAGTTGGGTTGCACCATACTATCCTTGTAAGAATTCGGTGAATGTTGTCAATGTCTTGGAAAAATGATCTGGTTTTTCTGCCAAAACAAGTTTAATATTTTCAAGATGTAGTGTCTCAGACATGTTTGTAATCCACATCTTAACAGTAGGGACTGATGTATGTTTCCAAAATTTAAGTATTCGTTTGTTCGCCGTTATCAGGCCATAATTAAGGAAATTGTTACAAAAATATTAGTCAAGATTACTCTCAAACTTGTTTGTTGCAGTAAAAAAAAATGTATAAAGATGTGCAGTTTAACTTTTTTTTTTACAACAATAGTAATGAGATATAAACTAGTCTATGTTTCTTGTCTTTTTTAGACATTAAGCGAAATACACAATTGTTCATTAATAATCCATGTTTTTGTCTGTGTACTGCTTAGCCGATGGAATGAAGAAACGAACATCCAACATACGGGCTAATGGATTAACAAAACCGTCTTCCAAATTGGTGAGTAGTTTTGTTCATTCTTCATGGCATGGGCAAAATACCGATAAGAAATCGGACGCAAAGTATTGAATGTGTTCAGGTTTAACTTAATTTAAGTGTAAGAAGGAACTGCAGATAGTGGTTTAAACCGAAGATAGACACAAGATGCTGGAGTACCTCAGCGGGACAGGCAGCATCTCTGGAGAGAAGGAATGGGTGACTTTTTGGGACGAGACCCTTCGTCTGACTCTCAATGTCTGAAAAAGGGTCATGACATAAAACATCAGCCATTCCTTCTCTCCAGAGATGCTGCCTGTCCCGCTGCGTTACTCCAGCATTTGTGTCTTTCTTTGAATATTTTAAGTATCTATAACCTCCTCCAGCTGCACAAAGCTCCTTGCCAGCTACACTAATTCTTGTCCCTCTGGCCTCACTCCCGTGGCCTACCATCTTTGCTCTTCCATTGATGGTCATGCATTCAATCATACAAGATCTAAGATGTTGTATTCTGTTCCAAAACCTCTCGGTCTCTTCAACTCTTTGGGTCGGTTACGTACAACCCATCCTAATATTTGCCTCTTGTTTGCCTCGTCTCCCTTCTAGAGCATTTTAACCATGTTACATGTGCCAAAAAGAGGAATGTGGTTAGGAAATACTTTGGAATATGTTGCATAGATAAAATGCAGCTTGCCCCGCTGAGTTGCTCCAGCGCTTGTCTTTTGTTTTTGTAAACTAGAATCTGCAGTTCCTTGTTTCTACGGAAATGTAGAAACAAAAAACTGCCCATGCTGATCTACAAAAAAGAGACAGAAAGAGTTGGAGTAACTCAGCGGGTCGGGTAGCATCTCTGGATAAGTTCTCCAGGGATGTTGCATTTGTTCATCCATTGGTGGTTTTGCAATCAGTCAAACGGGATCCGAGATGTTGAATTATTTTCCTAAACCCCTCAGTTTGATCAATTCTGTGCTCCTCAACCAGGGGCCAGTCCACAACCAGGGGCCACAGTTTAAGAATAAGGGGTAAGCCATTTAGAACGGAGATGAGGAGACACTTTTTCATACAGAGAGTGGTGAGTCTGTGGCATTCAGCAGTGACTCGCCAGGTTGACATTGGTGATGAATTGTTATGCCATGATGAAAGATAAGACCATAAGACATAGGAGCCGAATTAGGCCATGCAGCCCATTGAGTTTGCTCCATTAGTTAATCAGTTTGGTTTCAGTTTAGTTCATTGTCGCGTGTACCGAGGTACAGTGAAAAGCTTTTGTTGCGCGCTATCCAGTCAGCAGAAAAAAACAGTACATGATTACAATCGAGCCGTTTACAGTGTACAGATACATACACTGGGCATGGGCGATCATGGTGGCACAGCATTAGAGTTGTTGCCTTACAGCGAATGTAGCGCCGGAGATCAGAGTTCGATCCCGACTACGGGTGCTGTCTGTAAGGAGTTTGTACGTTCTCCCCGTGACCTGCGTGGGTTTTCTCCAAGATCTTCGGTTTACTCCCACATTCCAAAGACGTACAGGTTAATTGGCTTGGTAAATGAAAAGTTGTCCCTAGTCAGTGTAGGATAGTGTTAATGTGCAGGGATCGCTTGTCGGCACGGACCCGTTGGGCTGAAGGGCCTGTTTCCGCACTGTATCTCTAAACTAAACTAAATGATAAGGGAAAAACATTCAGTGCAAGGTAAAGCCAGCAAAATCTGATCAAGGATAGTCTGAGGGTCACCAATGAGGTAGATAGTAGTTCAGCACTGCTCTGGTTGTGGAAGGATGATTTGGTTGCCTGATAACAACTGGGAAGCCTGATCATTCTATCATGGCTGTTCTATTGTTCCCGCTCAACCCCATTCTCCTGCCTTCTCCCCATAACCTCTAATATCTTGACTAATCAAGAATCTATCAATTTCTGTTTTAAAAATGCCCACTTACTTGGCCTCCACAGCCGTTTGTAGCAATAAATTCCACAGGTTACCAATTTTGCCTGGGCAAGGTACCAGTAGCGTACTCTGTATCTATTTTCACCAAAGGGAAGGACATGGAGGGCAATGAGATCAGTGTGGAGAATACTGATATACAAGGGCAGATTGAAATTGAGGAGGAAATCTCCAGTGCCTGATGGGATCTCTTCCAGGATATTGAGAGAGGCAAGAAAGAAAATTGCAGGAGCCTTGATGAAGAACTTTGCATCTTCTCTGGCCACAGACAAAGTCCCAGAGAACCAGAGAGTCGCTAATGGGTTTTTTTGTCAGAAGGGAAGTGGAGAATCCAGGGAATTATAGGCTGGTGAGCCTCATGTCAATGGTGTTTTCAATCTCCAACATTGCTTTTCATTCTCTGCTCCATTTATACCTCCCCAAACAGCTCAGCCACCATTAACAAGCCACAACGCATCCTCTCACGTTCTTGGTCGAAACTTCAACACAAATATTCCTTTTGTTCCTTCCAACAATTAAGAAATGTTCCCGATGTTGGGGGAGTCCAGAACCAGGGGCCACAGTTTAAGAATAAGGGGTAGACCATTTAGAACTGAGACGAGGAAAAACCTTTTCAGCCAGAGAGTTGTAAATCTGTGGAATTCTGTGCCTCAGAAGGCAGTGGAGGCCAATTCTCTGGCTGCTTTCAAGAGAGCTAGATAGGGCTCTTAAAGATAGCCGAGTCGAGGGATATGGTGAGAAGGCAGGAACGGGGTACTGAATGTGGATGATCAGCCATGATCACAGTGAATGGCTCAAAGGGCCGAATGGCCTCTTCCTGCATCTATTGTCTATTCTCTCAAAGTAGAATACTCATATTTTCTCCTTTTGATGTAAGGTCATCAACTAGAATTGCTAACTGTTCCTCTTCTCACAGATGCTCCTTAAAACACCGATTCTGATTTTGGATTTCCAGCATTTGCGGATGTTTTTTTTCTGCATTTCTTTTCAATCCCTTTTCAAAACATTTCCCAATCCGGTCATCCCTCCTCCTCCCTGCTCCCGTCCGGCAGAAGGTATAGAATCTTGAAAGCACGCACCACCAGACGCGGGAACAGCTTCTTTCCCACCCCGCTCAAATTATCAGGCTTCTGAACGGCCCTTCCATAAGCTGGGGCCCTGTCTGATGTACCTCTCCCCCATTGAGGACATTGGACATTGTCTAAGTAACTGATGTGCTACAATGCTGAGAGCTATATTAGTTTATTTTAGGGACACAGCACAAAAACAGACCCTTTGGCCTACCCGTGATCCCTGAATGCTATACACTAGGAACAATTTTTACTGAAGCCAATCAACCTACAAACTCAAACGTCCTTAGAGTGTGGGAGGAAACCAGAGCACCTAGAGAAAACCCACTCGGGTCACACGGAGAAGGTACAACCACTGTACAGACAGCACCCATAGTCGGGATTGAACCTGGGTCTCTAGTGCTGTGAGGCAGCAACTCTATTGCTACACCACCTGATAGTCTGCACTCTCCCCTTACTCTATGTATTGTACTTGAGTCTGAACTGATTGTATCTATTTATGGTATTCTGATGCGTTTGGATAGCATGCAAAATAAAGCTTGTCATGGTACGTCGGTACATGTGACAATAAAACCTTAAACCTACACCTGAAATGTGGTTTGTTTTATTGTTAATAGGATGAAGATTTGAAGTGGGTGGAAGACAACATTCCTTCGATAACAGATGTGTACGTATCAGCATTTTATTCTACCCACTCCACATTATTCAATGTTTAGTACTTTGCCCCTCTCTGCTGTGCACGCTGTCATTTCCTTGTGGCAACACGCCAGTTGTTACTCAGACTCGCCCTCCGCCCATTCTCAGAGGCATTAACCAAACACAAAGTGCAATTGTGACCAAAGCTATCAGTTGATTGAAATGAATCATTTAATGCAATTCAATAGCACATTGGATCAAAGCTTGAATTGTTCATTTGATTCTTTACCACTGCTCCCTAAGTTCATTTGATCTCTGGATTTCATCTTCCTTATCAGAAGCACTAACACAGATATTTGCTGCACACAGACGCAGGTGTTATTCTCCCCATCCACCATCTCATGACAGTGATCTTGTGTTCTCCCACCGGTCCATGTTCATTTTCTCACAATACATTTGATTGTTTGAATACAATCTTGCTTTCCACTCAATTTAACTTAGTCGGCTTGAAAGGCCAAATCTTTTCAGCTCGAACTTGCCATGTAGTTGCAATATACTTCAAATATGCTGTTAGCCTAGCGTGCTGAGGATTCTCGTTGTGCCAGATCAGCATGTTTCTGGACTATTGGATAGTCATTCATACCCCAATATGCTTAGAATAGTACAGCGCAAGAACAGGCCCTTCGGCCAAAACATCAATGGATATTTTTACAGCAGAGATAGATAGATCTTTGATTAGTACGGGTGTTAGAGGTTATGGGGAGAAGGCAGGAGGTTGGGGTTGAGAGGGAAAGAAGGATCAGCCATGATTGAATGGCAAAGTACATCTGAAGGGCCGAATTTCTGCATCTAACACTTTTAACCTTGTGTGTAGGAAGTAGCTGCAGATGCTGGTTTAAACCGAAGATAGACACAAAATACTGGTGTAACTCAGCGGGACAGGCAGAATCTCTGGAGATAATTGTCAGTCTGAAGAAGGGTCTTGACCCGAAACGTCACCCATTCCTTCTCTCCAGAGATGCTGCCTGTCCGGCTGAGTTACTCCAGCTTTTTATGGCTACTCATGATCTGTGCAGAACACATTGCGAAGATAAACTAATAGTCAGTCATGCAGCATAGAAACATTATACGTAATGTTTTGATTTTAATCAATAAAAGTAACATTTATACAATTACTAGACAAAGTGGGACCCAATGGGTCCCATGTTCACACAAGAGGACTGGTCCCCCAACGCAATATTCCACCTCTCCACCAATTCCAATATTGGTGGCCAGTGGGGGGGGGGTACTTTCTGGAGTGCTAGTATGGGTATAGTGGGCAGAAGGGACTGGTTTCCAGAGGGTTAGAATGGACATTGTGGGCCGAATGGATTCTTGGGCTGGCAACAGGCCTGCTGGGCTGGCAGTTCAGTCACTCGGTCCTGGTGGGCTGGCAGCTCAGTCACTCAGGCCTGGTGGACTGGCAGTTCAGTCACTCGGGGCTGGTGGGCTGGCAGCTCAATCACTCACGGCTGGTTGGCTGACAGTACGCTCACGGCTATTCCTTGAAATTGCATTTCAAGCAGAGTGCAGGCCACCACATTCAATTTCATAGCATTTCAAGCAGAGTGCAGGCCACCACATTCAATTTCATAGCATTTCAAGCAGAGTTCAGGCCACCACATTCCATTTCATAGCATTTCAAGCAGTGCAGGCCACCACATTCCATTTCATAGCGGAGGAGGACTGTGAGTAAGACGGCCAAAAATCATAGCTATATAGGGTAGCGTTTTTTCTAAAATCTATATACAGCACAGATAGGAAGTGGTCAAGATGAGACTTTTAGTTATATCGATATCCATAAGGCATGGAAATGGGTCCTTTGGTTCAATGCCCACACGAGGAAGATGCCCCATCTACACTAGTCCCACCTGCCTGCATTTGGGCCATACCCCTTGAAACCTGCCCTATCCATGTACCTGTCCAGATCTCCTCTTCCTGCACGTGGTTCCTATTCCTCCATTCCTTGCATGTCCACGTGTCTGTCTAAAAGTTGCTTACACGCCACTACTGTGTCTGCCACCATCCCTGACAATACCCACCACCCACCTCCGTGTAAAAGTAAAACCAGCCTCACACATCTGCTTTAAATTCACTTTTTCAAAAAAGAGGCAGCATTATAATAAATGTTCTCGTAAACCCAATGCTTAAAGGGAAGGTGGGACCTGGGCCAGGGTGAGTGTTGGGGCTTGGAGAGAGAGCCGTCGCGCATGTCTGATGCCGAATGTGTCGTTGCTCATTGCCATTGATGAGGATCATTGCCAAAAGCTGATACAACTTTTTCTGTTTCAGTGCACTTCCCTTGTTGCTGGATTCAGATGAAGTAAGTACACACCACCTCGAGGATTCATTAGATCTAGTCAGTTGTTGCTTCGCTCTCCTGGGTCATTAAATTGCTCAATTGGCATCTGGTCTGTTGTTGAAATGCACAGTGCAGCCCACGATAAATGCTCAGCCGTGGGTAGCATGGTAATTGTGCAATGCACGAGTCATTTGAACTTGCTGCTTGGGTAGGTTGGTCTGGTTACAAAATACTTAGCGGTATTTTCTGCAGATCATTCATGGCACTGTTTGTACAGTGTAAGGCAAGTCCTTTATTTCCTGGGCTTGTAACACCACAACGCGTTCTGCACATAAGCAAGAGCACAGTAGAACTGCAGCCTCACAGCGTCGGAGACTTGGGTTCAATCTTAACCATGGGTGCTGTCTGTGTGTGGAGTTTGCACGTTTTCCCTGTGACCACATGGGTTTCCTCCAGGGCCTCCAGGTGCGGGTTTGTAGGTTAATTGGCTTCTGTAATGTCAACAAAATAGAGAGAGTACAGAGGAGATTTACTAGAATGTTGCCTGGGTTTCAACAACTAAGTTACAGAGATAGGTTGAATAAGTTAGGTCTTTATTCTCTGGAGCGCAGAAGATTAGGGGGGGACTTGATAGAGGTCTTTAAAATGATGAGAGGGATAGACAGAGTTGATGTGGACAAGCTTTTCCCTTTGAGAATAGGGAAGATTCAAACAAGAGGACATGACTTCAGAATTAAGGGACAGAAGTTTAGGGGTAACATGAGGGGGAACTTCTTTACTCAGAGAGTGGTAGCGGTGTGGAATGAGCTTCCAGTGGAAGTGGTGGAGGCAGGTTCATTGGTATCATTTAAAAATAAATTGGATAGGCATATGGATGAGAAGGGAATGGAGGGTTATGGTATGAGTGCAGGCAGGTGGGACTAAGGAGAAAAAAGTTGTTCGGCACGGACTTGTAGGGCCGAGATGGCCTGTTTCCGTGCTGTAATTGTTATATGGTTATATGTAAATTGCCCCTTGTGGATTCAAAAGTGGGATAACACAGAACTAGTGTGAACGGGTGATCGAAGGTCAGCGTGAACTCAGTGGGTCGAAGGGCCTGCTTCCAGTCTGTATGTTTCAATCAGAAAAAGATGAAGGTGAATCAGAGATCCATAGTTAACTCTTGTTATGCAATAGGATGGTAGTTATTGTAGAGAAATAGGCAAAAACATAGGGGCGGCACCTTTTTGAAGGAAGAAGAAATCTAATATTGGGTTCTCTTTCCAAACTAGGAAATAATGACGATCAAATATGAAATATCCAAGATGGAGTGAAGAGCATATTTTCCTGTCAAACTCAGTCTGGAGTGCTTGACCAAACCTCTGCACAGCAAACAGACAGGCCAGTGAAGGGAGACGTGACGCAGATTACTGGAGTAATCAATGGGCCAGCGGAGAAGGCACCAAGTGTTCCTTTACTTCATGTGCAATGCTCACTCTTTAATGTGAGACTGAGATGGAAAATTGTGCAAAGGGAAATCCAACATGAGGGAGTGTAAGCAAGCTTTGCTTCAATTCTCTATTGAAGTAATCGGTGTCTTCAATTTCCCCTTATTCCTCCTTCCCTCTCCCTTCATGTACTAGAGGGCTATACGATTTGGTGCAGATGTGGATTTTTTTTGTTAGGGATAGTCCACAGTATGAAAGTTTTAATTTCATACATTTGCTCTGTGGGTACTATCTATTCCTAAGAGTATTTAGAAACATAGAAACATAGAAATTAGGTGCAGGAGTGGGCCTTTCGGCCCTTCGAGCTTGCACCGCCATTCAATATGATCATGGCTGATCATCCAACTCAGTATCCCGTACCTGCCTTCTCTCCATACCCTCTGATCCCCTTAGCCACAAGGGCCACATCTAACTCCCTTAAATATAGCCAATGAACTGGCCTCAACTACCCTCTGTGGCAGAGAGTTCCAGAGATTCACCACTCTCTGTGTGAAAAAAGTTCTCCTCATCTCGGTTTTAAAGGATTTCCCCCTTATCCTTAAGCTGTGACCCCTTGTCCTGCACAATATACTGTAGGAATAAATTCTAAATACAGTTTCCTTTATTTTAGTCGTAGACATTATATTATGGTTTAATGCACATTGCTGTTGGAACACTGGAATCTTTTATTTTTGTAAACAAAAAGTTTTTGACCACCTCACAAGAGATGACTGACTTTAGACTCTGCACCTGAAAAGTGAATCTCTGTATTATATTGACTATACATTCCATTTAATACAGTGGTCATCTGAAAATAATTGTGTCATGAATATCCAAGTTCGTCTTTCAGTTATTGAGAGAGCCAGATCCCTTAAGTGATGTTTGTAAAAAAATATTTTGTGTATTATGATTGATGACATTGTACCTTATATGTTTTTCTTTAAGTTATCAAATTTCTTTCTGGAACATTCATTTGAAGGATCAGTGTATATATTAAAAAATGCTATTGGGTGCTATGATACTGGATTCACCAGACTTTACTGAGCAAATTAGGTGGTTGGTTCATCTGGTGGCCTTGTGCACATGTTGCTCTTGCAGGAGTAGCAGCAGTATAGCACTTGTCAGTTTGCTTTTTGGTGCCTTCCAAACTAAGATAATTAAAAGTATATATATTTTAATGTCCTTGTGTCCCATGTTGAAAATGAGTGGGTGTTTCATTAAACCATATAACAATTACAGCACGGAAACAGGCCATCTCGGCCCTACAAGTCCGTGCCGAACAATTATTTTCCCTTAGTCCCACCTGCCTGCACTCATACCATAACCCTCCATTCCCTTCTCATCCGTATGCCTATCCAATTTATTTTTAAATGATACCAACGAACCTGCCTCCACCACTTCCACTGGAAGCTCATTCCACACTGCTACCACTCTCTGAGTAAAGAAGTCCCCCCTCATGTTACCCCTAAACTTCTGTCCCTTAATTCTGAAGTCATGTCCTCTTGTTTGAATCTTCCCTATTCTCAAAGGGAAAAGCTTGTCCACATCAACTCTGTCTATCCCTCTCATCATTTTAAAGATCTCTATCAAGTCCCCCTTAACCTTCTGCGCTCCAGAGAATAAAGACCCAACTTATTCAACCTTTCTCTGTAACTTAATTGTTGAAACCCAGGCAACATTCTAGTAAATCTAGTAAACCAGTGCTTGGAATATCTTTAAAATGTACACCTACAATTCTGTGTAAGTTTGAAATTTGTAGAGTGATGTTACCGTCACTGTGTTATTGAGCGTTGGTCGAAGTGGCCCTTTGATCATTGAGGAGGTTTTGGATTTCCGAAGGGTGTTATTTTTCCTGTCATCCATTTTGTACCTTCCCTCATTCAGCAAAAAAAGCATCAATAGCGAACAGTTACCTTCTGTTTTCACTCAGTGGTAGAGTACTTTGAAACTCCAATACACCGTGTTGCTGCGGATGTTGAACGTATTCCTAAAAGTTGTACACGCCTTGCCTTTTAATTACATTTTGGGCACTACCTATAGGTGTGCGACCAACTTTGGAAGCAGCTCTGTTCTCACAGTTAGTTTAGTTTAGAGTTACAGCGAGAAAACAGCTCCTTCGGCCCATCGAGTCTGCACCGGCTAGTGAACCGCCTTAGCACTATCCGACACACACTAGGCACAATTTACATTTATACCAAACCAATTAACCTACATGTATCTACGTCTTTGGAGTGTGGGAGGAAAGCGAAGATCTCTGAGAAAACCCACGTGGTCATGGGGAGAACGTACAAACTCCCAACAGACAGCACCCATAGTCGGGATCGAACTCTGGTCTCTGGTGCTGTAAAGCAGCAATTCTACAAGGAATTGCAGGTGCTAGTTTACAAAAAAAAGACACAGTGCTGGAATAACTCATGGTCAGGTAGCATCTCGTAGTCAACCCGTTGAGTTAGTCCATCACTTTGTATCCAGTGGAGAGGTGATGTGATCTGGTTCTTCGAGCACTACGTTACTGGTAAATGGACACAAAATGCTGGGGTAACAGTAAGTCATCAGTGCCGGCTCTGATTTGTTCTGAACCAGTTCATACCTTGTTTCCCTCTCCCCTGACTCGGTCTGAAGAAGGATCTCGATCTGAAACATCACCTAGTCTTTTCGTCCAGAGATGTTGCCCAACATCCTGTGTCTATATATGGATTTCTCTCTCGCCTCTCTCGACTTGAACCCCATCTGACAGCTACCTTGTTGATCAACAGCAATGCCACCAAGTCACTCTAGGTGTAAAACGTTGAAGTCCACCTGTAGAAGCTGCAGATGCTGGTTTCCACAAAGGGACAAAGTGCAGGAGTAACTCAGCGGATCAGGCAGCATCTCTGGATAACACGGTGACCTTTTGGGTCTGATCCAGCATCTGAATAAGGGTCCTGACCCGAAGGGTCACCTATCCATGTTCTCCAGGGATGCTGCCTGACCCGCTGAGTTACTCCAGCACTCTGTGAAGCGTCACTTATCCATGTTCTCCAGAGATGCTGCCTGACCCGCTGAGTTACTCCAGCACTCTGTGAAACGTCACCTATCCATGTTCTCCACAGATGCTGCCTGACCCGCTGAGTTACTCCAGCACTCTGTGAAACGTCACCTATCCATGTTCTCCACAGATGCTGCCTGACCCGCTGAGTTACTCCAGCACTCTGTGAAACGTCACCTATCCACGTTCTCCAGGGATGCTGCCTGACCCGCTGAGTTACTCCAGGTATTTGTGCCTCTCTTTGGTTGACTGAGGAATGTTGGCTGCAGATTCTGATGGAGGATAATTCTGCCCACTTTGAGCTGCTGGACCAGCTGAAGGTGCTGGTGCAGATGTGATCACGAGTATCATCTTTGTGTGGGGTGGGGTTGGTGCTCCTGAAGCCCTGCACAGAGGTCACGCCTGTCTGGGCCGTCACGGGCATGTATAGCTATGTCAGGTGGGCTAAAGGGGTCATACAGACTGAAGAAGGGTCTCGACCCGAAACATCACCAGAGATGTTGCCTGACCCGCTGAGTTACTCGAGCATTTTGTGCCTATACAGATCTCTCTCTCGACTTGGACCCTATCTAACGGCTATATTGTTCAGTGGTTGATGGAAAGTGACGTGACCGAGCCACTCGAGGTGTCAAACATTGAAGTCCACCTGTAGAAACGAGGAACTGCAGATGCTGGTTGACACAAAGGATACAAAGTGCTGGAGACACTCAGCGGGTCAGGCAGCATCTCTGAAGAACATGGATAGGTGAACTTTCGAGTGAAACGTGGGTCTGAAGAAGGGTCCCGACCCAAAGCGTCACCTATCCATGTTCTCCAGAGACGCTGCCTGAGCCCTGAGTTACTCCAGCACTTTGTGTCCAAGTTTATCACCCAGCATACATTGTGTAAGTTCTCCACTTAGGTGTGTGAACATGAAATAGCATGGATTCATCAGATGAGGGAGGATGATGGGTACTTAACAGCAGGCTTCATTGTTCAGATCCCATGAGACTTGATGGCCTCCAGAGACTCTTGAGTGCTCCCTTGGTCATAGTTTTCTTTCCATTCAGCTGCTCTACCACTTCAGGAAGTTTTTCAGTGAGATGGGACATACCCAAGGTGAAGAAGGGGTTTCAACTGATGACCATGTACTGATTCATACCAAGTAGCGATGTTACAAAACTTACCTTCAGCGGCGCTGCAGTTCTGCCACTGGCCGTGTGCGCGACTTTGACGCCTTTGGGGTGGGGGCGGGATTAAAATGCCTTTTCTACTGCTTATCGGAGACGGACTTCCTCGGGCTGCTAGCTGCTGAAGAAAAATCGATCCGACTTCCGTTCCCGATTTTTAAAAAAACATTTTTTAAATCGCGAGACAATTTAATAATTGCATAAAAATAAAAAGCGACTTCTAACGCCTACAACGTGACAGATCGCATGAACGGGACAAAACAAAATGTAAGTTGTGTATTTTGCATATCATCTTGTTTCTTGGGATGGCTTTAAACACATTTTCGAAAATGTGATTTGGGCCCCATCGAACCGGCAGTGTTTTTCCTGCCGATATGGGGTTCAAATTCACCGCAAATGCAACGTTCCAATCGATCGCGTTCCAGAAAAACCCGCGCAAGATGATTTAAATGCTCTTTTTTTGGACAATCATGTCATAAAAGCATCTAAATCGTCTATATTTTGTGTTACTGTCTATCCATAGTCAATATTGTTATATTAAATATCAGTCCCATGTATTGTGCAAAAAAATATTTTTTATTATATTGAGTGGATGTTTCTAGATTAATTTATGGGAATTAAACATTAAATTCCTTCCATCTGGCATACGCATTCATGACAGTGAGATTTAAAAATCATGGTATATTGTGAATTCTTGTGTGAATGGGATTAGTTTGTTATTTGGATACTTAGGCTATTTTTAAAAAAAAATCATTTTCTTAAGAAATGGAATCTACAGGACATTGTTAATGGGAAAGTAGTGGGCAGAAAGGCATGTCATGTGTGGTTTGAAGAGCAAAAACTTGTAGTTTACAATGCCAACATTGGAAAGTTGAGGACAAACAAGGTGTACAGAGTGTTTAAGAAGGAACTGCAGATGCTGGAGAATCGAAGGTTACACAAAAAAGCTGGAGAAACTCAGCGGGTGCAGCAGCATCTATGGAGCGAAGGAAATAGGCAACGTTTCGGGCCGAAAACCTTCTTCAGACAGGTGTACAGAGTTGTTTATTGGTTACAATCTGAGGAGTATGATGATGCTACTGATTATGATATGCCAATTTACCAGCTAGCAACTGATCTTCTCCATAAAGACTTGGTCTATTGCTAGAAATTGTAATTTATTTACCTATCTGTTACGGACTTACAGCATATAACACAATAATATTAAAGTTCTGATCTTGAGAATATCACAGTTTTGAATTTTCAAGGCAGTCTGGGTGTTTATTACTATTTCCGTCACATCGGTCAATTTTGTAATTAGCTACAATTAGGTAACTAACTAATTATATGCTTTAATTTCAGGTCATCCAAGTAAGATGTTTTATATTTGCTTTAATCAGAATGCTTTAATCTATAATAACTGAAAATGTAATTCAATTCTCTTGATTTTTAAGAAAGTTATGGGCTTTTGACTGTCCTCGATCACAGCTTTTGTGGTAAGTCAATAGAAAATCAATAGGGAACAAGATGCTAATTTCCGAGTATGAAAATGGCCATAACCTTTTTAATACTGAAGATATGAAAGTGAATTAGGTGTCAAATTAAACTTCTTTTCATGCTTTATCTGATGGAATAAATTGCAGACTTGATTTTTTAAATCTCAAAATGTTGTAACATTGCTATACCAAGGTCACCCGGCTGTATGGCTCATCTATGAGGCAAGACATCTTAACATATTTTCAACTCTAAGTTGTACAGCATGGAAACGGGCCCTTCAGCCCAACTTGTCCATGCTGACCAAGATGTCTCAGCTGTGCTTTTGGCCCATATTCTAAACCTTTCCTATCCATGTGCCTGGCCAAGTGCCTTTTAAACATTGTTATAGTACCTACCTCCTCTGGCAGCTCGTTCTATACACCCACCACCCTATGTGTGGAAGACGTTGCCCCCCAGATTCCTATTAAATCTTTACTCTCTCACCTTAAACCGATGTCCTCTGGTTTTTGATGGCCCTACTCTGGGTAAAAGACTCTACCCTATCTGGTCCCTTCATGATCTTATACTCCTCCATAGGATCACCCTTCAGTCTCCTAGAATCCTAGCGTGCCCAACCACTTCCTGTAGCTCAGGCCCTCATGTACTGGCAACATCCTCCTAAATCTCTGCACATTCTCCAACATAATGACATGTCCATGAGGAAGACTTTGTATGATTAATTGGGCTGAACGTGACCTAGGGTTTTTTTTTTTTTTTTGCTTTTATTCATTTAATTCCATCCACTTTTCATCTTTGTACCACTTTAATACAGCTGACGAGTCCTGCCAGACCATTTCAACAATATTGTTAGAAATCGGTAAAACTGAACAGATTTGATGGTGGTATGGATGACCCTTACAACATTTCATTTTGAATAATTCTCCCGGCTCCAGAGGCCCAGGTCGGCCGTGACCGGGGAAGCTGCTTGTGTGGAGTTTGCACGTTCTCCCTGTAACCCTGTGAGTTTCCCCCTGGTTGCTCCGGCTTCCTCCCACATCCCAAAGACGTGCAGGTTTAAGTTAATCGCCTCTGTAAATTGCTCCTTGATGAGAAAGTGGGATAACAAAGAACTAGTGTGATCAGGTAATCAATGGTTTGCCCGGACAGAAGGGCCTGTTTCCATGCTCTTTCTCTAAACTACACTAAATGTTAAATATGCTGGTAACTAGTTGTTTAAACAACCTTAAATGTATTTTCTAAAAAACTGATTGTATCGTGCTAATTACAATTTTAAACAGGATTTTATTTGTTCAAGGAAATGTGCATTTTCATTATTTCCCCTTCAAAAACATTCAGAATCAGAATCACACTTTATTCGCCAAGTATGCTTTGCAACATACGAGGAATTTCATTGGCCAGGTCAGTCATACAATTATAAATAACAGATCCCTCAAAAACACATTTTAACATGAACATCCACCACAGTGACTCCTACACATTCCTCACTGTGGTGGAAGGTGAAATAAAGTTCAAGCTTTTGTTCTTCCTTGGTCGTGGGCCTCGAGCCCTCTGTTGACGGGACGATCTTGACTCCCGTGGCTGGCGGCGTTCGAACCCTCCGCGTCGAGGTGATCAGCTCCCGCATCGGGGGGTTGTCAGCTCCCCCACGCTGGACGATCAAACCTCACGTTGGGACTGGTCAAGCCTTCTGCGGCGTTGGAGCTCCCGACTAACCTCACCCGAGATGGCGAGCCCTTGATGGTAAAGTCCGCGGTGGGAGCGATCCCAGGCAAGGGATCAACTCTGATGTTAAAGTCCGCGCCCCGCGGAGGGGCTCACGAAAGTCCGAGGGGGGCTCCAGCTCCATCGATGTAAGGCCGCGGAGCCCGGAGAATGTGATCCGAAAATTGATCACATCTCCGGGAAGGTAGGAACTTGCAAAAAAGTCCCTGCTTTCTCTACACCACCTGCCCCTCCACCTATTTTCGTATCATCCGCAAACTTGGCCATAAAGCCTTCAATCCCCATGTCCAAATCATTAATATACAACGTGAAGAGTAGCGGCCCCAGCACCGACCCCTGCGGAACTCCGCTAGTCACTGGCAGCTAAGCAGAAAAAGCCCCCTTTATTGCCACTCTTTGCCTTCTGCCATCCAGCCAACCTGCTATCCATGCTGGTATCTGTCCTTTGATACCGTGGGCTCTCATCTTCCTTAGCAGCCTCACGTGTGGCACCTTATCAAAGGCTTTCTGAAAATCCAAGTAAACATCTACTGACTCCTTTGTCTGTCCTGCTATTTACTTCTTCAATGAATTCCAGCAAATTTGTCAAGCAAGGCCTCCCCTTCACAAAGCCATGCTGGTTGGCCTAATTTATCGTGAACTAAGTACTCTGTAACCTCATCCTTTATATTGGACTCTAAAATCTTACCAATCACTGAAGTCAGACTAACCGGCCTGTAGTTCCCACTATTCTGCTTTGCTACTTTCTTGTACAGCGGGGTAATATTGGCAATTTTCCAATCATCTGGGACCAGTCCTGACTCTAGTGATTCCTGAAACATCACTATCAACAACGCCACAATCTCTAAAGCCACCTCTTTCAGAGCCCTAGGGTGTAGTCCATCCGGTCCAGGTGACTTATCCACCTCCAGCCCTTTCAGCTTCCCAAGCACCTTCACCCCAGTAATAGCCACTCCACTAACTTCCACCCCCCGACTCTCTTGATTTTCAGGCACGTTGCTGGTGTCTTCCACTGTGAAGACCGATGCAAAAAAAGTCATTCAACTCCTCTGCCATTTCTTTATTCCCCATGATCACTTTTCCATCATCATTCTCCAGCGGCCCAACGTTCACTCTTGCCACTTTCTTACTCTTTATATAACTGAAGAAACTCTTGCTATCCTCTTTTATATTATTGGCTAGCTTACCTTCGTATTTCATCTTTTCTCCCCATGTTCCCTTTTTAGTTACCTTCTGTCGTTCTTGAAAATCTTCCTAATCCTCCGGCTTCCCACTAATCTTTACGATATTATACGTCATCTCCTTTAGTTTTATACTATCTTTGACTTCCCTTGTCAGCCACGGCCACCTCATTCTCCTCTTAGAATCTTTCTTCCCGTTTGTAATGAAAAGATCCTGCATCTTCCAGATTATCCCCAGGAATTCCTGCCATTGCTGTTTCACCATCATCCCTGCTAGGGTCCCTTTCCAGTCAACTTTGACCAGCCCTTCCCTCATGCCTCTGTAATCCCCTTTGCTCCGCTGCAATACCGACAGATCCGATTTTACCTTCTCCCTCTCAAATTGCAGATTAAAATGTATCATATTGTGGTCGCTACCTCCTGGTGGTTCCTTTACCTTGAGTTATTTATCAAATCTGGTTAAGTTATCTTAACTTAAAGCAATGCAGGATCACGCCACAGAATTATTTTGAATGTCTTATTTGTACAATGCTTGCCTTAAGATAAACACAAAATGCTGGAGTAACTCAGCGGGACAGGCAGCATCTTTGGAGAGAAGGAATGGGTGACATTTCGGGTCAAGACTCGCTAGAATTTAGAAGATTGTGGGGGGATCTTATAGAAACTTACAAAATTCTTAAGGGGTTGGACAGGCTAGATGCAGGAAGATTGTTCCCGATGTTGGGGAAGTCCAGGACAAGGGGTCACAGTTTAAGGATAAGGGGGAAATCTTTTAGGACCGAGATGAGGAAAACTTTTTTCACACAGAGAGTGGAGAATCTGGAATTCTCTGCCGCAGAAAGTAGTTGAGGCCAGTTCATTGGCTGTATTTAAGAGGGAGTTAGATGTGGCCCTTGTGGCTAAAGGGATCAGGGGTTATGGAGAGAAGGCAGGTACGGGATACTGAGTTGGATGATCAGCCATGATCATATTGAATGGCGGTGCAGGCTCGAAGGTCCGAATGGCCTACTCCTGCACCTATGTTCTATGTTTCTATGTAAGACCTTTCTTCAGACTTTCTTAAGGTAAAATGTGTAGGAAGGAACTGCAAACACTGGTTTATACCGAAGATATGCTGGAGTAACTCAGCTATTCATCATTCGTTCCTCCTATCTGGAGATGCTGCCTGTCCCTCTGAGTTACTCCAGCATTTTTTTGTCTTGCTTTAAGATAAAGATTTGCTGGAACCTTTGTCCTAACCAGCAGAGGGCAGTCACCAGCTGTTTCTGAAGCTGAACATTCAATGTGATGACCTTGCAGAGGAGGGTCAGTAGAGGGCACTGCGGGTCTTGGTCCAAAGAGCCAACTTCAAGTAGACCTGTTGGGTAAGAAGGAACTGCAGAGGCTGGTTTACACCAAAGCGCTGGAGTAACTCAGCGGTACAGGAGGCATCTCTGGATAGAGTGAGGCCCAGTACAAATTGGAGGAACAGCTCCTCATATTTTGCTTACGCAGTTTACAATCCCAACGGTATGAACATTGACTTCTCTAGCTTCAAGTAACCCTTGCTGTCCCTCTCTCCATCCCTCCCTTTCCCAGTTCTCCGACCAGTCTGACTGTCCTCGTTTGCATTTTTTTAATCTGCTTTGTTGTCATCTTCTCCTAGCTAACAATAATTAAGTCTTCATTTTCCTTGAACCTCATCTCCTTCGATGTCTCGTTTTCACACCTTACTCTTCCTTATCTCTGTATCACCCTCTACCCTGACTCTCAGTCTGAAGAATGGCCTCGACCCGAAACGTCACCCGTTCCTTCTCTCCAGAGATGCTGCCTGTCCCGCTGAGTTACTCCTTTGTGTCTACAAGTGGACTTCTCAGTCCCCAATTAGTCTTGGGTTGTCCATCCTCTCTCACCTGGAGGGTGACTGCCTGGGCTTTCATTCCACCACCTGTGGATTATAATGAGCCCCAGGGTGCAGAAAGGAAGCTCCCGCGAGGCACTGCAGAACCTTACAAGAATGGACCCAGCATCCATCGTAAACGAGGATGGAGATGGTGGCCAACGAGAACAAGGACTCTGCGGCTGACAACATCAAGGACGGACCCAGCTGCCGGTGAGAACCAAGACCCGGCTTCACTATGGAGGATGGCCCAGTGGATTGCTGCCTTCCAGAGGAAGCTTCGTAACCTCAAAGACTGGAGAGTGGAGGAGGGAACTAACTGCTGGCAGTGATTGGTGTGAGGAGTGGGCCTGGGTGTCGGCTGCAGGAGGCATCCCCCGGGACACAGGGGCCGTCGGCAGAGGAGAGGGATGTTGGGTCCACGCTCAATCATCAATTTTGACCACCGGGTGGCGCCGTACATGGCAGTCTCGCCAACAGCCTGACTCATCTTTTGCTGTTTGGTTTCTGTGTCTACTTGTATGTTTTAGTGTATCTTGAGATTCTGTATTATGTGTGGGGGGGGGGCGGGGGGGGGGGGGGGTGACTTAGACTTAGTTCCTCCCACACTGTTGAGTGCATTGGGCAGCAAGCTTTGGCCATTCAGTTCGGTTATGTGCAACGTCTTCCACTCTCGATAGGCTTGCACCATGGGCTTCCAATTCCTACTGGAATGTTTGCCTCCATTTGGTCGGCCTCTTGTCCTTCTTCCGTCGCGTTGCCGTGTCATTGCTATCTTCGGTGCATGTTCTGGTGACATTCTGAGTACATGTCCTGTTGGTGTGGGGAAACATTTTTTATCTCTTTCCTTGACGGAGATGCCATTTTTCCCCATTCCTATCTCTGTCTGCACTGCGGCCTAACATCGTGGAGCTGGCGGTCCCTTTGTTAAGGATCTACTACGGGAGCTCCAACCGTAGGAGCTTCGACTGCCCCGATCGCAGGAGAAAAGGAGGAAAGAAGTTATTTGCCTTCCATCGCAGTGGGGAATGTGAGGTCCCTGGAAAAACCCTGGGGATTCTCACATGCCTTTGCGATGGCTGTTTAAGGTTATAGAAACATAGAAACATAGAAATTAGGTGCGGGAGTAGGCCATTCGGCCCTTCCAGCCTGCACCGCCATTCAATATGATCATGGCTGATCATCCAACTCAGTATCCCGTACCTGCCTTCTCTCCATACCCTCTGATCCCCTTAGCCACAAGGGCCACATCTAACTCCCTCTTAAATATAGCCAATGAACTGGCCTCGACTACCCTCTGTGGCAGAGAGTTCCAGAGATTCACCACTCTGTGCGTGAAAAAAGTTCTTCTCATCTTGGTTTTAAAGGATTTCCCCCTTATCCTTAAGCTGTGACCCCTTGTCCTGGACTTCCCTAACATCGGGAACAATCTTCCTGCATCTAGCCTGTCCAACCCCTTAAGAATTTTGTAAGTTTCTATAAGATCCCCTCTCAATCTTCTAAATTCTAGAGAGTATAAACCAAGTCTATCCAGTCTTTCTTCATAAGACAGTCCTGACATCCCAGGAATCAGTCTGGTGAACCGTCTCTGCACTCCCTCTATGGCAATAATGTCCTTCCTCAGATTTGGAGACCAAAACTGTACGCAATACTCCAGGTGTGGTCTCACCAAGACCCTGTACAACTGCAGTAGAACCTCCCTGCTCCTATACTCAAATCCTTTTGCAATGAAAGCTAACATAACATACCATTGGCTTTCTTTACTGCCTGCTGCACCTGCATGCCTACCTTCAATGACTGGTGTACCATGACACCCAGGTCTCGCTGCATCTCCCCCTTTCCCAATCGGCCACCATGTTTGATTTTTATGCGAGTATGTATCTTGCTGCTTTTTATTTGTATGACTGGACTGTTGGCAAATCAAATTCTTTGTATGTTGACAGACTTGGCTAATAAAATTAATGACAATTAAATTACAATGTATAAAATGCTGAGTATTGAACAATACAGCCCACCCCCTCCATGACACACTGGTCAACCTGAGGAGCACCTTCAGCAACAGCACCTTCCACCAAGATGCAGCACAGAACGCCACAGGAGATCCTTCTTCCCTGTGGCTATCACACTGTACAACTCCTCCCCCTTCTGTCGTGGGGTAGACTGAGACTGACTCTCCTCCCAAATCTTTGCACATCCCCCAAACCTTTCCACTTGTCAATTTAATTTCATGTATTTGGTGCTTTAATTATGATTGTTGGCAGATCAATATCCCTCTCGGGATAAATAGAGTTCCATCATATCACATCGTATTCTTTAATCAAACGAAACAAAAACGCTGGAGGAAATGAGCAGTATCTCTGGAGGACAAAGTGTTTAAGAAGGAACTGCAGATGCTGGAAAATTGAAGGTAGACAAAAATGCCGGAGAAACTCAGAGGGTGCAGCAGCATCTATGGAGCGAAGGAAATAGGCAACGTTTCGGGCACGAAACGTTGCCTATCTCCTTCGCTCCATAGATGCTGCTGAGTTTCTCCAGCATTTTTGTCTATCTCTGAAAGACATGGGTGCATGATGTTTTAGATCAGGACCCTTCTTCAGGCTGATAGTAGTTAGGGTAGAAAGCTGGACATGTGGTTGGGATGGACCAACACTTGGCAAGTGATAGGTGGGTACAGGTGCGAATGGTTTGGTTGGCAGATGAGTGGACAAAGGCCAGAGATAACAGCGGGGACATAAAGGGCGCAATAAGGAGAGGTGTGAAATGTAAAGCTGGAGGACGGGATAGAGGTGAAAGGGTAATTTGGCAAAGAATGTTGTGGAAGTGAAATTCCATGCATTCTTGACTCTTCACGATGACATATTTCTGAAACTAATCCCAAAAGAGAATAAATACATTCTTACTTGCTGTAGCTTAACATGCTGTTAATCGCAAAACACAGATAAATATACATTAATCAGTAATACAATGCATTATTAATCACTAATACTAGGTAACTAGACCATAATAGTGCAAAAATTGACACAAAGTGCTGGATTTGAACAAAGCATTGAAACTGATGTATAATCTGTGTTTAAGAAGGAACTGCAGATGCTGGAAAATCAAAGGTAGACAAAAATGCTGGAGAAACTCAGCGGGTGAGGTAACAAAGGAAATGGGCAACATTTTGGGCCTTTGACAAGGTTTCAAGCCTTTGACAAGGTCCTATACAAGAGATTAGCGTGCAAAATTAGACAACATGGTATTGGATAGGCATATGGATGAGAAGGGAATGGAGGGTTATGGTACGAGTGCAGGCAGGTGGGACTAAGGGGAAAAAAAATTGTTCGGCATGGACTTGTAGGGCCGAGATGGCCTGTTTCCGTGCTGTAATTATTATATGGTTATATGGTAGATTAGATTAGATCCTTTATTTGTCGTTCAGACCGAAATGTCGTTGCCTGCAGCCATACATATGATAATAAACACCAAAACTCACAATAAACACAAATTAACATCCACCACAGTGAGTTCACCAGGCACCTCCTCACTGTGATGGAGGCAAAAGTCTTAAAGTTACTGTCTCTTCCCTCCTCATTGTCCCTCTGCGCTGAGGCGATATGTTGTTACCCCACCAGGCGATGGTAGTCAGTCCCGCGGCTCAACCGAGCTCCGCGAACGGGCCGGTTCAAGCTCCGTGGCCCGGGATGGTCGAAGCTGCCGCCCTCCAGTCCAGCGGACGCAGCTGTTGCTGCGGGAGCTCCGGAAAACAGGTCACCAGCCTGTGACCATGAGCTCCCGACGATGTCGTCCACTGGCCCGCAGCCGAGCCCCAGATTCAGGGCGCCGCTGCCAGAACGCCGCCTCAGCCACCGGAGCACCGTCTCCGCCCCGCACCGAAGCGCTCAAACGCCGCCACAGCTCCGAATTCGGCCAGCCTCGCGTTGGTGAGTCCTGGCTGGCTCTGCCTCCGGAGCCTCGGGGTCGGTCGCAGTTGGAGGCCGCCAACTCCGCCATTAGGCCCCAGCGCAGACGGAGGCAGAGAAGGGGGGAAACGACAGAAAGAGTCGCATTCCCCCAAAGGGAGAGACAGAAAACCATGTTTCAGCCCCCCACACGCACATAACATAACCTAATAACCAACATTTAACTAAAGCAAGATTTAAAAAAAACAACAAAAAAGTAAAGACAGACGGACTGCAGGCGAGCCGTTCAACAGCGCCGCCACTTCCTTGTATTGGGGGGGTAGGGTATATGTGTGTGTGTATATATATGTGTATATATATATGTGTCTGTGTCATACATTATATTAAAATATGAAAATATAATTTTATGTACTATCAAGTCTCCCCTCAGTCTCCGAAGTTCAGGAATAATCAATCCAAGTCTGAAGAAGGGTCTCCTATTACCTGAAACGTCGCCTATTTTTTCTCTCCATAGATGCTGCCTCACCCACTGAGTTTCTCCAGCATTTTTTGTCTACCAATTCTGTCCAACCTCACTTTATGGTTAATACCCTCGAATCACCGCCTTCTGGTACTGCACCTACTGCACCTTCTCCAAATCTGGGCTTGTACACATTGGAGTTTAGAAGGATGACAGGATATCTTATTGAAACATATAAGATTGTTTAGGGCTTGGACACACTAGAGGCAGGAAACATGTTCCCGATGTTGGGGGAGTCCAGAACCAGGGGCCACAGTTTAAGAATAAGGGGTAAGCCATTTAGAACAGAGATGAGGAACCACTTTTTCACACAGAGAGTGGTGAATGTGGAATTCTCTGCCTCAGAGGGCGATTCTCTGGATGCTTTCAAGTGAGAGCTAGATAGGGCTATTAAATCTTTCCCCCTTCACCTTAAACCTATGTCCTCTGGTTCTCGATTCCCCTACTCTGGGCAAGACTTCTTCAGTCCGGGTCAACGGAGAGGGATTTCTTGATCAGTGAGAGGGAATTCTCTGCCTCAGAGGGTGGTGGAGGCAGGATCTCAGGATACTTTCAAGAGAGAGCTAGATGGGGCTCTTAAAAGTAGCAGAGCCAGGGGATATGGGGATATGGGGAGAAGGCAGGAACGGGGTACTGATTGGGGATGATCAGCCATGATCACATTGAATGGTGGTGCTGGCTTGAAGGGCCGAATGGCCTACTCCTGCACCTATTGTCTATTGTCTGTTGTCTATTGAACGACATTAGAAAGAAAAAACACTGGGTTCGCGGTTCGAGAATGTTCTTTCAATTAAGCTTTATTGGAACATAGAAACATAGAAATTAGGTGCAGGAGTAGGCCATTCGGCCCTTCGTGCCTGCACCGCCATTCAATATGATCATGGCTGATCATCCAACCCAGTATCCCGTACCTGCCTTCTCTCCATACCCCCTGATCCCCTTAGCCACAAGGGCCACATCTAACTCCCTCTTAAATATAGCCAATGAACTGGCCTCAACTACCCTCTGTGGCAGAGAGTTCCAGAGATTCACCACTCTCCATGTGAAAAAAGTTCTTCTCATCTCGGTTTTAAAGGATTTCCCCCTTATCCTTAAGCTGTGACCCCTTGTCCTGGACTTCCCCAACATCGGGAACAATCTTCCTGCACCTAGCCTGTCCAACCCCTTAAGAATTTTGTAAGTTTCTATAAGATCCCCTCTCAATCTCCTAAATTCTAGAGAGTATAAACCAAGTCTATCCAGTCTTTCTTCATAAGGCAGTCCTGACATCCCAGGACATAAGACAGTCCTGACAGTCCTGACATCCCAGGAATCAGCCTGGTGAACCGTCTCTGCACTCCCTCTATGGCAATAGTGTCCTTCCTCAGATTTGGAACATGTGCCCAGGTACAGTGAAATTCTATGTCTTACATACTAATATGCCAGTAAAGAGCTAAATCTCCTACAGCCGACCCCAGAATCAGTGCATCCATGTATGTGAGGGGCTGAGCCCACAGCCCACTCACCGACCCTCTCCCACCATCCACCGCCATCTTGAAATCTGCCCTTTGCCCAACGTCTGCCACTGTCCACGACTCCCTCCAACTTCAAGTGCCTTTGGGATCGAGCGGGGGCCGAGCCTCAGACCTCCAGAGAAGGAATGTTACCCAATCTGGTTTGTTCAGAGTGATCAGCCTCCTGAACAGACCCCACCTCCATTAACGTGGCTGACACTTCCGTAACTCTTACGTACCCTCTCAACTACCCTAATTAGTCAAGACAGGCTCGCTGCCTCCTCAAGGAGCAATTAGTCATTAGCAAGGTAGAGTTGCTGCCTTACAGCACTAGGTTGCATCCTGACTACGGGTGCTGTCTGTACGGAGTTTGCACGTTCTCCCCGTGACTTGCCTGGGTTTTCTCTGAGATCTTCGGTTTCCTCCCACACTCCAAAGACGTGCGGGTTTGTAGGTTAATTGGCTTGGTGTAAATGTAAATTGTCCCTAGTGTGTGTAGGATAGTGTTAATGAAAAGAAGTGTTCGGCACGGACTTGTAGGGCCGAGATGGCCTGTTTCCGTGCTGTAATGGTTATATGTGCAGGGATCGCTGGTCGGTGCGGACTCGGTAGGCCACTGTATGTCTACGGGTGACGTTTTGGGTTGAGACCCTTCTTCCAACTAGTACCACCTGCCCGTGTTAAGCCAATGTCCCTCAAAACCTCACTCTCCATGTGCCTGGACAAATGTCTTCTAAATAATGTTATAGTATCTGCTTCAACCATCTCCTCTGACAGCTCGTACTTTATACCAACCACCCTCTGTGTGGCAAAGTTACGCCTCAGTAAGTTTCCTATTCAATCTTTCCCTCCTGGTTTTTGATTCCCCTTCTCTGGGTAAAAGACTGTGTGCCGTTGCCCTGTCTATTCCCCACATGATGTTATTTGGGAAGAGGTGGAACAGTGGAAGATGTCAGATGAAGACTCCGCGCTGCCACAGTTCACCAGAGGGAAACAAGAAACTGGAACAAGAGCAAAACACAAAGTACCGGAAGAACTCAACGGGTCAGACAGCATCTGTGGAAGGAAATAGGGAGACAACGTTTCAGATCAAGTCCCATCTTTAGTTTAGTTTTAATTTAGTTTATTGTCGCGTGTACCAAGGTACAGTGAAAGGCTTTTGTTGCATGCTATCCAGTCAGCAGAAAGACAATACATGATTACAATCCAGCCATTTACAGTGTACAGATACATGATGAGGGAATAACGTTTAGTGCAAGGTAAAGCCAGCAAAGTCCGATCAAGGATATTCCGAGGGTCACCAAAGAGGTAGGTAGTAGTTCAGCACTGCTCTCTGGATGTGGTAGGATGATTCAGTTGCCTGATAACAGCTGGGAAGAAACTGTCCCTGAATCTGGAGGTGTGCGTTTTCACACTTCTGTACCCCTTGCCTGATGGGAGATTGGAGAAGAGGGGGTGGCCAGGGTGCGACTCGTCCTTGATGATGCTGCTGGCCTTGCCGAGCAGCAAGGTCAGTCTAAAGAAGGAGTCCAAACCAAAACTTTCTGTCCATTCCCTCAATAGATGCTGCCTGACCTGCTGAGCATATTGGCTGGTTGCATCGCAGTCTGGTTTGGTAACTCAAACAGCCAGGAACAAAAAGGCTGCAGAAAATGGTGGCCATTGCCCAATGCATCATGGGTACTGATGCTCCCACCATCAAAGGGATATAGAGAGTTTCTGCCTCGAAAGCTGATATCATCATCAAAGACAAACGCCACTCTAGGCATACCTCACTGTGATCATAGGGATGAGATGCAACCAACTCAAAATATTCACCGCCCAGGTTCAAGAAAAAGCTTCTTCCCAATAACTATCAGGCTCTTAAACATTGCGCAACGCTCACCTACTTCAACAACAATGTGTAGGAAGGAACTGCAGATGCTGGTTTTTAAACCGAAGATAGACACAATAGGCTGGAGTAACTCAGCGGGACAGTCAGCATCTCTGGAGAGAAGAGTGGTCACGGTGGCGCAGCGGTAGAGTTGCTGCCTTACAGACCATGCAGCGCCGGAGACCCGGGTTCGATCCCAACTACGGGTGCTGTCTGCACGGAGTTTGTTCGTTCTCCCCGTGACCTGCGAGGGGCTTTCTCCGAGATCTTCGGTTTCCCACCCACACTCCAAAGACGTGCAGGTTTGTATATTAATTGGCTTGGTAAATGTGAAAATTGCCCCTGGTGGGTGTAGGATAGTATTAATGTGTGGGGATTGGTGGTTGGCACGGACCCGGTGGGCTGAAGTGCCTGTTTCCGTGCTGTATCCCTAAACTAAACTAAAGAAATGGGTGACGTTTCCATTTTCCATTGCATTTTCCTTTCCATTTTCTCCAGAGATGCTGCCTGTCCCGCAGAGTTACTCCAGCTTTTTGTGTCTATCTTCAACCTATTACCTGTCAGGCTTGGTCCTGCCCCTCCTGTCTTCCAGCTTTCATTCGCCACCCCTATCCCCTCCCCCCCCCCCCATCACCCCAATAATGTCTGAAGAAGGGTCTCAACCTGAAACGTCACTTATCCATGTCCTCCAGATATGCTGCCTGCCCCGCTGAGTTACTCCAGCACTCTGTGTCTATCTTCACATTCCTTTGGTCAAGTCACCTGGTATGAGTTATTGATGGTATTACTGAGTATTGTATATGTATTTTTGTTTTGAATTAACGGACATGTTAAGCTTCAGCAAGTAAGAATCTCGTTGTTCCCTTTAGGGACACGTGACAAATAAACCATTCTTCACTTGCTTGTTAACTAGTATTATTAGAATCATAGAGTGATATTTGAACCACCGGGTGGCGCTAGCAATGGCTGCCTCGCCAACAGTCAGTCTGTCCCTTCCTTCTTAGTAGTTTGATAGTATGTGTTAAATGTATGTTTTTATTGTTCTTTAGCTTGTTTTATTGGGGGTTGGGGGGGGGGGTGGGTTTGGAGGAAACTGCGGCTTAACATCGAGGGGCTGGCAGCTTCTGCTGGAGACCGACTACGGGAGCTCCAACCACGGGAGCCTGCGGACTTTTTATCGTGGAGCCCGCGGTCCCCGGTTAGAGGTCGACTTCGGGAGCTCCAAGCCGCATGAGCTTCGACCGCCCTGATGTAGGAACTTCGACCGCCCCAATGTGGGAGTGTCGATCACCCCAACGCGGGAACTTCGATCACCAACTGCGGGAGCTTCAATCGCCCCGACTGCAGATGGTTCGACTGCCCCGACCGCGGGTGAATAAAGAGGAAGAAGATTAGACTTTATTGCCTTCCATCACAGTGAGGGACGTGGGGAATCCGCTGTGGTGGATGTTTATGTTAACTTTTATGTAGTTGGTGCTTTTTTTAGCATGGCTGTATGATAATTAACATATCACTGCACCTTAATTGGTACATGTGACAATAAACTGACCTTTGACACCTTGAAACCTTGATACAGTGTGGAAACAGGCCCTTTGGCTCAACTTGCTCACACCGGCCAACAATGTCCCAGCTACACTAGTCCCACCTGCCTGCGCTTGGTCCATATACCTCCAAACCTGTCCTATCCATGTAAGTATTTAACTGTTTCTTAAATGTTGGGATAGTCCCAGCCTCAACTACCTCCCCTGGCAGCTTGTTCCATACACCCACCACCCTCTTTATGAAAACGTTACCCCTCAGATTCCTATTAAATCTTTTCACCTTCACCTTGAACCTATAATTGATTAATAATGTGTTGTATTACTGATTATTGTATATTTATTTGTGTTTTGCGTTTATGTACGTGCAGCTACAGCAAGTAAGAATATCATTGTAAGTTGACCATATATTTGACAATTAAACATCCCTTGACTCTCTGTCCTCTGGTCTCACCCCTGTCTGCACGCTTCAGCCCACTTGTTCCAATCACTCACGGCGGGCCCCGGCATCAACTCCACTTTGCTGACATTCCTTGCGATCTTTATTGTCCTTCTATTAATAAATAGTTTATGCAAATGGAGCTCTTGTTGTCCGGGTGATGGGGAATTGTGGAAAAGTCTAGGAGATGGAATTTGGGGAATTTCGCAGCTGAATCCACGACTAGTTCGCACTGTTGACGGGGACGCTGGGCATAACAGGTCGGGGCAAATGTACCGTGGAACCATGTGTAGGAAGGAACTGCAGATTCATTTATTTTATTTATTGAATTCTTTATTTCGAACAGAATAAAAGAATAAATAGCAAGTGTGAAACAGCATACAAATAGCAAAACAAGAATATTTATAAAGTGTCAAACAATATCTACAAATAAATGCATTGTATGTGTCCGAAAAGGAGCAGGAATAAGCCAAAGCTTATTAATTCCCACCCCTTATTCAACTGCTTGTAATTATCTTATACAAATTTAGCAGCTATATGTACAACATATGTACACCAGCCACTATATGTACACCATATGTACACCAGCAGCTATATGTACAACAAATTATTTACATTTATACACAAATCAAATATTTACAGCCATAAACAAAAGAAAAAAAAGAAAAAAGAAAAGTAAAAGCCCGCATATACGATACAGTATCTTAGTCATATATACAACCCATCATTCTATAGTCACCCTTCCCAATACAACCAGTATAACAAATATCCCACTCACAATCACCTATCCTCATCCCAATATCCTTTTAAACAAGTGTTTTTGGACATCTTTTTAAACTGAATTATGCTTGTGCTAAGTTTTATCTCCTGTTCCAGACCATTCCACAAATTCACACCACAGATTGCTATGCACATACTTTTAAGAGTTGTTCGGACATTGAGGTTTATAAAATTATGTTCCCCTCTCAAATTATACCCACCCTGTCTTTCCATAAACAGTTTTTGTATATTTCCTGGAAGTAAATTATTTCTTGCTTTGCACATTTCTTGATTTGTGCCGTCTTAAATTTAACCAGATCGGTGAACTCAGTGTATGTGACTTTAAGAATAATAAATTAGTATGTTCCAACGTTATTGATAATTCTTATTGATCTTTTTTGTAATGTGCATAACGGCTGTAGGTTGGTTTTGTAGGTGTTACCCCATATCTCCACACAGTAACTCAGATATGGCAATATGTGTATTATACAAAGTATGTAATGATTTGTGGTCCAGAATGTGTATTGATTTTCCCAATATTGCTATAGACTTTGCCAGTTTTGCTTTGACGTGGTTTATATGTGGTTTCCAGCAGATGTTGTGGTCTAAGATCACAACAAGAAATGTATTTTCATATACCCATTCTAGACTTATGTTATCTATTTTCAATTGTACTTGAGGGTCGCTGGTTTAAACCGAAGATAGACACAAAATGCTGGAGAAGCTCAGCGGGACAGGCAGCATCTCTGGAGAAAAGGGAATGGGTGACGTTTCGGGTGGAGACCCTTCTTCAGACACATGCACGATATATTTTAACCGGCAGCGGTAGAGTTGCTGCCTCACAGCGCCAGAAACCCGGGTTCAATCCCCACTACGGGCACTGTCTGTACGGAGTTTGCACGTTCTCCCCGTGACCGCGTGGCTTTTCTCCGGATGCTCCGGTTTCCTCCCACACTCCAAAGACGTGCAGGTTTGTAGGTTCAATGGCTTCAGTAAAGTTGTAAATGTTCTAGTGTGTAGCTAGTGATCGCCGGACAGTGGCCCTCGGTGGGCCGAAGGGCCTGTTTCCACGCTGTGTCTCTAAACTCAACTGAAAACTAAACGTCCCAAGAAACGCCTCCTATTCTCATGTCCATACACTCCACGGATGCTGACTGTCGCCCCGACCCCGAGTCCCTCCAGAACTTTTAATAGCATCTCATTCGAGCAGAACACAGAGTGCTGGAGGAACTCAGCGGGTCAGGCAGCATCTGTGGAGGGAATTGAACGTAGCCTGTTCAATTCCCAAAGCAGATGCTGCCTGAGCAGCTGAGTTGCTCCAGCACTTTGTGTGTTGTTCCTGTTACAGTCAATGTCTCCCATGAGCTGTGGCAATTCCCACTGACTTCGGTGTCGGTCTCCAAATCTCTCCTCGCTCCTTTCCAAATGATTAAAACTAAAATATGACATTATGTCTCACTTCCTCGCGGCGGCTCCTGTACACAGCAAATGCAAAGTATTTTAATATTCATCAAAATCTTTGTATGTAACAAAAACATACTTTTTCCACCTACATAGATATTTACATATTGAGCGCCACTTAAAACATCACCAAGAAATTAAAGCCTTCACGTTTTAAAATTTCAAAATATTTTTTTAAATCTCCCCCCCTCCCCCTCCATCACTTGACCTGGAAGGACCCCAAAAATTCGCAAAGTTGAAGACTTTCTCTACTTTCCATCGCGATCATATTAAACCAATTTCTTTGAAACGTCACCCATTTCTTCTCTCCAGAGATGCTGCATGTCCCGCTGAGTTACCCCAGCTTTTTGTGCCTGTCCCCAATCTCGCCCGCTTTGTCCGCGTTTTATATTCTAGATACAGAGAACTGCAGATGTTGGTTAATAACAACAAAAAGACAGAACGTGCTGGAGTAACTCAACGGGCCAGGCAGTATCTGTGAAGAGAAGGAATGGGCGACGTTTCAAGTCGAGAGTCATAGAGTGATACAGCATGGAAACAGGCCCTTCGACCCCTCTTGCCCACACAGGACAACACGTCCCAGCTATACTAGTCCCACCTGCCAACATTTGGTCCATATCCCTCCAAACCTGTCCTATCCATGTACCTGTCTAACTGTTCCTTAAACGTTGGGATAGTCCCAACCTCAACTACCTCCTCTGGCAGCTTGTTCCATGCATCCACCAACCTTTGTGTGAAAAAAATCACCCCTAAAATTCCTATTAAATCTTTCCCCCTTCACCTTAAACCTATGTCCTCTGGTTCTCGATTCCCCTACTCTGGGCAAGACTTCTTCAGTCCGGGTCAACGGAGAGGGATTTCTTGATCAGTGAAAGGGAATTCTCTGCCTCAGAGGGCGGTGGAGGCCGGTTCTCGGGATGCTTTCAAGAGAGAGCTAGATGGGGCTCTTAAATATAGCGGAGTCAGGGGATATAGGGAGAAGGCAGGAACGGGGTACTGATTGGGGATGATCAGCCTTGATCACATTGAATGGCGGTGCTGGCTCGAAGGGCCGAATGGCCTCCTCCTGCACCTATTGTCTATTGTCTATATGCGGGTGTCAGGGGTTATGGGGAGAAGGCAGGAGAATGGGGTTAGGAGAGGGAGAGGTCGATCAGACATGATTGGATGGCGGGGTAGTCTTGATGGGCCGAATGGCCTAATTCTGCTGCTATTACTTATGGCCTTGTGAGGGAGACACGGGGATAGGGAAGGGTAATCGGGGTCAGTCTGTGTATTAAGGATGGATGATGCGATGTTTGGGCAGCATGACCAGCAGTGAGGTGGAAGCGACGCTTTGATTTGTATCGCTGCTGCTGCTGGAAGTGGGCGTGGACGTTGCTATTCTGTCTAGGAAGCCCCGGGACCATCTTCCACCGTCCGGGAGAAGAGGAGAGCAGTCCCGGCAAACCCCGAGCACCAGCCGAGTGTGGAACAGCTAGTGGCAGTGTCTTGTCTTGTACAGTGGCAGTGGCATTGCCCGTCTCATCCCACCCCCCGGCCATGGGCTCCACGTGAATGTGCCCGCAGCTCCAAACGCCAGCAAGGATTTTCTCCTCTCTCCTCTCTCCCTCTCTTCCCCTTGTCCGCTGCCAGCCAGCCAGCCAGCCAGGGGGTTGAAGGACCCGGACCCAGCCACGCTTGCGGAGGCCTGGAGAGGAGGAAGAGATGGATGCTGGAGTCCAGAGCAGCCTTCTGCTGTACCTGCTTCTCTCCTGCCCCTATACGTCCCGGGCAGCACAGGCAAGTGTGCACTCTCTCTCACTCTCCGCCCGCTCTGTAGCGAGATACTCATAGGACGGGGAACGCACTGGAGTCAGGCAGCATCTGTGGAGAACATACGGACCCTTCTTCTTCAGGCTCAAGAAGGGTCCCGCCACCCAATGTCATCATATCTTTCCTCCATTCGTTCCATATCTCTCTACATCGCCGTCTATATCTCCCGTTTCCCTCTCCCCCTGACTCTCAGTCTGAAGAAACCCAAACATTCCCTTTCACCAGAGATGCTGCCTGTCCCGCTGAGTTACTCCAGCATGTTGTGTCTCTCTCCAGATATGTTGCCTGTCCCGCTGAGTTACTCCAGCATTTTGTGTCTATATTAGAGATGCTGCCTGTCCCGCTGAGTTACTCCAGCATGTTGTGTCTCTCCAGAGATGCTGCCTGTCCTGCTGAGTTACTCCAGCATTTTGTCTTACATTTTATCTCTGTTTGCTTGGTTGTCACCTTCTCCCAGCTAACAATGATCTAATCAACATTTTCCTGGATCTCCATCCCCTTTGATGTCTCGTTTTCACACCTCACCCTTCCATATCTCTGTGTCTCCCTTCCCTCTCTCCTGACTCTCAGTCTGAAGAAGGGTCTCGACCCGAAACGTTTCCTTCTCTCTAGAGATGCTGCCTGTCCCGCTGAGTTACTCCAGCATTTTGTGTCCATTTTCGATTTAAACCAGGCATCTGCAGTTCCTTCCCGCACAAGTTATTTGCAATTCTTTATCCTGTTCCCTTGATTAGCGAGGGTGCCCGGAGTTAGGGGGAGAAGGCAGGGGAATGGGGTTGAGAGGGAGAGATAGATCTGCAATGGACCAGCAGTAAGTTCGATGGGCCGAATGGCCTGATTCCGCCCCAATAACTTACGAACGCCATAGATGCATCTGCATGCAGTTCCTTGTTTATAGGGCAGGTCATTTGTTGCCAGTTTGCTCGTAAACGGGCAAACTGACAACAAATAACCTGCGGTAGGAAGGAACTGCAGATGCTGGTTTAAATCGCAGATAGACACAACATGCTGGAGTAACTCAGCGGGACAGGCAGTATCTCTGGAGAGAAGGGATGGGTGACGTTTCGGGTCGAGACCCTTCTTCTTCAGACTCAAAATAACCTGCGGCTGGGATATTGAAGGTTACGAGAGGTTCTGGTGACCCGCTGGTCCAGCCCATGCTGTCTCACGGACGGACGGTGTGTGATAGATGCCCGTGCGTGCGTCCGGACAAAAAAATCTCCAACGCAAAATGCATCGCAATTTGCTGGTCTAATGACTGACTGCACACTAATAACAGCCTGGTTCAGTTGTATTCACGCCGCGAGTCCATAACCCTGCCTTAACCAAGTCCCACACTCTGGTCAGCCCCTGTCTACCGATCACCCGCCCCTCCTCTCTCCCAGCCCCACCTCTACAATCAGCCTGAACAAGGGTCCCGACCCGAAACGTCACCTATCCATGTTCTCCGGAGATGCTGCCTGACCCGCTGAGTTACTCCAGCACTCTGTGTCACTCTCCATAGATGCTGCCTGACCCGCTGAGTTATTCCAGCACTCTGTGTCACTCTCCATAGATGCTGCCTGACCCGCTGAGTTACTCCAGCACTCTGTGTCACTCTCCACAGATGCTGCCTGACCCGCTGAGTTACTCCAGCACTCTGTGTCACTCTCCACAGATGCTGCCTGACCCGCTGAGTTACTCCAGCACTCTGTGTCACTCTCCACAGATGCTGCCTGACCCGCTGAGTTACTCCAGCACTCTGTGTCACTCTCCACAGATGCTGCCTGACCCACTGAGTTACTCCAGCACTCTGTGTCCTTTATTGCTCTATTATGGTCTAGTTACGTAGTATTACTGATTATTAATGTGTGTTGTATTATTGATTCTTGTATATTCATTGACGTTTTGTGTTTATGGGCATGTTAAGCTGCAGAGAGGTAGAATTTCATTGTCCCCTTTCAGGATATGTGACTTTGAGTCTAGTTACCCAGTATTACTCCCAGTATTACTGATGAACCATAGATAGACACAACGTGCTGGAGTAACTCAGCGGGACAGGCAGCATCTCTGGAGAGAAGGAATGGGTGACGTTTCGGGTCGAGACCCTTCTTCAGACTGAGAATCAGAGGAGAGGGAGACACAGAGATAAGGAGGGGTAAGGTGTGAAAAAGAGACATGATGAACAATTTTGCGTAAACCAGCATCTGCAGTTGCATCTACTCTACATCACAAGGTGAGGTGGTCTTCAATGTTTAGGAAGCTTGTAGAGTTGTCTCGGTTATTTCTTGATTGGAACAAGTGTCAGTGGTTATGGGGAGAAGGCAGGAGGAAGAGGGTTGAGAGGGAGAGATAGATCAGCCATGACTGAATGGCGGAGTAGACGATGGGCTGAATGGCCCAATTCTACTATCACATGACCTTATGACACAGCACAGGGCTGGATTAGAAACATAGAAACATAGAAATTAGGTGCAGGAGTAGGCCATTCGGCCCTTCGAGCCTGCACCGCCATTCAATATGATCATGGCTGATCATCCAACTCAGTATCCCGTACCTGCCTTCTCTCCATACCCCCTGATCCCCTTAGCCACAAGGGCCACATCTAACTCCCTCTTAAATATAGCCAATGAACTGGCCTCAACTACCCTCTGTGGCAGAGAGTTCCAGAGATTCACCACTCTCTGTGTGAAAAAAGTTCTTCTCATCTCGGTTTTAAAGGATTTCCCCTTTATCCTTAAGCTGTGACCCCTTGTCCCTGGACTTCCCCAACATCAGGAACAATCTTCCTGCATCTAGCCTGTCCAACCCCTTAAGAATTTTGTAAGTTTCTATAAGATCCCCTCTCAATCTTCTAAATTCTAGAGAGTATAAATCAAGTCTATCCAGTCTTTCTTCATAAGACAGTCCTGACATCCCAGGAATCAGTCTGGTGAACCGTCTCTGCACTCCCTCTATGGCAATAATGTCCTTCCTCAGATTTGGAGACCAAAACTATACGCAATACTCCAGGTGTGGTCTCACCAAGACCCTGTACAACTGCATTAGAACCTCCCTGCTCCTATACTCAAATCCTTTTGCAATGAAAGCTAACATACCATTCGCTTTCTTTACTGCCTGCTGCACCTGCATGCCTACCTTCAATGACTGGTGTACCATGACACCCAGGTCTCGCTGCATCTCCCCCTTTCCCAATCGGCCACCATTTAGATAATAGACTGCTTTCCCGTTTTTGCCACCAAAATGGATAACCTCACATTTATCCACATTATACTGCATCTGCCAAACATTTGCCCACTCACCCAGCCTATCCAAGTCACCTTGCAGTCTCCTAGCATCCTCCTCACAGCTAACACTGCCCCCCAGCTTAGAGCAGAATGTCGGCCTAATTATAATCCTCAGACTATCCACTACAACCGAGTTCCCAGTGACAGGCCTCACAGAGGATAAAAATACACCTTGCCCAGCCCATCACACACACCAGTCTCCCCACCATTCACTCCATCTACATTTCAGACTGCCTCAAGAAAGCAGCCAACATCATCAAGGATCCTTCCCATCCCCATGAGTCCTCCTTCTCCCTGTTCCTGTCAGCCAAAAGAGCAAGAAGCTTGAAAGCACGATCCACCAGACCCAGGAACAGCTTCTTCCCCTCTGTTATCAGGCTTCTGAACGGCCCTTCCATAAGCTAGGGTACTGTCCAATCCACCTCTAACCCCATTGAGGACATTAGACTTTGTCTCTGGAACTTTGCACTGGATGGATTAGGACATTTGGCCCATGAAGTCTACTCCCCAATTCAATTGCGGCTGATCTAATGTTTCCTCTCAACCCCATTCATCTGCCTTCTCCCACAAGTAAGAATTTCATGGTTCTATCTGGGACATATAACAATTTCACTCAGAGAGTTGTGAATTTGTGGAATTCCCTGCCACAGAGGGCAGTGGAGGCCAAATCACTGGATGGATTTAAGAGAGAGTTAGATAGAGCTCTAGGGGCTAGTGGAATCAAGGGATATGGGGAGAAGGCAGGCACGGGTTATTGATTGGGGACGATCAGCAATGAATGGCGGTGCTGGCTCAAAGGACCGAATGGCCTCCTCCTGCACCTATTTTCTATGTTTCTCTGATATTATAACCAAGCCCCAGATGCTGGTGATCCAATGTCTACCTATCACCTGCCCCTCCTCTCTCCCAGCCCCACCTCTCCCCACCTCTACAATCAGCCTGAACAAGGGTCCCAACCCGAAACGTCACCTGTCCATGTTCTCCAGAGATGCTGCCTGACCCACTGAGTTACTCCAGCATTTTGTGTCTCTCTCAGAGATGCTGCCTGACCCACTGAGTTACTCCAGCACTTTGTGTCTTTTTTTTTGTAAACCAGCATCCGCAGTTCCATACATCCACAAACCTAAAACCAAACCTTCCAGCTCCTTGCTCCACCAATGTCCAAGTCCCTATTGTACTTGAGGCAGGTCCTCTATTTCACCTGTATCTGTCCTCGTGACCACTGTTGTCACGTTCCACTGCTCTTGGACTTTGCTTCATGAAGTTCTGCTCCTCGTCCTGATGTCGTGGTCTTCAGAACCACAGTCCTATGCCTGTCATGGGGTCTGGCCCTCTGTCCCAGCACTGGCCATCTCTCTCCCTTATTCCACCCGCTTCTGGTCTCCCACTCCACTGAGTTCTTGTCCTTGTTCCAGGTCACGCAGCATCTGCAGAAGGTCCAAAGAAGGGGTCCTGACCCGAAGCATCACCCATCCATGTTATCCACTTTTTGTCTTGTCATCTCTGGTCTTTGCCCTACCATCTGCCATTCAAACCCCCTCCCCCCTCCCCCCCACACCCCCCCCCACCCTCCCGACCCCCCCCCCCCCCCCCCCCCACCCCCCTCCCCCACCTGTACCCACATCACTTGCCAGTCTTTGTCCTGCCCATCCACTCATCTAGCTTTCATTCCCTCCCTCCCACTGCAATCACTGACCAAGTATCCTGATTGAAACGTCACTTATCCATGTTCCCCAGAGAAGCTGCCTGACCCGCTGAGTTACTCCAGCATTTTGTGTTAACTTTTAAAGTTCTTATAGTGACTCTGCTATCAGCTAGTGCGTTCCCAGTTCCAAACACACTCTGGGTGAGCAAAAACTTCTTTGGATCCCCTCTAACTTTTTTTTAGTTTAGTTTTGAGATGGAACGGGCGTGGAAACAGGCCCTTCGGCCCACCGGGTCTGTGCCGGCCCACGATCCCCGCACATTAACACTATCCCACACCCACTAGGGACAATTTTTACATTTACACCAAGCCAATTAACCTACAAACCTGCACGCCTCTCGAGTGTGGGAGGAAACCGAAGATCCCGGAGAAAACCCACGCAGGTCACGGGGAGAATGTACAAACTCCGTACAGACAGCGCCCGTAGTCGGGATTGGACCCGGGTCTCCTGCGCTGCATTCGCTGTAAGGCAGCAACTCTACCGCTGCGCCACCGTGACTATCTTACCTCTTACCCTAAAATCAGATCTTATGGTTATAGACACATCTGCTGTGGTGATTTACCACTATCCGGTTTATTTATTACGCTCAATGTTTTGCCCTCCCAAGTCAGGGTTCCATTTTGCTATCCTTGATCGGACTTTGCTGGCTTTACCTTGCAATGAACATTATTCCCTTATCATGTATCTGTACACTGTAAATGGATCGATTGTAATCATGGATTGTCTTTCTGCTGGAAGACAAAAATGCTGGAGAAACTCAGCGGGTGAGGCAGCATCTATGGAGAGAAGGAAATAGGGTCAAAACCCTTCTTCAGACTGTCTTTCTGCTGACTGGTTAGCACGCAACAAAAGCTTTTGACGAGACAATAAACAAAACTGAACTGTACTGAACCTCCTTCTGCTCCATGGAGAACGAACCTTTTAACTCTCCTGAAACACTCCATCCCAGTAGCTTCTTGGTGAGTCTCTTCTGCACCATCTCCAGTGCATTTACATCCATCCCAGAGCAGGCCGACAAAAACTACACACAGCCAGGGCCTAACTAACAGAACACACAAGGTAGAAACAGTACAACACAGGAACAGTCTCTTCCACCCATCATGTCCACATCAAACATGATTTTGTTAAACTAACCTCCTCTGCCAACACGCGGTCCATATCCCTCCATTCACTGCATCCCCATGTACCTATCTAAAAGCCCCTTACCCATAGAGTCGCCAACTTCTTCACTCCCAAATAAGGGACAAAAGATCAAAATACGGGACAAATTCCCGACAGCAATTCGTTGACCGACTGGGCCGTGTCTGAGTGAATGATGAGTTGTCCCGGGTGCTGGACTGCACGCAATGTCCAGCCGGCGGGGCCAGCTGAGGAGTTCTGGCCCGGGCCGCGCGACGTCGCGTGTAAAGTCCGATGATCGGCCGTGAGAAGGAGGGGTGGTGGTGGTGTCAGCGGTAAGCGAAGGTTCGAAGGTCGGACAGCTGGCCGGGCTGCCGACCAACGGGGCCACGGGCGAGGCGCTGCTGCTGCTGCTGTTGCTGCTGCACTCCATGGGCTGCACTACGTCGGGACGGGTGAGGCGGGGCTGGACGCGGTGATCCGACCCGACAGCCCCCTCGACCCGAGTAGTAGCGGTCAAACACGGGACAAGGGCGGTCCCGTACGGGACAAACCAATTTAACCCAATATACGGGATGTCCCGGCTAATACGGGACAGTTGGCAACACTACTTAAATGCCACTATCATATCTGCCTCCACCAGCCCTGGCAGCACGTTCCAGGCACCCACCACCCTCTGGGTAAAATCTTGCCCCGCACATCTCCTTTACACTTTGCCCCGGGACCTTAAAAATACGGCCTCTAGTCTTTGACATTTCCACCCTGGGTAAAATGGTTCTGACTGTCTACTCTATCTATGCCTCTCATCATTTTTTATAAACTGCCTCCACATTCTTCCTGTAATGGGGCAACCGGAACTGCGTGCAGTACTTCAAATGCACTCTAGTTAAAGGTCTATAAAGTTGCAATGTTGCACGATCCGTTCCTGCTTTTATATTTTACAGTATTAGCCCTGTCCCACAGTACGAGTTCATTCCAAGAGCTCTCCCGAGTTTAAAAAAAAACAAACTCAGCGAATGAACGTAGCGGGTACGTTGGAGTTCGGGGGCGTCTCTTAGCGGCTCGTAACGCTAACGGCAGGTACTCGGGAAGGCTCGCTAATGGCAGGTAAGCACGGGAAGACTCGTGAAGATTTTTCAACATGTTAAAAAATTTCCACGAGAGCCCCGAGTACCGACGAGCGGCCATTACCGTAAATCTCCGCGTTCGATTCAGGGCAAACTCGGGGAGAACTCTTGAATGAACTCGTACCGTGGGACAGGGATTTATGTCTACCTTAGTTACCTCTGCTACTGCTACCAGGAGTCTTTGAACTCCAAACTCACGCACTGGTGTCCTTGGATATCATGCTGCTTTCCCGAGGCAGCATCAAGTGGGACACGAGGAACTGCACATGTTGGAATCTGGAGCAAAAGGAAAGTGTAGTATGGGATGTTAAAGAAAGAACTGCAGATGCTGGAACAATCAAAGGTAGACAAAAATGCTGGTGAAACTCAGTGGGTGAGGCAGCATCTATGGAGCGAAGGAATGGGTGACGTTTAAAGTCAAGACCCTTTGATCAGTTCAGATTAAAGCAGCACGGTGGCGCAGCGGTTGAGTTGCTGCCTCACAGCGCCAGTGACCCAGGTTCGATCCTGACTATGGATGCTACCTGTACCTTCTTCCTGTGACCGCGTGGGTTTTCTCCAGGTGCTCCGGTTTCCTTCGACACTTGGGTTTAACCATATAACCATATACCAATTACAGCACGGAAACAGGCCATCTCGGCCCTTCTAGTCCGTGCCGAACACGTATTCTCCCCTAGTCCCATATACCTGCACTCAGACCATAACCCTCCATTCTTTTCCCGTCCATATAACTATCCAATTTATTTTTAAATGATAAAAACGAACCTGCCTCCACCACCTTCACTGGAAGCTCATTCCACACAGCCACCACTCTCTGAGTAAAGAAGTTCCCCCTCATGTTACCCCTAAACTTCTGTCCCTTAATTCTCATGTCATGTCCCCTTGTTTGAATCTTCCCTATTCTCAGTGGGAAAAGCTTTTCCACGTCAACTCTGTCTATCCCTCTCATCATTTTAAAGACCTCTATCAAGTCCCCCCTTAACCTTCTGCGCTCCAAAGAATAAAGCCCTAACTTATTCAACCTTTCTCTGTAACTTAGTTGCTGAAACCCAGGCAACATTCGAGTAAATCTCCTCTGTACTCTCTCTATTTTGTTGACATCCTTCCTATAATTAGACGACCAAAATTGTACACCATACTCCGGAATTGGCCTCACCAATGCCTTGTACAATTTTAACATTACATCCCAGCTTCTATACTCAATGCTCTGATTTATAAAGGCCAGCACACCAAAAGCTTTCTTTACAACCCTATCTACATGAGATTCCACCTTCAGGGAACTGTGCACAGTTATTCCCAGATCCCTCTGTTCAACTGCATTCTTCAATTCCCTACCATTTACCATGTACGTCCTATTTTGATTTGTCCTGCCAAGATGTAGCACCTCACATTTATCAGCATTAAATGCTGGGTTATTTGGCTTCTATGAATTGTAAATTGATCTAGTGTGTAGGATGGTGCTAGTGTACGGGGTGATCACTGGTCAGCATGGACTCGGTGGGCTGAAGGGCCTGTTTCCTCGTTGTATCGTTAAAGTCTGAAACTCTAAAGATGCTAGCAGTGTATGCCATAGTATAGACTCTGCATGTTCATTGTTTGGAGAGGTAAATTCTAGTATATTCCTTGAACAACACAGCGAGACTGTCCGGATTTAATCCCTGTGCTCTTCCTGCAATGTACAGGGCTGTCTGAGCCGGCAGAAGGTGCTCGTTGCCATCCGGCAAATGCAGCAGCTGCTGAAAGGGCAGGAGAACCGCTTTGCTGACGGGATCCACACTATGAAGGCCAAGCTGTCGACCTTGCAGCTCTCTGTCTCCAGACCCACCGCAAACCAGCGCTCAGGTACGCTTCACGTTCCGTGTCAGAGACGCAGCGAGCGTGGGGAAAACAGGCCCATCCACCCACCGAGTACTCGCCGACCATCAACTCCCCATTTACACTCATCCCACACCGATCTAATCCAACATTGTGCTCCCCATCTCCCGGTTGCTCAACACTTTAACTCCCCCTCCCATTCCCACACTGACCTTTCTGTCCTGGGCCTCCTCCATTATCAGAGTGAGGCCCAGCACAAATTGGAGGAACAGCGTCTAATATTTCACTTGGGCAGCGGTATGAACATTGACTTCTCCAACCAAGTAGCCCTTGCTTTCCCTCTCTCTCCATCCCTCCCCTTCCCAGTTCTCCCACCAGCCTGACTGTCTCCCTGACTACATTTTATCTCTGTTTGCTTCGTTGTCACCTTCTCCCAGCTAATTGATACAAATACATGGATAGATGCTCCTGGACACATCATCAGTGATGTAACCTGGTGTTTGGGGTCTTTCAACATCAGACACCCTCACCCAGGCGATCCAGTCGTGGTTGATCAGACCACGACTTGTGTTCAGGTGGCATTTGCTCCTCCCCATGGACCTCCTCTCCTGATCCAGAGCCATCTCGAGGCCTTCTCCGCTGCCTCTGTGGTGTTCTTGATGGCCCTTCTCCTCGCCACTCCGTTGATGCCCAGGCTTTGTAGAGCGATTGCCCTGCAAAACCTCTGCTGCCAACCTTGATGGGCAAACACCTTGCCTTCCAGCCCTGCTTGCGGCAGTCTATGACCAGCTCTTCATACTTGGCCATCTCCCTCTCGTGGGCCTCCTCCAGACGGTCCTCCCACGGCACTGACAGTTCCAACAAGACGATGTGTTTGGTCGCCTCTGAGACCAGGAGGATATCTGGCCTCAGAGTGGTCATGGCAATGTGCCGTGGGGACTTCAGCTGTTTTCACCAGGTCTACGGAAAGCTGCCAGTCCTGCGCAGTTGCCAGGATTCCTGACGGATTCCTGGCTGCTGTGGTTCTTGGCAGCTGCACTCCGGCCCTCACGAAGGTGATCATCTGGGTGGTGGGGCGTTCTCGTCTACAGCTGCTGATTCCCATGCTGGTGGCTTCTGCAATGGGTTTGAGAACCTGGTCGTGATGCCATGTGTACCGGCCCTGCCCAAGAGCCTTTGGGCAACAGCTCAGGATGTGTTCCAACGTCCCCTTGCCTGAGCATTGCGGGCAATCTGGAGATTCCGTTTTGCCCCAGATGAAGAGGTTCGATGGGCTGGGCAGGACATCATACACTGTCTAGACCAGGAACTTGATGCGCTGCGGTTCAGCCTGCCAGAGCTCAGTCCATGTGATGATTCGGTCCATGGCCTGCTCCCACCTTGTCCAGGCTCCCTGCTGCCTCAATCCAACTGCTCTGGTACACCTCTCCTCCTCCACCACTGCCCTCACTTCCTCCTGGACCAGCCTGCGCCTCTCCTTCCCCTTGGCCTTGTCAAACTGGGGAGATGGGAAGATTCCCAGGCCTGCTCTTCCCCGAGTCACTGCTCCCACCAGGACTCTGTGGCGTATCCGGGACTCCGCTTGCAGCACGACTTCGCCGGCTCTCCACTTCCTCCCAGTTTTCACCTCCACCCCTGCTTGAGCCACCTTGGGGTCGCTGGAGTCCCTGTACAGCATCACCTCTCTGGCCTGAGTCACCTTGAACTCCTCCTCCAGGGACTTCAGGGGCAGCTGGAGCTTGGTGTTATTTCCATAAAGGGCGATGCTGCTAAGGCTCCTGGGCAGTCCCAGCCACCACCTGAAAAAGCTGCTGACTTTCCCCTCCAATCTCTCTACGATGGATATTGGGACTTCGTAGACAAGCAGTGGCCAGAGTATCCTTGGCAGGAAACCATGCTGGTAAATCCATGCCTTAAACTTGCCGGGAAGCCCCGACTGGTCCACTACTCTCAACCAACTCTCCAGCTCCTGACAGGTTGCCTGGACAGATGCTGTATCCTTCAGGCTGCTGTTAAACACCTTGCCAAGACTCTTCACTGGCCTTTCGGAGACAGTTGGGATTGGTGACCCTTCGATGCTGAAGCGGAACCTGTCCATGACTTTGCCCTTCTTCAGCACCAGTCACCTTGATTGTCCTGGATTAAACCTCATCCTTGCCCATCCAATCAGTTTCTCCAACCCCTGCAGGATCCACCTGCCTCCTGGCACTGACTCAGTGGTGACAGTCAGGTCGTCCATGAAGGCTCTGATTGGATCTAACAATGATCTACTCTACATTTTCCTTGAGCCTCATCTCCTTTGATGTCTCCTTTTCACACCTTACACTTCCTTATCTCTCTGGCTCCCTCTCCCCAGACTCCCAGTCCGAAGAAGGGTCTCGGACCGAAACATCACCCATTCCACCTCTCCAGAGATGCTGCCTGTCCTGCTGAGTTACTCCAGCATTTTGAGTCCATCTTCGGTGTAAACCAGCATCTGCAGTTCCTTTCTACACATTATTCTCTCCACTTTTGTTATCGATTTCCCCCAGATTCTACCACTCCGTGTAGTCTAGGGCGATTTTTGAAGACTGTAGCCTTTAAATGGACTTTAGAGATACAGCGTGGAAACATTTGGCTCAACTGCGAGCAGTTCGTACACCAACGGGACAATTTACAATTTTACCAAAGCCAATTAACCTACAAATCCGTACGTATTTGGAGTGTGGGAGGGAACTGGAGCACCCGGAGAAAACCCACGTGGTCGCAGGGAGAGCGTACAAACTCCGTACAGACAGCGCCCGTAGTCAGGATTGAACCCGGGTCTCCGGCGCTGTGAGGCAGCAACTCTACCGCTGCGCCACCGTGCCGCACACCAGTTATACATGCATTCTATCGGATCAACAGCCACGATGCACTAGTGTGCAACGGACATCTATATCTGTTGCAGCCCTGCTCCTGAAGGTAGAAACAAGGAACAGCAAATGCTGCTTCATACACAAAAAGGACGCAAAGTTCTGGAGTATCTCAGTGGGACAGGCAGCATCTTTGGAGGACATGGGTGGGCAACATTTCGGGTCGGGATCTTTCTTGCTCTTTGCACTTCAACTTGTTTCCCCTCCTTCTCGACTCTGACAAAGCATCTCCAATCATTAATTCACCCCATCTATGCCCCTCGCGATTTTATAAATCTCGAAAGCAGCTGACTTACAGCGCCGGAGACCCAGGTTCGTTATTGACCTCGGCTGCAGCCTGTGTGGAGTTTGCATGTTCTCCCTGTGATCGCGTGGGTTTCTTCTGGGTTTTCCCCCACATGCTGAAGTTGTGGAGGTTTACAGGTTAACATGCTTGCACATTTTACAGTTAATGACATCCTTCCTATAATGGGTAGAGCTGGAGAAACTCAGCGGGTGAGGCAGCATCTATGGAGAGAATGAATAGGCGACGTTTCAGGTCAAGACCCTTCTTCAGACTGATTTCGGGGGGAGGGTGTGTGGGGGTGGGAAAAAGAAAGGAAGAGGCGGAGACAGTAGGTTTGAGGGGGAGCTGGGAAGGGGAGGGGAAGGAAGGAGAAAGCAAGGACTACCTGAAATTGGAGAAGTCAATGTAAACTACCCAAGTAAAATATGAGGTGCTGTTCCTCCAATTTGCGCTGGGCCTCACTCTGGCAATGGAGGAGGCCCAGGATAGAAAGGTCGGATTGGGAATGGGAGGGGGAGTTGAAGTGCTGAGCCACCGGGAGATCAAGTTGGTTATTGCAAACTGAGCAGAGGTGTTGGGCGAAGCGATCGCCAAGCCTGCGCTTGGTCTCACCGATGTAGAGAAGACTGAGCGGAGATGTTCCTTCCTATAGTGGGTGACCAGAACTGGACACAGTACTTCCAATGTGGCCCTACCAATGTCTTTAACAGCTGTAACATAATGTCTCTAATCCTGTACTCGACACCCTGACCCATGAAGGCAAGCATGCCAAATGCCTTCACATCGCTACTTTACAGGAACTATGTATCTGCACCCCTAGAACTACCTGTTCTAGAACACATCTTGGGTCTGCAATTCAAATTTCAATCCATATAACCATATAACAATTACAGCACGGAAACAGGCCATCTCGACCCTTCTAATCCGTGCCGAACACATAATCTCCCCTAGTCCCATCTACCTGCGCTCAGACCATAACCCTCCATTCCCTTCCCATCCATATAACTATCCAATTTATTTTTAAATGATAAAAACGAACCTGCCTCCACCACCTTCACTGGAAGCTCATTCCACACAGCTACCACTCTCTGAGTAAAGAAGTTCCCCCTCATGTTACCCCTAAACTTCAGTTCCTTAATTCTCATGTCATGTCCCCTTGTTTGAATCTTCCCTACTCTCAGTGGGAAAAGCTTTTCCACGTCAACTCTGTCCCTCTCATCATTTTAAAAACCTCTATCAAGTCCCCCCTTAACCTTCTGCGCTCCAAAGAATAAAGCCCTAACTTGTTCAACCTTTCTCTGTAACTCTGTAACTAATCCAACTCTCTTCCCACTAAAGATAGACACAAATGCTGGAGTAACTCAGCGGGACAGGTAGCATCCATGCAGAGAAGGAATGGGAGACGTTTTGGGTTGAGACCCTTCTTCAGACTGAGAGTCAGGGGAGAGGGAGTCTAAAGATATGGAAGGGTAAGGTGTGAAAATGGCAAATCAAAGCAGATGGTCATCAAGGAAATGCAAAATGGTTCATTGTTAGCTACGGGGAAGGTGACAAACAAGGCTGACAATCAGAAATTCTCCGCATATTGTTATCAATTCCCCCCAGATTCTACCGCTCGCCGTACACTAGGGTGATTTTCGAAGACTTTAGACAGATTTTAAAAGACACAGCGTGGAAACAGGCCCTTCGGCCCACCGAGTCTGCGCCGACCAGCAATCGCCCCGTACACGAGCACTATCCTGCACACTTGGGACAAATGACAAATAACAGAAGCCAATTAACCTACAAGGCCGCACGTATGTGGAATGTGGGAGGGAACCGGAGCACCCGGAGAAAACCCACACGGTCACGGGGAGAACGTGCAAACTCCGTACAGACAGCATCCGTAGTGGGGATGGAACCTGGGTTTATGACGCTGTGAGGCAGCAGCTCTACCCGCTGTGCCACCGTGATGCCCCGATTAACCTACAAACCCGCACGTCTTTGGGATGATCTTTTTCCACTGCAAGAATAACTAATGACTCCACTCCAGTGAATTAAAATCCACCAGTGGCTATTTAAACACAGCGTAGCTATTTCAATATTCACCGCGGGCAGGTGTACAAATACTGCGTTATATGAGCCGCAGCATGCTGGACACATTTTTCTCATCACATTTTGAAAGCACATCTCTCTTGCGCACACAGTACAAAATAAACACGGCACCATGTGTCCTCGTGGGTTCGGCAACCCACCTCACCATTCTGGAGTTTAAATATTATTCTACGTGGTTTGTGGCCATTCTCACAGCCCCAAGGTTTCCTTTTAATAGAATCGCAGAACTGGTGTGGCCAGTCACAGAGGGAGGGAGGCCATTCAACCATTGAATCCATGCCAGCCTCTTGCAGAACAGCATATTCAATGGCATCCTCCTTGACTGAAGGGACAGCTCGATTGCAATAATGTGAAGTCTTTCAGCTGACTGGGTAGCGCACTTCAAAAGCTTTGCTCTGCACCAAGTAGTCGAGTCAAGTCACTTTTATTTCTATAGCACATTTAAACAACAACTCTCGTTGACCAAAGTGCTTTACATTGGTGGAGGTATTAACGTTATACAACACAGGTTCATAGATTAAGTACATACATAAATACATACATATAGCCCTCACTCAGAGGATGTCAGGAAAGGCTTGAGAGTAAAGATGAGTTTTAAGTCTAGACTTAAAGGAGTTGATGGAGGGGGCAGTTCTGATGGGAAGGGGGATGCTGGTCCACAGTCTAGGAGCTGCAACCGCAAAGGCGCGGTCTCCCCTGAGCTTATGCCTAGACCGCGGGATATTCAGCAACCCCAAGTCGGCCGATCTGAGGGACCTGGGGGTGGAGTGGTGGGTGAGAAGACTTTTAATGTAGGAGGGGGAAAGCCCATTGAGGGCTTTGTAGACATAGAGGAGGGTCTTGAAATTTATTCGGAACAGCACAGGGAGCCAGTGGAGAGGGGCCAGGATCGGGGTGATGTGGTCCCTTTTTCGGGCGCCTGTCAAGAGTCTCGCTGCGGCGTTTTGGACCAGTTGCAGGCGGGACAGGGAAGGTTGGCTGATGCCAGTGTAAACTGTTTCTTAGACGAATGCCCTGCTAATTAGTTCCCATCAAGTGCCAATCTAATTCACCCCTGAAAACCTTTTGATTATCTCCATCACACTGACATAGGGTTTCAGCACATAATTGAGCGTTTGACAGCACTGGGCCTGTACTCGCTGGAGTTTAGAAGAACGAGAGGGGACCTCATTGAAACGTACAGAATAATGAAAGGCTTGGATAGAGTGGATGTGGAGAGGATGTTTCCACTAGTGGGAGAGTCTAGAACCAGAGGGCACAGTCCCAGAATGTATGTAGAAAGGAGATGAGGAGGAATTTCTTTAGTGGAAAATCTGTGGAATACATTGCCACAGAAGGCTGTGGAGGCCAAGTCAATGGGTATTTGTCATTGGGAAGAATGGGGTTGAGAGGGAAAGGTAGATAAGCATGGTTGAATGGCAGGGCAGACTCAATGGGCTGAATGGCTTAATCCTACTCCTATGATTTATGAACAATGGGATATGGGCTAAAAGAGGGCTGGTGCCCCCTGATACGACATTGGCTAAATTATTTGTTACTTTGTCCTGCAAAGTCACGGATCTCCAGTTAACCTCTGGGGCTGTTGGCTCCAATCAAAACTGGAGACCATATTGTCAGGGCATATATATCACACACACACACCTCTGAAATGGTTTATAGGACGTGGAGTCTTTGTAGAGAGTGCAGTTTGCCAGAATGATTCTAGGATTAGAGGGTTAGACAGATAGTCCTTGCCTCAACTACCTCCTCCGGCAGCTTGTTCCTTACGCCCGCCACGCTTTGCGTAGAATAGTTGCCCCTCAGGTGCCTATTAAATCAGAATCAGAATCAGAATCAGAATCAGAATCAGAATCAGAATCAGAATCAGAATCAGAATCACACTTTATTCGCCAAGAATGTTTTACAACATACGAGGAATATCATTGGCCAGGTCAGTCATACAATTAAAAGCAATAGGTCACTCCAAAACACATTTTAATATAAACATCCACCACAGTGGCTCCTACACATTCCTCACTGTGTGATGGAAGGCGAAATAAAGTTCAAGTCCTTCCCCCTTTCAACTTAAACCTATGTCCTCTGGTTCTCGATTGCCCTGCTCTGGGCAAGATGCTGTGTGTGTTTACCCCATCTATTCCTGTCATCATCTTATATCTACACGATCACCCCCTCATCCTCCATGTACATCCTCCATGGAATAAAGTTCTAACCTGCCCAAACTATTCTGTTAACTCAGGCCCTCGAGCTGCCAGACATACAAGCCTCAGGATAGACACAAAGTGCTGGTCTGTTCTGTATTCATACCCACTATGTTCTGTTGTGCTGAAGCAAAGCAAGAATTTCAGGGACACATGTCAATAAATTCTCTTGAATCTTGAATCTTGGAGTAACTCAGCGGGACAGGCTGAGGGATGGGTAATGTTTCAGATTGAGACCCTTCTTCAAACAACTCGGACAGACGTGGGTTGCTTGTTCTCTGGGATGGTGGAGGTCGAGGGGGTGCTGATAGAAAGATACAAAATGAGGAGAGGCATAGATAAGGTCGACAGTCACAACCTTTTTCCCACGGTACAAGTATGCACAATGAGAGGGCATAGCTTTACAGTGAGGGGGTGCATGGAGTTATGCGGCACAGAACAAGGCACTTCAGCCCACTGTGCCCATGCTAACCTATTTGCCCATTTACATTAATTCTATCTGCTTGTTCTAGGACCCAATCCTAGAACCCAATCTTGTCTATTTAGGTAACATAGACATAGAAACATAGAAATTAGGTGCAGGAGTAGGCCCTTTGGCCCTTCGAGCCTGCACCGCCATTCAATATAATCATGGCTGATCATCCAACTCAGTATCCCGTACCTGCCTTCTCTCCATACCCTCTGATCCCGTTAGCCACAAGGGCCACATCTAACTCCCTCTTAAATATAGCCAATGAACTGGCCTCAGGTATCTGTCTAAATACTTTATAAGCCTCACAGTTATATATCAGATGCCACCCCCATCTTTGGCAGCATGACCCTGATATCAACCACTCTCTGTAACAAAAACCTATCCCTCAGATCCCCTTTCAAACTTCTGCTTCTCCCCCTTCCCTGCAATAACCCACCAGGGTGTGAGTTCTCCGTCTCCCACCAACCGTTTGTCAGGAGGAGGTGGGGAATGGAGGTGTGGTGGAGTGTGATAGTGGAGAAAGAGAGCTCGCCTCTACAAATTTATTTAAATCGAGTACCAGTGAAGTAACTCCTCAAGTATACCCCCCTGTGCGTAGGGGAGAGGGTAGGACTGAAGATGTGCTGGTTGGGTTGCTCCTGGGCCTGGCCAAGCTGGCCATCCGCGAGTTAGTGTTAGAGAGGGACTACGCACGGGATTTCCGGGACCGCTGGGCACCACGGAGGGGGAGGGGTTGAATACATCTTTGACAGGGAGTGTAAGATTGTTGTATAATAGTGTATCGTTTGTCGTGTATTACGGTGGTGGGTCCTGCTTTGGTTTTTACTGCACTGTACATATTATTTTAATATTTGAATAGATATTTTTTTTTAATTAAAAAAAAAAAAAAAATTAAAAAATGAATAGATATTTTTGATTAAAGAAAAATAAAAAAATTAAATTAATTTAAAAAATCATAATAATAATAATAATAATAATAATAATTTTATTTATAGAGCACTTGATAAACAAACATAGCTGCAACAAAGTGCTGTACATCACTAATCATTGACAAAAAAAGTCACTACACACCAAAAATAACAATCAAAAGAAATAGTAGGAAAAGACATGTAAAATAAAGAAACATCAAAAACACCACAAACAGAAGCAAAGCCTCAGGCATGGTCAAAAGCCAGGGAGTACAAATGCGTTTTAACACTGGATTTGAAATATATGGCAGCACGGTGGTGCAGCGGTAGAGTTGCTGCCTCACAGCTCCAGAGACCCGGGTTCAATCCTGACTATAGGTGCTGCCCGTACAGAGTTTGTACGTTCTCCCTGTGACCGCGTGGGTTTTCTCTGGGTGCTCCGGTTTCCTCCCACACTCCAAAGAATTACAGGTTTGTAGGCTCATTGGCTATGGTAAAATTGTAAATTGTCCCCAGGGGGTAGAATGGTGTTAGTGTGCGGGGATCGCTAGTCGGTGCAGACTCGGTGGGCTGAAGGGCCTGTTTCCGCGCTGTATCTCTAAACTAAACTAAACAAGGGTCTCTAACAGTATTATTTTTCTTTAATCAAAAATATCTATTTATTTATTTATTTATTTATTTTTTAAATTTAAAAAAAAAAATCTATTCAAATATTAAAATAATATGTAACAGTAAGCAAACAATAGGACAAAGGAAGTAAAGACATGCAAGTTTGTAAGTTAATTAGCTTCTGTGAATTGTTAATTGTCCCCAGTGTGTAGGATAGTGCTAGTGTACGGGGTGATCGCTGGCCGGCACGGACTCAGGGGGCTGAACGGTCTGTTTCCAACACTGTGTCTTTGAGGTAAGGTGGGCTCTGCTCAGACTCTCTTTCTCTCTCTCATTCAGCGGTGTTGTGTCCTTCGCTGGAGGCCCCCAGGCACGGCAAGAAGCTTGGCTCCAAGTACAGCATGGACCACGAGGTGCACTTCATCTGCCTGCCTGGGTATCAGCTGAGCGGCTCCAGCACCAGAGTGTGCCGGGCTAGCCGGCGGTGGACGGGCAGTACAGCCAACTGTACAGGTATTTGTCAATCCCACTCCCACCACGGCGTAGCCTTGGCTCGCCAAATCCTCCCCAGCCCACACCGCTGCCCGGGGAATGAAACACCATCATCATCGGATTTGGTCACGAACAAACTCACCCCCATTACAAACTTGTCCTGTCAGTGTAGGGAGCTTTGACTGGAGTGGTGGAGGCGGCTGGGTTAAAGTTTATCATTGTCACATGCACCAAGGTACAGATTACATGCTTTGTTTCCATGTTATTTAATCAAAGTAGATAATGCTTAAATGAACACGATCAAGCCAACTTTACATTTGAATAGATATAGCACAGAAACAGGCCCTTCGGCCCACTGAGTCCATGCTGACCCCATGCACTAACACTACCCTACACACTAGGGGATGATTTACAATTCACAGAAGCCAATGAAACTATGGCCTTGTGCATCTTTCCTTCCTTCGTCCTACCCTCTGCTCACTACCCCATGCTTAGTTTAGTTTAGAGATACAATGTGGAAACAGGCCCTTCTGGCCCACCGAGTCCACACCGACCAATGAGCATCTATACACTAGTTCTATCCCACACACTCGGGACAATTTAAAAAATAAAAATCATTTTATCAGTCGAAACCAAAATATTTAAACTTAAAATCACATAAGGGAATCAAAAATAGTCTTGGAGTCAGTGTGGAAACAGGCCCTTCGGCCAAACTTGCCCACATCGACCAACAAGTCCCATCCACACTACTCCCACCTGCCTGCGTTTGGTCCATATCCCTCTAAACTTGTCCTATCCATGTACCTGTCTAACTGTTTCTTAAACATTGGGATAGTCCCAGCCTCAACTACCTCCTCTGGCAGCTTGTTCCATACACCAGAAGTGGCTCTCCGTCATTTTAGAATACAAACAATGAACTATCCCAGATTTGGGAGGAAACCGGAGCACCCAGAGGAAACCCATGAGGTCCATGTTTCGACGGTACATTATGTGCAAACCACAATGAATGTTCTCCACACTTGCTTTGCCATGTAATGAGAGGGTTAATTGAGCCATGAAAATAATAATGACCTGTGCATGGATTAGATATTTAATCTTTATTTATTCTCTATATATATAACAATTAGTTAAAACAAATTAGTTATACCAAAGAACACTAACCCTTTAGTAAAACTGTCAAAGGATCGGTCGATCGATTGATTGATTGATCGATCAATTGATCAAAGTTCATAGTTCAAAAGTTCAAAGTAACTTTATTGTCATTTCCCCATACTCCAAATGTGCAAGTAATATTAAAAACACAGAGAGACAACATACCAATAAAAATAGACAATAGACATACATTATTTAAAATAATAAAATATTCACAGTGTGCCAAAATGTAGCAAAAACATTGAGGTATTTTAAACAGGGTGCAACAATGAAAGGTGCAATATAGAAAAAGTGCAAATTTCGTATTGGAGACATTGAGCCAAAGTTATTTTCAGTTTGTTGTCTTTGTTTGGGTACTGTTCATGGAATTTTCTTAAGTGTGTTGAGTAGTCTGATGGCCTGAGGAAAAAAGCTGTTGGTTGATCGATTGATTAGTTGGTTGGTTGACTGAAAGATACAACATGGAAACAGGCCCTTCAGCCCACCAAGTCCAAACTGACCATCCATCACCCGTTCACACCATTACTATGTTATCCCACTCTCTCATCCACTCCCTACACATGGGAGGCAATTTTACAGAAGGCCAATTTACCTACAAACCCGCACGTATGGTAATTGCGCAGAATCTCTTGCCCATAGTAGGTGGAATCAAGAACCAGAGGACAAGGGTTTAAGGTGAAAGTGTCATAGAGTCATAGAATGAAACAGTGTGGAAACAGGCCCTTCGGCCCCACTTACCCACATCAGCTACACTAGTCCCACCTGCCTGTGTTTGGTCCATATCCCTCCAAACCTGTCCTATCCATGTACCTGTCTAACTGCCAAGGAAAGCTAATGGCATGTTGGCCTTCATAACAAGAGGATTTGAGTATAGGAGTAAAAGAGGTCCTTCTGCAGTTGTACAGGGCCCTGGTGAGACCACACCTGGAGTATTGTGCACAGTTTTGGTCCCCTAATTTGGTCTCCTAATGTGAGGAAGGACATCCTTGCTATTGAGGGAGTGCAGCGTAGGTTCACAAGGTTAATCCCCGGGACTCTCATATGAGGAAAGATTGGAAAGACTGGGCTTGTATTCACTGGAGTTCAGAAGGATGAGGGGAGATCTTAGAGAAACCTATAAAATTATAAAAGGACTGGACAAGCTAGATGCAGGAAAAATGTTCCCAATGATGGGGGAAGTCCAGAACCAGGGGCCACAGTTTAAGAATAAAGGGGAGGCCATTTAAAACTGGGATGAGAAAAAATGTTTCCACCCAGAGAGTTTTGTGAATTTATGGAATTATCTGCCACAGAGGGCAGTGGAGGCCAATTCCCTGGATGAATTTAAAAGATAGTTAGATAGAGCTCTAGGGGCTGGTGGAATCAAGGGATATGGGGAGAAGGCAGGCATGGGTTACTGATTGTGGATGATCAGCCGTGATCACAATGAATGGCGGTGCTGGCTCGAAGGGCCGAATGGCTTCCTCCTGCACTTATTTTCTATGTTTCTATGTAAACGATGGGATAGTCCCAGCCTCGACTACCTCCTCTGGCAGCTCGTTCCATACACCCACCACCCTTTGTGTGAAAAAGTTACCCCTCGGATTCCTGTTAAATCTTTCCCCATTCACCTTAAATCTATGTCCTCTGGTCCTCAATTCCCTTACTATGGGTAAAAGACTGTGTGCATCTTCCCGATCTATTCCTCTCATGATTTTGTACACCTCTATAAGATCTCCCCTCATCCTCCTGCGCTCCATGGAATAGAGACCCAGCCTACTCAACCTCTCCCTATAGCTCACACCCTCTAGTCCTGGCAACATCCTCGTAAATCTACTCTGCACCCTTTCCTGCTTGACACTATCTTTCCTATAACATAACATGGTGCCCAGAACTGAACACAATATTCTAAATGTGGTCTCACCAACTTCTTATACAACTGCAACATGACCTCCCAACTACTCCACTCTAAGAGAAAGTGAGAGGGGAAAGATTTAATAGTAAACTGAGGGGCAACATTTTCCATGCAAAGGGTAGTAGGTGTATGGAACGAGCTGCTGGAGGAGGTAGTTGATGCTGGTACTTTCCAAATATTTAAAAGACAGATACCTGGATTGGAAATGTTTAGAAGGGCATGGGCCAAATGCAGGTCTGTGGGACTAGTGTAGATGAGGCATGTTGGTCATGTATGTATGTATAGTGCGTCTGGTCTGTTTGGTTAGCATGCAAAACAAAGCTTTTCACTGTACCTCAGTACACGAGACAAGAATGAACATAAGCCTAACCCTTAGAAAAACTTGTTCATGACAATGGTGCGGCAGGATCATCATAACGTTGAAACAGACCATAGTTGAACATTGTGCAGAGTTCGGTCAGGCCATGCATCACCGCAACATACAGGCAGGCTTTGCTCCACCCCTGAGCCCAGGCTAAACGACCATCAATAAGATGCCTGCAATACCTCCAGGCCGGTAGACCGTGAAGTTATTTTCATGAAACGTCTCGGAATTCTTTAGCCCAACGTGACTTCCGAAATGCATGAAAGGCCGGCAGCTGTGAAGTGGCTGATCCACGGGTGCGAGTGAGTGCAGGTACTTTCACCCCGGCTGGGACCACCTGCCAAGGAAGATCTCCCTGGAATGTGTGACCAACACAGGAAAGGCATGCAGGTGTTCCCATGCGGGTGAACGCAAAGCTGCTTCACTTTAAAACCCACTAACACTAAGCTGGCTTTGATCAGGGTGGTTTAGTGTGACTAGGAACACCAGTGCTGGAGTAACTCAGCGGATCGGGCAGCATCACTGGAGAACATGCTTGAACCCCTGTCCCACGGTACGTGTTCATTCCAACAGCTCTCCCCGAGTTTGCCCCGATTTGAATTCGGAGATTTACAGTAATGGCCACTCGTCGGTACTTGGGGCTCTCGTGGACATTTTTCAACCTGTTGAAAAATCTTCACGAGTCTTCCCGTGCGTACCTGCCGTTAGCGAGTCTTCCCGTGCGTACCTGCCGTTAGCGAGTCTTCCCGAGTACCTGCCGTTAGCGAGTCTTCCTGAGTACCTGCCGTTAGCGCTAAGAGATGCCCCGAGCTCCGACGTACCCGCTACGTTCATTCTCCGTGCTTACCACAAGTTTGATTTTTTTTCAACTCGGGAGAGCTCTTGGAATGAACTCGCACCGTGGGACAGGGCCATTAGGTGACATTTCGGGTCGAGACCCTTCTTCAGACTGAATTTCAGGGTGGTCACGGTGGCGCAGTGGTTGAGTTGCTGCCTTACAGCGATTGCCGGAGACCCGGGTCAGTTCGATCCCAACTACGGGCGCTGTCTGTACGGTGTTTGTACGTTCTCCCCGTGACCGCGTTGGTTTTCTCCAAGATCTTCCATTTCCTCCCACACTCCAAAGACGTACAGGTTTGTAGGTTAATTGGTTTGATAAATATAAAAATTGTCCGGGATAAATTGTCCAACTTCTAGTGTAGACTCTTCAGATGTGATGACCACAGGGTACAAGGTACAGGGTGCCTTTGTTGTTCAAACCTTCAGAGCTCACTAGAGTTTGTATGTTCTCTCTTCTCCGGATGCTCCGGTTTCAAAAGCCGTGCCGGTTTCTCGGCTCATTGGCTTCTGTAAATGGTGCCTAGTGTGTAGGATAGAACTATCGAATGGGTGATGGCTGGACGGTGTGGACTCGATGGGCTGAAGGGCCTGTTTCCATGCTGTATCACTGGAACAAAAACTAAACTAAATACCTATGTTAGGCTCAAGTTCAGTACATAAGAACAAAGGAAAAGATACGGACCGTAGAATGCATCAGTTGCATATCAGTCCAATGTCCACAACGGGGTAGAGGTGAATCGGACAGTACCCTGCCTTATGGAAGGGGCGTTCAGAAGCCGGATAACAGAGGGCAAGAAGCTGTTCCTGAGTCTGGTGGTGCGGGCTTTCAAGCTTCTAGCTTAGTTCATCATGATTGTCAAATGTACTGTGAGGTACAGTGAAAAGCTTGTGTACCTTCTGCCAGGCGGGAGTGGGGAGAAGGAGGAATGTTGGGTTGGGACAAGTCATAGATTATATTGGCTGCTTTAGCGTGAAGTGGGCAGTCTGATGGTGGGCAGTCTGGTCTGTGCGATGGACTGGGCTACATCTACAACTGGGACTTGGGCAGAACCATTCCCCAACCAAGCTGCTGCCATGCAACTCGACACAAAGCAGCTGTTATCCACGATCGCAGGTGGATACAGTTAGACGATCGTGTGTTTAGTTTAGTTTAGTTTCATTTAGTTTCGAGATGCAGCGTAGAAACAAGCCCTTCGGCCTACCGAGTCCATGCCGACCAGCGATCACCCTGTACACACTAAAGGGCCTGTCCTACCAGCATGCGATAGCGTGACCAAACGTGGTCGTTTGAGGCGTTCGGCCTCGCGGGGCCGTCCCACTTCGATCGGTGGAGGCGTATGGCGTTGTGCGGGGCTGGCCCCGACATCGCGCGGGGCTCCAAAAATCTTGCACTGTTCGAAAATTCCGTGTGGCAATGCCCTGTCGGCCCGCAGGCGCATTGAGGGCTTATGCAGCGCCTCGACATCATACGCAGCAGCTTGACGTCGTACGCCTAGCGCGTGGCCTTGCGCGATGATGTCACCGCCCGACGGTGTGCGACGTCCAAATTCAGTCGGCCCGCCTCCTGCAGAGCTGATTGGTGAGTTTGATGTAAATTACATCAAGCGCGAACTTTGTGCGTACTTACCGCGTACTTACCGGGAACTCCGCTTCCGTTTGGTCGCGTTAAACGCATGCAATCGCATGCTGGTGGGACAGGCCATTAACACTATCCTACCCACACTAGGGACAATTTCCACATACACCAGGCCAATTAATCTACAGACCTGTATGTCTTTGGAGTGTGGGAGGAAACCGAAGGTCCCTTAGAAAACCCACGCGGTCACAGGGAGAACGTACAAACTCTGTGCAGACAGCACCCGTAGTCGGGATTGAACCCGGGTCTCTGGCGCTGCAAGGCAACAATTCTACCGCTGCACCACCGTGCCGTATGGAAATGATTAGGATTGTGATTGGGATTGGGATTGGGATTGGGATTGGGATTGGGAATGGGATTGGGATTGGGAATGGGATTGGGATTGGGATTGAGATTGGGATTTGGGGGATTGGGATTGGGATTGGGATTGGGATTGGGATTGGGATTGAGATTGGGATTGGGATTGGGATTGGGATTGGGATTGGGATTGGGATTGGGATTGGGAATGGGATTGGGATTGGGATTGGGATTGGGATTGGGAATGGGATTGGGATTGGGATTGGGATTGGGATTGGGATTGGGTCCATCAGACCCTCTTGGATCTCGCTCCATTCCATTAGGTTGAGGCTGATCGGCTTTTATTTAGTCATAGTAGTCATAGTTCCTTTATTGTCATGTGTACCTCGATGTGGTGAATTGTTCTGTTTTACAGATAATCCAGTAAAACCATACCATATATTTACACTTCATCAGCCAGGGTATTGAATATAGAAGTTGAAAAGAGGCACAGAGTGCTGGCATAACTCAGCAGGTTAGGCGGCATCTCTGGAGAAAAAGGATGGGTGATGTTTCGGGCTGGGTCCCTTCTTCAGGCTGAAACTAGAGGGAAGAGGGGGTGAGGAGCTGATAAAGACCAGGACCAACCTTTGGCATCACCCAGTTCTTTGTTTCGATGTAGAAGTTGAGAAGTTGAGTGTTGCAGTTGTACAAGATGCGTTTGGAGTATTGTGTTCAGTTTTGGTCACCCTGTCATAGGAAGGATGTTGATAAGCTGGAAAGGGTGCAGAGATGATTTACAGGGATGTTGCTAGGATTCGATGACCTGAGCTTGGGCCTTTACTCTATGCAGCACAGGAGGCTGAGGGATCATCTTATAGATGTGCTAGTCGGAGATACGCTTAGGTATGGCAATGCTCTGTAACGTTGTCCACACCTCGTGTGCTGTGCATGCAAAAAACAAAGAGTCTCACCGTACCTTCATGCTCATGTGACAATAAAGTATTGATCTACTCTGTGTGCAGGAAGGAACTGCAGATGTTGGTTTAAACCGAAGACAGGCACAAAATGCTGGAGTTACTCAGCGGGACAGGCAACATCTCTGGAGAGAAGCAATGGGTGACATTTTGGGTCGAGACCCTTCAGTCTTGACCCGAAACATCACCCATTCCTTCTCTCCAGAGATGCTGCCTGTCCCGCTGAGTTACTCCAGCATTTTGTGTCTATCTATCTAATCTAGCAGGTTGGTACCAGCTGCCTTCTCTGGCAGATTTCCACAGATTCACAACTCTCTCTACTCTAGAAACATAGAAAACAGGTGCAGGAGTAGGGCATTCGGCCCTTTGAGCCAGCACCGCCATTCAATATGATCATCCAGAATCAGTACCCTGTTCCTGCTTTCTCCCCATATCCCATGATTCTGTTAGCCAGAAGAGCTAAATCTAACTCTCTCTTGAAAACTGGACTGTATGTAAGAGAGAAAATGTCACTGTACATTTGCACATGTGAACTGTAAAAGCATCATGGAACCATTGAATTCTAAAGTCTAAAGGCACTGCCTTGTCTGATCACAATGTTGATGAATGATGAATGAACAGAGCATTGAGTATAGAAGTTGGGATGTAATGTTAAAATTGTACAAGGCATTGGTGAGACCAAATCCGGAGTATGGTGTACAATTTTGGTCGCCCAATTATAGGAAGGATGTCAACAAAATAGAGAGAGTACAGAGGAGATTTACTAGAATGTTGCCTGGGTTTCAGCAACTAAGTTACAGAGAAAGGTTGAATAAGTTAGGTCTTTATTCTCTGGAGCGCAGAAGGTTAAGGGGGGACTTGATAGAGGTCATTAAAATGATGAGAGGGATAGACAGAGTTGACGTGGACAAGCTTTTCCCTTTGAGAATAGGGAAGATTCAAACAAGAGGACATGACTTCAGAATTAAGGGACAGAAGTTTAGGGGTAACATGAGGGGGAACTTCTTTACTCAGAGAGTGGTAGCGGTGTGGAATGAGCTTCCAGTGGAAGTGGTGGAGGCAGGTTCGTTGGTATCATTTAAAAATAAATTGGATAGGCATATGGATGAGAAAGGGAATGGAGGGTTATGGTATGAGTGCAGGCAGTTGGGACTAAGGGAAAAATAGGTGTTCGGCACGGACTTGTAGGGCCGAGATGGCCTGTTTCCGTGCTGTAATTGTTATATGGTTATATGGTTATATGGAATGAGCTCTGCCACCTTACCTGAGTGTTTTCCAAGGTTGTGTGTTTGCCTTGCAGAGGTGAATGAGTGCACCAGCAACCCCTGTCAGAATGGAGGGACGTGTGTGGATGCCGTGAATCACTACGCCTGTATCTGCCCAAACAACTGGACGGGCAGCCACTGTGGCCATCCAGTGCCCACAGGTTGGTACCAGCTGCATGTGGGCAAGTCAGCCCAAAACCCTCTGCTCTGGGAAGGTTCTGAAGCAAATACCACGATGGGCCGCAGGTTAGGGATGCCAACCTTCTCACTCCCAAATAAGTGACAAAATACGGGACAAATTCCTGACGGCAATTCGTTGACCGACTGGGCCGTGTCTGGGTGAATGATGAGTTGTCCCGGGTGCTGGACTACACACAAAGCCCAGCCGGCGGGGCCAGCTGAGGAGTTCTGGTCCGGGCCGCGCAACGTCACGCGCAAAGTCCGGCGCCCCGTCCAACTCATGGACCGATGATCGGCCATGAGAAGGAGGGGTGGTGGTGTCGGCAGTAAGCGAAGGTCCGAAGGTCGGACAGCTGGCCGGGCGGACGACCGACGGGGCCACGGGCGAGGCGCTGCTGCTGCTGCTGCTGCTGCTGCACTCCATGGGCTGCACTACGTTGGGACGGGCGAGGCAGGGCCGGATACGGCGTTCTGACCCGAGAGACCCCTCGACCCGAGTATGGGACAAAGGCGGTCCCGTACGGGACAAACCAATTCAGCCCAAAAATGGGTAACACGGGACAGTTGGCGATCCTAGCCGAAGGGCCTGTTTCCACACTGCATCTCTAAACACAAAAGTTCTTTGGAGTACAGAAATGAAGAATTGCACATGCTGGTTTACCAAAAATAAAAGGACTGGAGCAACAGGTGCTTGAGTAACTCAGGTCATGTTTCAGGTCAGGAACCTTCCTCAGACGAAAGAGACCCCTTTGGCCCACAATGTCAGTCGGACCTGAGTGCAACTCACTGAATAGTGAGAGGCCTATATCGAGTGGATGTGAAGAGGATTTTCCACCAGTTGGGGAGAGTCTAGGACTCGAGGGCATGACCTCAGAATAAAAGAATGTACCTTTTCAAAGGAGATGAGGAGGAATTTCTTTAGTCAGGGGGTGGTGAATCTGTGGTGGCCAAGTCAGTGGATATTTTTAATAATAATAATAATAATAATAAATTTTATTTATGGGCGCCTTTCAAGAGTCCCAAGGACACCTTACAAAAATTTAGCAAGTAGAGGAAAAACATGTAAGGGGAATGAAATAAATAGTAGAGACATGACTCGTACACAAAGTAAATACAGAATTCATTACAAAACACAGTATGAGGCAGTTAATGCACAGATGAAAAGGGAGGGCACGTGGGGCTAAGGATAGGCAGAGGTGAAGAGATGGGTCTTGAGGCGGGACTGGAAGATGGTGAGGGACACGGAATTGCGGATCAGTTGGGGGAGGGAGTTCCAGAGCCTGGGAGCTGCCCTGGAGAAGGCTCTGTCCCCAAAACTGCGGAGGTTGGACTTGTGGATGGAGAGGAGACCGGCTGATGTGGATCTGAGGGACCGTGAGGGTTGGTAGGGGGAGAGGAGGTCAGTGAGATATGGGGGGAGGGTTTTGTAGGTGAGGATAAGGATTTTGTAGGTGATCCGGTGGGAGATGGGAAGCCAGTGAAGTTGTTTGAGGACTGGAGTGATGTGATGCCAGGATTTGGTGTGGGTGATGAGTCGGGCGGCTGCGTTCTGGACCAGTTGGAGTCGGTTGATGTAGGTGGAGCTGATGCCAAGGAGAAGTGAGTTGCAATAGTCCAGTCGGGAGGAGATGAAGGCATGGATGAGTCTTTCAGCAGCGGGCGGTGTGAGAGAGGGTCTGAGTTTGGCGATGTTGCGGAGATGAAAGAAGGAGGTTTTAAGGCAGAGTTTGGCAGATTCGTGATTAGTACGGGTGTCAGGAGTTATGGGGAGAGGGCAGGAGAATGGGATTGAGAGGGAATGTTAGATCAGCCATGATAGAATGGCGGAGTAGACTTGATGGGCTGAATGGCCTACTTCTGCTCCTATCACTTATGAACATGTCCACAGCGAACATGATGTCATGTGATAATTAGTCTCCTCTTTGATTTTATTGATTGAAAGGGACGGTATGGAAACAGGCCCTTTGGCCCATCGTGTCCACACTGGCCATCAATCACCCATTCCATTCAGTTCTATGTTATCCCACTTTGTCATCCACTCCCTACACACTAGGAACATTTACATAGGGCCAATTAAACTACAACCCTGTACGTCTTTGGGATGTGGGAGGAAACCGGAGCACCCGGAGGAAACCCATGCGGTCACAGGGAGAACGTGCAAACTCCGCGCCCGAGGTCAGGGTGGAACCCGGGTCTCTGGTGCCGTCCGGCAGCACCTCTACCGCTGCACCATCGTGACGCCACATATTGTCTTCAAAAATACCTGGGTGCCAAGCTGCTGGATGGAATTTGATGACGGAGTCAGACTTTTCCAATCGAATCATTTAACGCCAAATACATTAAGAGACTTTCCTGCTGAATTGTGAACTTGCCGTGTCTTTATTTATTCTTCAAATATGTGTAATCTGGCCCAGACATTTGCCGTTGATGCAGAGTTCAAATCGTGCCCATGCATGCACATTCCACCAAGGGAATGTGGCCCTGTTCCTTGGATAACATTGGAAATCGTTTTTCTAGATGTGGAAACAAATATCAGAGAGCACGATGAGAAGAGTGCGTGACGATTGTCTGAGGTGCACTAGCGTGAGACGGATAATATAAAGGTCGGTGGCCACGAGAGACGCAAATTAGACTCTACCTCTCTGACAGCGACAACTTTGATGCCAATGAGCGCATTGATGGTCATGTGATAACTGATAGGAGCAGAGTTAGGCCATTCGGCCCGTCAAGTCTACTCCGCCATTCAATCATGGCTGATCTATCTCTCCCTCCTAACCCAAGAGCCCCGAACTGACTGGAGATATGAACTTGGCACGGTGGCGCAGCAGTAGAGTTGCTTCCTCACAGCGTCAGAGACCCGGGTTCGATCCTGACAACGGGTGCTGTCTGTTTGCACGACCTCCCTGTGGCCGGCTGGGTTTTCACCGGGTGCTCCAGTTTCCTCCCACACTCCAAAGACATGCAGGTTTGTAGGTTAACTGGCTTCATAAAATTGTAAATCGCCCCTAGTGTGTGTAGGATAGAGCTAGTATACGGGGTGGTCGTTGGTCGGTGTGGACACAGTGGGCCGAAGGGCCTGTTTCTGTGCCGTATCTCTAAGGTCTAAAGCCCGGCGTGAGGGCCTGAACATCGGGCCACCCGGGGGCGGCGACTGCGGGTGCTCGGAAGGCCCCGACCACGGATGAACACGGAGGGGACGCTGGCTGGACTATGGTGCCATCCTCACCTTGATGCCATTTATGTTATGTTGTGTCGTGGACTTTCTGTGTTTGTGCTTTTTTTTTTTTTTTTTTTTTAATTCAATTTCAATTTTATTTATAATATGTTTTATTATTTATTTATTATTTATTTATTTAATTTTTGTGATTTTTTTTTTTAAATGATACTGCCTGTAAGGGAAATTCATTTCGTTGTCACAAATTGAGACAATGCCAATAAATTTAAATACAATACAATACAATAAACCGATTAAAGAATAAGAGGGTAGTGATTTAAAGTGAGAGAGGCAAAGTTTAAAGGAATTGTGCGGGGGGGGCAGGTTTTTTTACACAGAGGGTGGTGGGTGCCTGGAACGTGCTGCCAGGGGTGGTGGTGGAAACAGATGTGATAGTGGCATTTAAGAGAGTTTTAGATACTCATGGATATATGCAGGTATATTGGTCTATTGCAGCCAGATCAGAGATGGTCTTGACATTGTGTCTGATGCACAGACATTGTGGGCCAAAGGACCTGTCCATGTGCTGAACCGTTCTATGTTCTACGTTCTAAGAAAGATGTCACCAACCCTGAACTTTTCCCTCAGTACCAAACTGAAATATTAGTCCTGTAAAGCACTTTGGAAGCACTGCAGATGTTGGTTAACAAAAAAAAAAGACACAAAGTGCTGGAGTCATTCAGTGGGCCAGGCAGCATCTCAGGAGACCATGGATAGGTGGCGTTTTGGATCGGGACCCTTCTTCAGACTCATAGTGGGAAGAGAGAAGTAGCAGGACAAAGCCTGGCAGGAAATAGGTTGAAGACACAAAAGGCTAGAGTAACGAGAAGGGAAATGAGAGATATGGACAATGTTGCCTCCTCCTCTCTCCAACGAGAGTTCTGCAAAACCCATGTTCTGTATCTCTCTACATCGCCATCTATACCTCTCGTTTCCCTTCCCCCTGACTCTCAGTCTGAAGAAGGGTCTCAACCCAAAATATCACCTATTCCTTTTCTCCAGAGATGCTGTCTGACCCCTGAGTTACACCAGCTCTTAGTGTCATAGAAACATAGAAACATAGAAACATAGAAATTAGGTGCAGGAGTAGGCCATTCGGCCCTTCGAGCCTGCACCGCCATTCAATATGATCATGGCTGATCATCCAACTCAGTATCCTGTACCTGCCTTCTCTCCATACCCCCCTGATCCCCTTAGCCACAAGGGCCACATCTAACTCCCTCTTAAATATAGCCAATGAACTGGCCTCAACTACCCTCTGTGGCAGAGAGTTCCAGAGATTCACCACTCTCTGCGTGAAAAAAGTTCTTCTCATCTCGGTTTTAAAGGATTTCCCCTTTATCCTTAAAGTGTCTAACTTAGGAAATAGGTTGATACAGGTGAGGAGGGATTGTTGATAGGCAGATGGCCGGACAAAGGCCAGAAACTTAAAGAGAGCAGGCGTGAGACAAAAGGATCGAAGAGGTGCGAATTGTGAAGCTAGAGGAAGGAATGTGGGTGGGAGGGGAGAAATAGGTTGGAGTCGAGGTGGGCCACAGAGGATGAGGTGGGGGATCCCTTACCATGTTCAAGACCCTATAGGAACGCAAGCTCTCAATAAAACTGGATTTAATGTGCACAGCCCCTCTGAGGGAGCATATCCCCAGAGCGCATAAAACTTAAACCACTCTGTCAAAAATAATGGGAAAATCCGTGCGTTTCTCTCATTTGTTTTCTGAAGCGTTATTAATGTTCTACCAAATGCTGGGTCTCTGCCCAGTTACACCTCATTGGAAAATCATAAAACTTCAAACTGAGTGGCAGCGTCCAAACAAAACAGAACTAAGTTGGTGAACTTCGAAATGTCTGTGAGGCCTCTGAACTTGAAGCCAACTTTAGTTTGAGCCATCAGTGAGAGTTTCGCTGGCAAGCGGCTGAATTTCAGTCGCAGGACTCTCCTATTCATTGTGTTGCTCAAACGTCATTCTGGGCTCTCTTTTCAGCTGGTGCCGGGATGGATCTGAGTGAGTTCGGCGACACGTCCTTCAGTCGAAAGCCTCGATGTGCAAAGGTTGAGGGGGCCCAGCACTGCAGCTGTGATGCAGGTTTCCATATGAGTGGTGCCAGCGGAAATAGTCTGTGCCAAGGTATGTACATGCACCAAATCACCTCATTGGAGACCCTCGGACTATCTTTAATCGGGTTTTACTGAACTTTATCTTGCACTAAACTTTATGACATATGATGAAAGAATGGATCGACTGGGCTTGTATTCACGGGCATTTGGAAGGATGAGAAGGGATACCATAGAAACATATAAAATTAGATACATAAATACATAGATACAGGGACAATAGATGCAGGAGGAAGCCATTCGGCCCTTCGAACCAGCATCGCCATTCAATGTAATCATGGCTGATCATCCACAATCAGTCCCCGTTCATCCGTTCTCCCCATATTCCTTGAGCCCTAAGAACTCTATCTAACTCTCTTTTGAAAGCATCCAGTGAATCGCCCTCCACTGCCCTCTGAGGCAGAGAATTCCACAGACTCACAACTCTCTGTGAGAAGGGTTTTCCTCATCTCTGTTCTAAATGGGTTACCCCATATTCTTAAACTGTGGCCCCTGGTTCTGGATTCCCCCAACATCGGGAACATGATTCCTGCATCTAGCGTGTCCATACCCTTAATAATTTTATGTGTTTCTATAAGATATCCTCTCATCCTTTTAAATTCCAATGAATACAAGCCCAGCCCATCCATTCTCTCAGCATATGACAGTCCTGCCATCCCGGGAATTAACCTTGTAAACCTACGCTGCACTCCCTCAATAGCATGAATGTCCTTCTTCAAATTAGGAGACCAAAACAGCACACAATACTCCAGGTGTGTTCTCACCAGGGCCCTGCACAACTGCAGAAGGACCTCTTTGCTTCTATACTCAACTCCTCTCATTATGAAGGCCAACATGCCATTAGCTTTCTTCACTGCCTGTTGTACCTGCATGCTTACTTACAGTGACTGATGTACAAGGATACCCAGATCCTGTTGTATTTCCACATTTCCTAACCTGACACCATTCAGATAATAATCTGCCTTCCTGTTTTTCCCACCAAAGTGGATAACCTCACATTTATCCACATTAAACTGCATCTGCCATGCATCTGCCCACTCACCCAACCTGTCCAAGTCACTCTGCATCCTCTTAGCATCCTCTTCACAGTTCACACTGCCACCCAGCTTTGTGTCATCTGCAAATTTGCTAATGTTACTTTGAATCCCTTCATATAAATCATTAATGTATATTGTAAATTGCTGCGGTCCCAGCACCAAGCCTTGTGGTACCCCACTAGTCGCTGCCTGCCATTCTGAAAGGGACCCATTAATCCCTTCTCTTTGTTTCCTGTCTGCAACCAATTTTCTGTCCATGTCAATACTCTACCCCCAATACCATGTGCCCTAATTTTGCCCACTAATCTCCTATGTGGAACCTTATCAAATGCTTTCTGAAAGTCCAGGTACACTACATCCACTGGCTCTCCCTTGTCCATTTTACTTGTTACATCCCCAAAAAATTCCAGAAGATTAGTCAAGCATGATTTTCCCTTCGTAAATCCATGCTGATTCCGACTGATCCTGTTACTGCTATCCAAATGTGCTGCTATTTCATCTTTTATAATTGACTCCAGCATCTTCCCCACCACCGATGTCAGGCTAACTGGTTTATAATTCCCTGTTTTCTCTCTCCCGCCTTTCTGGGATAACATTAGCTACCCTCCAATCCAAAGGACCTGATCCAGAATCTATAGAACATTGGAATTCTTAAGGGATTGGACAGGCTAGATGCAGGAACAAATTTCCCGTTGTTGGGGCAGTCCAGAACCAGGGGTCACAGTTTAAGAATAAGGGGTAGGCCATTTAGGACTGAGATGTGAATCTGTGGAATTTTCTGCCACAGAAGGCAGTGGAGGCCAATTCACTGGATGTTTTCAAGAGAGAGTTAGATCTAGCACTTAGGGTTATAGGAAACAAGGGATATAGGAAAAAAGCAGGAATGGGGTACTGATTTAAGATGATCAGCCATGATCATAGTGAGTGGCTTGAAGTGGCGAATGGCCTACTGCACATCTATATTACTAAAACTCTGATCTTGACCGCTTTTGGCCCACTGTGCTGCGATTTCCGACACACCTCCGCCACCTACGGCAGTCATTTTTGGCCACCTCGCTCAGAGACCCCCCTCCGCCTTCCGTGTGCAGAGGATTTTTCCCATCGATGACAAATCAGAGAGATATTAGCGTTTAAAAAAAATCACCATTCTCTCTGCTGCCCCTGCTGGAGGGAGGGGGAGGGACTGCCAGCCCACCAGCCATGAGTGAGCTGACAGCAGATCAGGCTTGAGGGACTGAGCTGCCACCCCAAGAACCCATACCAGCACTCTAGAAAGCCCCCCTACTAGTCACCAATATTGGAATTGGTGGAGAGGTGGAATATTGCGTCGGGGGGGCCAACCCTCCCGTGTGAACATGGGACCCAACGGGTCCCACTTAGTCTAGTATTTTGTATGTTTTTTATGTCTCTATTCATGTTATTATGTATCTGTACACAGTGGACGGCTCGATTGTAATCAAGTATAGTCTTTCCACTGATTGGTTAGCAGGCAGCAGAAGCTTTTCACTGTACCCAAGTACACATGGCAATAAACTAAACTCAACTCAAATAAATGATTAACACAAGATTATCAAAGGCCTGCACCAACTTCAGTGTTATTATAAGTTAAAGGCCATGCTAAAACAAATTCCAAGTTCTGATTGAATGATAGTTGACCTGAAACATTTCCTGTTTCCCTGTCTGTACATGCGGTCGGACTTGCTGAGTATGTCCAATGTTATTCTGTTTTTATTACACATTCCACTCCTGTCAGTTTAGAAATACAGAGGGTACAGCATGGAACCAGGACCTTCTGCCCACTGAGTCCATGCCGATGACCATCGTTCCATGGTATCCCACCGTCTCATCTACTCCTGACACACCTCGGGCAATTTGCAGCCCCACGTGTCTTTGGGATGTGGGAGCAACCCCACACGGTCACGGCGAGGACGTGGAAACACCACACAAACAGTACCTGAGGTCAGGATCGAACCAAGGGGTCTACCACTGTGCTGCCCCAATCTTTCCCTCCTCTGACTAAAAGACACGGTGCATTCAACTGAAGATCAGTGGTGATTATAGGTGTATAAAATCATGAGAGGAATAGATCTTGCTCAGAGTAGGTGAATCGAGGACCAGAGGACATAGGTTCAAGGTGAAGGGGAAAAGACTTAATAGGCAGATAAAAGTGCCGGAGAAACTCAGCGGGTGCAGCAGCATCTATGGAGCAAAGGAAATAGGCAACGTTTCGGGTCGAAACCCTTCTTCAGCCCGAAACGTTGCCTATTTCCTTCGCTCCATAGATGCTGCTGCACCCGCTGAGTTTCTCCAGCATTTTTGTCTACCTTCGATTTTCCAGCATCTGCAGTTCCTTCTTAAAGATTTAATAGGTGACTTAGAGGGGTAACTTTTTCACACAAAGGGTGGTGGGTGTATGGAACAAACTGGCAGTGGAGGTAGTTGAGGCTGGGACTATCCCAACATTTAAGAAACAGAGAGGTACATGGATAGGACAGGTTTGGAGGGATATGGACCAAACACAGGCAGGTGGGACTAGTGTAGCTGGGACATGTTGGCTGGTGTAGGTTGGTTGGGCCGAAGGGCCTGTTTCCACACTATGACTATGACACTGTGACCTTATCTATCCTACTCTATAAGTTGGCCCTTTCACCTCCTGGGCTCCAAGGAATAAAGTCCTTGCCTGATCAATCTCTCCCACAGCGGCAAGTTAGATTCTAGTAATTAATTAAATAAATCACGGATCAGCTGTTGTCAGCTACTGTGAAGTTTCACACTTGTGGTAGAGTGCATTGGATGTATATTACCATCCCTGGGGAACAAATCTGCCATCTATTCCCAGTGGGGTTTGTACGAGACTCCACACTCATCACAGTGGTTTATGCCAATCTGCCCCGCACACGGGGCAATGGTGGATGCAAAGAATGTTGACTTTGCCAACCAGAGCCACATCCCATAAATTAATAGTTTAAAAAAAACTGCTTCTCCCAATGGTTTCTCAGTCAAATCCTATTTCCGCTGGTCATAAAATCATAGGAGATAAGAGTAGAATTAGGCCATTCGGCCCATCATGGCAGATCTATCTCTCCCTCCTAACCCATTCTCCTGCCTTCTCCCCACGTCCCCCGACACTTGTACTAATCAAGGATATCTCTCTCTCTATTTTATATACAGTATATCCACTGACGGCCTCCACAGCCTTCTATGGCAAAGAATTCCACAGATTCACCACCCTCTGACTAAAGAAATTCCTCCTCACCTCCTTCCTAAAAGAACGTCCTTTAATTCTGAGGCTGTGCCCTCTAGTCCTAGACTATCCCTCTGTGGGAACATCCTCTCCACATCCACTCTATCCAAGCCTTTCATTATTCTGTAAGTATCAATGAGGTCCCCCCCTCATTCTTCTAACTCCAGAGAGTACAGGCCCAGTGCCGTCAAATGCTCATCATAGGTTAAAGTACTCATTCCTTTTGCAATATATTGAAGAAATCGTGACTTGCATTATCCAAGCTTTACTTTAGACTTTCGAGATACAGCATGGAAACAGGCCCTTCAGCCCGTCGAGTCCATGCTGACCAGCGATCCTCGCACACTAATGCTATCCTACACACACTGGGATCATTTACAATTTACAGAAGCCAATTAACCTACAAACCTGTACGTCTTTGGTGTGTGGGAGGAAACCGGAGCACCCGGAGAAAACCCACGCGGTCACAGGGAGAACATGCAAACTCTGTACGTATAGCACCTGTAGTCAGGATCGAACCTGGGTCTCTGGCGCTGTAAGGCAGCAACTCTACCGCTGCGCCACTATGGAAAGGCAGGGGATGGAGGGGTATGTGCAGCCAGATAAGATGTGGTCATGGCATCATATTCGGCACGGACATTGTTCCTGTGCTGTTACTGTTCTAAATTCTAAGAAAGATGTCACCAACTCTGCACATGAAATGAAATATTAGCTTAAGTCCATCACCGGGATGAGAATATCATAGAATCACAGATTCATCTACACACACAAGGGGTGGTGGATCGAGGAAGCTGGACTCCCTATGTAGCCTTTGGGAACGTTTTTAAAAAATGTTTCTAGATGTGTATTACACAAATGGAATAAGAGTAGTGTTGATTACATGGAGAACAGCAGATAAATCGGGCCTGTTAATTCAGCAGATAAATCGGGCCTGTTCTTCAGACAGGGGAGACTAACGGGTGATTTAAACTTCAAGGTTATGATTTCTTTTGAAATAAGGGAAACTGTTAACCAGGGTAAACTATGCCTGAGAGCAGTAGGATTGTCAGAAACAAGTTTGACATTATTGACGGTTCTTTATGGGCGGCACGGTGGCGCAGCGATAGAGTTGCTGCCTTGCAGCGCAAGAAACCCGGGTTCGATCCCAACTCCGGGTGCTGTCTGTACGGAGTTTGCACGTTCTCTCCGCCACCTGCGCGGGGTTTCTCCAGGTTCTCCGGTTTCCTCCCACATCCCAGGGACGTGTGGGTTTGTACATTAATTGGCCCCTGTAAATTGCCTCCAGAGATTGAGAGTTGGTGTAGACTCGGTGGATCATCGGGCCTATTTCCTCGCTGTGTCTTTCAATTCAGGGGCGGAAAACCCGGGGGGGGGCCCAGAGGGGACACGTCCACTCCATGTTTTGAGAGGTGGGGGGCACCCCCCCCCCCCCCCAAATTGTTGTAATCCGGATTTTAAAATCCGGTGATCGAGGGCGCCGATTGGAGGAGGGAGACGTGGCACAGACCTGCGCTTCATCTGCAGCCAGGATCGATCCTGGCCGGCTCTCCGGGCTGTCCCGTCCCGTCCCGTCCCGTCCCGTCCCCTCCCGAGTAACCTCCCCCCCCCACCTCACGGGTGGCCAGAGAGCAAAGATCCTCCGCTTTAGGATCTAGGATCTTTGGTCAGCAGTCAGACGGGCCAGCGCAGAGAAGCAGCGTTAAACCCAGCTAACTCTGCCTGTCCCTCCCGCCAGGTGAGCTTACAGTACAACCCAGCCTGGACTTACGGGAAATATGGGCAGCGCAGGGAAGCAGCGCAGGTGTCCCCTTAGTCCAGACAGGGCTATAGCTAACCCAGTGAGACAGGCAGAGTTCAGCTGTATTTAACGCTGGATTCAGCCTCCGAAGTCTCGCGCGCTTGTGTGTGAGTTTGCGCATGCGTGCGTGGCCGCCAAAAAATTGTGTCCCCCCCGTCCCCTCCATGTTCTGATAGCAAGTTCCGCTCTTGTTTCAATTGATTAATCACACCAAAGAGGAGACTAGTTAAACTTGACATCATGTTCGACAAGGACATTGTGGGTCGAAGGGCCTGTGTCTGTACTATGCTGTTCTGTTTCTATGTGCAGAAATTCTTGCATGCAATAAATGGTACCAGTCTGCAAACATTGCATGATGCAACTTTGCTTACATATTGATTGATCTTTATTGATTACCCCTGCATTAAGCTAAAGGGCAAGGTAATGGCCAACATTGTATGTGCAGTAACACATAGGCCAAGTCAGGTACAGGCCAGATCACTGGGAACATAAGGAACTGTAGATGCTGGAATATTGAGCAAAAAACAAAGGAACTCAGCGGATTTTGAGTATAGGCGCAGAGAGGTTCTACTGCAGCTGTACAGGGGCTTGGTGAGACCACACCTGGAGTATTGCGTACAGTTTTGATCTCCAAATCTGAGGAAGGACATTATTGCCATAGAGGGTGTGCAGAGACGGTTCACCAGACTGATTCCTGGGATGTCAGGACTGTCTTATGAAGAAAGACTGGATATACTTGGTTTATACTCTCTAGAATTTAGGAGATTGAGAGGGGATCTTATAGAAACTTACAAAATTCTTAAGGGTTTGGACAGGCTAGATGCAGGAAGATTGTTCCCGATGTTAGGGAAGTCCAGGACAAGGGGTCACAGCTCAAGGATAAAGGGGAAATCCTTTAAAACCGAGATGAGAAGAACTTTTTTCACGCAGAAAGTGGTGAATCTCTGGAACTCTCTGCCACAGAGGGTAGTTGAGGCCACTTCATTGGCTATATTTAAGAGGGAGTTAGATGTGGCCCTTGTGGCTAAGGGGATCAGGGGGTATGGAGAGAAGGCAGGTACGGGATACTGAGTTGGATGATCAGCCATGATCATATTGAATGGCGGTGCAGGCTCGAAGGGCCGAATGGCCTACTCCTGCACCTAATTTCTATGTTTCTATGTCTATCAGGCAGCATCGCTGGAGGGAATGGGCAGGCGACGTTTCGGATCAGGACCCTTTATCAGACAAGTTGTTTTTTCAAGTCTGAAGAAGGGTCTCGACCCGAAACGTCACCTATTCCTTTTCTCCACAGATGCTGCCTGTCTCGCTGAATTACGCCAGCATTTTGTGTCTATCTTCAGTGCAAACCAGCATCTGCAGTTCTTTATTAACACAGTTTGAAGAAGGGTCTTGACCCGAAATGTCACCAGTCAGTTCCCCTCACAGACCTGCTGAGTTCCTCAAAGGCCAGAACAAGAGCCACCATTGTGAAAGGCTTTGGTGTCAAGTTGGGAAAAGGGGAAGTACAACGGGATCTGGGGGTCCTTGTTCATCAGTCTATGAAAGGAAGCATGCAGGTACAGCAGGCAGTGAAGAAAGCAAATGGCATGTTGGCATTTATTACAAGAGGAATCAAATATAGGAGCAAAGAGGTCCTTCTGCAGTTGTACAGAGACCTAGTGAGACCACACCTGGAGTATTGTGTGCAGTTTTGGTCCCCTAATTTGAGGAAGGACATTCTTGCTATTGAGGGAGTGCACCGTAGGTTTACAAGGTTAATTCCCGGGATGGCGGGACTGTCATATGCTGAGAGAATAGAAACATAGAAACATAGAAAATAGGTGCAGGAGTAGGCCATTCGGCCCTTCGAGCCTGCACCGCCATTCAATATGATCATGGCTGATCATCCAACTCAGTATTCTGTACCTGCCTTCTCTCCATACCCCCTGATCCCTTTAGCCACAAGGGCCACATCTAACTCCCTCTTAAATATAGCCAATGAACTGGCCTCAACTACCTTCTGTGGCAGAGAGTTCCAGAGATTCACCACTCTCAGTGTGAAAAATGTTTTTCTCATCTCAGTCCTAAAGGATTTCCCCCTTATCCTTAAACTGTGACCCCTTGTCCTGGACTTCCCCAACATCGGGAACAATCTTCCTGCATCTAGCCTGTCCAACCCCTTAAGAATTTTGTATGTTTCTATAAGATCCCCCCCTCAATCTTCTAAATTCTAGCGTGGAGCAGCCGGGCTTGTACACTCTGGAGTTTAGAAGGATGAGAGAGAATCTCATTGAAACATATAAGATTGTTAAGGGCTTGGACACTCTAGAGGAAGGAAATATGTTCCCGATGTTGGGGGAGTCCAGAACCAGGGGCCACACACAGTTTAAGAATAAGGAGTAAGCCATTTAGAACGGAGACGAGGAAACACTTTTTCTCACAGAGAGTTGTGAGTCTGTGGAATTCTCTGCCTCAGAGGGCGGTGGAGGCAAGTTCTCTGGATGCTTTCAAGAGAGAGCTGGATGGGGCTCTTAAAGATAGCGGAGTCAGGGGATATGGGGAGAAGGCAGGAACGGGGTACTGATTGGGGATGATCAGCCATGGCGGTGCAGGCTCGAAGGGCCAAATGGCCTACTCCTGTACCTATTGTATATTGCCTGTTGTCTATTGTCTATTGAAAGCGGGGCCTGTGAATGCCGGTTGCGTTGACTCCAGTGTGATGTTGAGCAGGAGCTTGCTTGTTCTGTACAGATGTGGACGAGTGTGAGGTGTTCCAGTTGGAGGGAGTTACCCGACTCTGCATGCACACCTGCATCAACGTCCCTGGATCCTACCGCTGCACCTGCCCCCCAACCTACAGGCTGCTCAATGACGGCAGGAGCTGTGATGGTAAGCCCACACTTTTTACATTGGACTCTAGAGATACAGCGCGGTAACCAATCCTTCGGACTTTGAACTTTACACAAGGAAGTCTTTTGAGTAGGAGGGGGACCCAGAAAACCCCCATTTATATCAATGGGTCGATGGTTGAAACGGTCAAGAGCTTCAAATTCCTGGGCGTGCATATCTCTGAAGATCTTTCCTGGTCCGAGAACACTGTGCAATTATTAAGAAAGCTCATCAGCGCCTCTACTTCCTGAGAAGATTACGGAGAGTCGGATTGTCAAGGAGGACTCTCTCTAACTTCTACAGGTGCACAGTAGAGAGCATGCCGAGCAGTTGCATCGTGGCTTGGTTCGGCAACTTGAGCGCCCTGGAGAGGAAGAGACTACAAAAAGTAGTAGACACTGCCCAGTCCATCATCGGCTCTGACCTTCCTTCCATCGAGGGGATTTATCGCAGTAGCTGCCTCAAAAAGGCTGGCAGTATCATCAAAGACTCACACCATCCTGGCCACACACTCATCTCCCTGCTACCTTCAGGTAGAAGGTACAGGAGCCTGAAGACTGCAACGACCAGGTTCAGGAATAGCTACTTCCCCACAGCCATCAGGCTATTAAACCTGGCTCGGACAAAACTCTGATTATTAATAACCCATTATCTGCTATTTGCACTTTATCAGTTTATTTATCCATGTGTGTATATATTTATATTATGGTATATGGACAAACTGATCTGTTTTGTAGTCAATGCCTACTATGTTCTGTGTGCTGAAGCAAAGCAAGAATTTCATTGTCCTATACAGGGACACATGACAATAAACTCACTTGAACTTGAACTTGACTTGTAAAAGAACAGTCTTGCCAAGACTGTGGATAGAATAGTTTCTTTATTGTCATTGTAACATGAACCATGTACAACGAAATTTAAAATGTCAGCCAGTCAGTGTAGCATTCAAACATTTCTAAAAGCTAACGATACATACAAGGTAAAATATTAAAAGATAAACAACTAAATAAATATCACGAACAAAGCACGCATACACACCCAACCCTCCATCCTTCTGTCGATTTCACAGTGTACCAGTCCCTTAGTCTGTATCGCCCCTGCGTTCCTTGGCGGCTACATTTAGTGCTTTTATAGCAGTGGGGTAAAAACTGTTTTTTAGTCTATTTGTACTTGTCCTTAACCATGCACATTTGCTCTTGTCCTTCCAGATGTCGATGAGTGTGCAACATCGCAGCACAACTGCCCAACAGAGGCAACATGCATCAACACGGGTGGAGGATTTGAGTGCGTTAAACCGCAGTGTCCACTGCCTCACGAGAATGTCAGCTACGTTAAAACATCGCCATTGTGAGTCAGTGTGGCCATCGGCAGCCACACCTTGGGGCTTGTATGTGTGGGAAGGAACTGCACATGCTGGTTTACTTTGAAGACAGACACAAAATGCTGGGGTAACTCAGCGGGCCAGGCAGAGGTCGAGATCTTTCTTCAGACTTAGAGTCAGGGGAGAGGGAGTTAAGGAAGGGTAAGGTGTGAAAAAGAGAGATCAAAGGAGATGCAGATCAAGGAAGATATAGAAAAGATCATTGTTCGCTGATTGGGTATCAGAGGACTGATAATATTACATTGTATACCTGGTTGTCACCTCCCCCTACCTAGTGATCAATTCCCCTTTGATGTCTGTTTTTCACACCTTACCCTTCTTTATCTCTGTGTCTCCCTCTCCCTGGACTTTCAGCGTGAAGAAGGGTCTCGACCCAAAACATCACCCACTCCTCTCCAGCGCTGCTGCTTGGCCCGCTGAGTTACTCCAGCACTTTGTGTCTATCCTGCCTACAGTGTCTGTCTGGCAGCTCGAGGGCCTGAGCTAAAGGGAGTTTGGGCAGGTTAGAACTTTATTCTTTGGAGGGCGGGAGGATGAGGAGGGTGATCGTGTAAATATCAGATCATGACAGGAATAGATCGGGTAAACATACAGAGCCTCTTGCCCAGAGCAGGACAATCGAGAACCAGAGGTCATAGGTTTAAGGTGAAGGGGGTAAAGATTTAATAGCAACCTGAGGGGCAACTATTATACACAGAGGCTAGTGAGTGTATGGAACGAGTTGTCTGAGGAGGTGGTTGAGGCAGTTGTGTACTATCATTTAGACAGGTACATGGATAGGACAGGTTTAGAGGGATATGGGCCAAATGCAGGCAGGTGGGACTAGTGTAGCTGGGACATGTTGGTCGGCGTAGATGTTCTTGGACAGAAGGGCCTGTTTCCACTCTGTATAACTCTATGGCTCTTTGAGCTGGGCTACATCAGCTGGGCTGATCTTTCAATCACAGTCATTGTCATGGAAACAAGCCCTTCAGCCCACTGGGTCTGTGCCAGCCTTGAAAGAACATAGATTAACACAGGGGTAACTCAGCTTGTCAGGCAGCATCTCTGATGAACATAGACCAGTGATGTTTCAGGTCGGGATCCTTCTTCAGACTGAATCAACAGGTACCCACAACGTGTCAATCAAACATGATGCCAAGTTAAACTAATCTTCGCAGCCTGCACATGATTCATACTCCTGCATATCCATACGCCTATCTAAAAGCATGTTAAGTGCGTAAGTATTTCTATAGTGCTGCCTTTTCTTTTACTGAGGAACACCCATCAGCCTATTTGTACATAGCAAGCTCCTACAAACAGCAATGGGACACGATCAAATGTATTAAATGATCTGAGTAAGAAACAAATAACACCTAAGACCAATGTCTTTCCTGCGATTTTTTTTGAAACAGTGGGATAGGATCTTAATGCCCATTTAGTTTAGTTTAGTTTAGAGATACAGCGTGGAAACAGGCCCTTCGGCCCACCAAGTCCATGCCGACCAGCGATCACCCTGTTACACTAGCATTATCCAGCACACTAGGAACAATTTACAATTAACCTACAAAACTGGAGTGTGGGAGGAAACCGGAGCACCTGGAGAAAATCCACGTGGTCCCAGGGAGAGCGTGCTAACTCGGTAGAGACAGCATTCGTGGTGAGGATCTCAGCGGGTCAGGCAGCATCTATGGAGAACAAAGGTGATGTTTCTGATCAGTGTACTTCTTCAGACTGATTTGGTCAGGAATCCGTCTGGAAATGGGTTCCACCCTGAAACATCACCTATACATGGAGGACAGCGTGCAGGTACAGCAGGCAGTGACGAAAGTAAATGGCATGTTGGTCTTCATAACAAGAGGAGTTGAGTATAGGAGCAAAGAGGTCCTTCTGCAGTTGTACAGAGCCCAAGTGAGACCACACCTGGAGTATTGTGTGCAGTTTTGGTCCCCTAATTTGAGGAAGGACATTCTTGCTATTGAGGGAGTGCAGCGTAGGTTTACAAGGTTAATTCCCGGGATGGCGGGACTGTCATATGCTGAGAGAATGGAGCAGCTGGGCCTGTACACTCTGGAATTTAGAAGGATGAGAGGGGATCTTATTGAAACATATATGAGTGTTAAGGGTTTGGACACGTAAGAGGCAGGAAACATGTTCCCGATGTTGAGGGAGTCCAGAACCAGGGGTCACAGTTTAAGAATAAGGAGTAAGCCATTTAGAACGGAGACGAGGAAACACTTTTTCACACAGAGAGTTATGAGTCTGTGGAATTCTCTGCCTCAGAGGGCGGTGGAGGCCGGATCTCAGGATACTTTCAAGAGAGAGCTAGATAGGGCTCTTAAAGACAGCGGAGTCAGGGGATATGGGGAGAAGGCAGGAACGGGGTACTGATCGGGGATGATCAGCCATGATCACATTGAGTGGCGGTGCTGGCTCGAAGGGCTGAATGGCCTACTCCTGCACCTGTTGTCTATTATCTATTATCCGTGTTCTCCAAAGATGATGCCTGGCCTGCTGAGTTACTCCAGCAATTTGTGTCTTTTCTTTTTAAACCAGCGTATTCAGTTCCTTGTATCTAACAGGCACCATAAGCTCAGTGGGTCAGGCAGCATCTCTGGAGAAAAGGAATAGGTGATGTTTCGGGTCGAGACCCTTCTTCAGACTGAGAGTCAGGGGAGAGGGAAACAAGAGATACAGACGGTGATGTAGAGAGATATAGAACAAATGAATGAAAGATATGCAACAAATAGAATAGAATAGAATAGTTTCTTTATTGTCATTGTAACATGAACCATGTACAACAAAATTTAAAAATGTCAGCCAGTCAGTGCACCATTCAAACATTTCTAAAAGCTAACGATACATACAAGGTAAAATATTAAAAGATAAACAACTAAAATAAATATCACGAAATTAGCACGCATAAACACCCAACCCTCCATCCTTCTGTCAATTTCACAGTGTACCACAGTCCCTTAGTCTGTATCGCCCCTGCGTTCCTTGGCGGCTACATTTAGTGCTTTTATAGCAGTGGGGTAAAAACTGTTTTTTAGTCTGTTCGTCCTTGTTCTTGTAGATCTGTACCGTCTGCCTGACGGCAACAGTTCAAACAGGGAGTGTCCGGGGTGGGAAATGTCCTTTATGATACTCTGGGATTTTTTGGTGCAGCGGGAACTGTGTAAGTCCTCCAAGGTAAGGAGAGGGCAGCCGACAATCCTCTGGGCGTTGTCAATGGCCCTCTGGAGCGCTTTCCTCTGAGCCGCTATGCAGCTGGTGTACCACACGCATACACAGTATGTTAGTATGCTCTCAATGGAGCACCGATAAAAGGACAGCAGCAGTCTCTGAGTGATGTCACGATGATAAAGTCACGATGGTAAAGGAGACAGGTCATTTTTCTATTCATATATTTAGCGGTGGGCTAGATGAAAACCAGTTACAGACAATGAGACTCAACAAGATGACTTTGAAGCCGGTACGTCTTGGATGGGGGAGGGGTGGAGAGAGATGGGATGCAAGGGTTATTTGAAGTTAGGGAAATCAAACTCAAATCAAAATCAAACGCGGCCCAAACGAAATATGAGATGCTGTTCCTCCAATTTGGCGCTGGGCAATGGCTCTGACAATGGAGGAGGGTCGGGACAGAAAGGTATGTGTGGGAATGGGAGGGGAAATGAAAGAGTCGACTTGGATCAACGCAGCAACCCATGTTCTCCAGCGATGATGATGCCTGACCCGTGTTGTAACTCCAGCAACTTGATCGGGACACTGTTATCAGTAATTGTTGTTGCGGCTGGGGTATAGCTTGTGTTTCCCTTTGTTTTTCAGCCACTGTGAGCGCCACCCTTGCCCGATGAACAGCAAGTCATGCCATCACGCTGCAAAAACCATCTCCTTCCACTACCTCTCCATGCCCTCCAAGCTGAAGACCCCGGTCACCTTGTTCCGCATTGCCAGTGCTGCTGCCCCTGGCAGGCCCGGGGCGGACAGCCTGCGTTTCGGCATCGCCGGCGGCACCAACCGCGGCCAGTTCGTGGTGCAGCGGTCCGACCGGCAGACGGGCGAGCTCATCCTGGTCCAGCCGCTGCTGGGGCCGTGCACCGTGGAGGTGGACGTGGACATGTCCGAATACTACAACCGCACGTTCCAGGCCAAACACATGTCCAAGGTCACGCTCTTCGTCTCGGCCAACGGCTTCTGAGGAGATGCTCGGACACGTTGACTGTGGGCGGGAGGGAACCATTGGCCGTTATTGCGAGGTGACCAGGGTGAGATAGCTTCCCAGCCCTACATGCATGAGGAAGACGGCTTGCCGTGGTATACAAGTACTGTTGGTAGCGTGCAACACCTTGAGCTGCTGCTTCACCGTGGTGATGTGATGCGTTGCAGACTTATGCCCCTGTCCCACTTAGCAAACCTGAACAGAAACCTCTGGACACTTTGTGCCCCACCCAAGGTTTCCGTGCGGTTCCCGGAGGTTGCAGGTGGTTGCCGGAGGTTGCAGGTAGTGGAAGCAGGTAGGGAGACTGACAAAAACCTCCGGGAACCACACGGAAACCTTGGGCGGGGCGCAAAGTCTCCTGAGGTTTCCGTTCAGGTTTCCTAAGTGGGACAGGGGCATTAGAATGCTGGCAGCAAGTCTAACTGTGGCTTAAACCAACTCCTATGGGTCACACTGTGTACTGAATATTTCCCGATTGCTTTCATATTCCCACTGTATGCAAGTTACTGGTTTACATTCCATCGCTTGTTTGCTGTCCAACCCGCATTTAACATGGGTCTCCAGTTCCCCCATCCATCCTGTCCACCATCAATCCCATTAGACTTTACAGTAGACTTTAAGGATACAGCACTCGGCCCACCGAGTCCGCACCGACCAACGAACGATCACACACACACACGCACACGCACACACACACGCACACACACAAACACACACAAACACACACACACACACTAGGGACATAGAAACATAGAAACATAGAAATTAGGTGCAGGAGTAGGCCATTCGGCCCTTCGAGCCTGCACCGCCATTCAATATGATCATGGCTGATCATCCAACTCAGTATCCTGTACCTGCCTTCTCTCCATACCCCCTGATCCCCTTAGCCACAAGGGCCACATCTAACTCCCTCTTAAATATAGCCAATGAACTGGCCTCGACTACCCTCTGTGGCAGAGAGTTCCAGAGATTCACCACTCTCTGTGTGAAAAAAGTTCTTCTCTTCTCTTCTCGGACAATTTACAATTTACAGAAGACAAATTAACCTACAAACCTAAACGTCTTTGGAGTGTGGGAGGAAACCGGAGCACCCGGAGCAAACCCTCGCGGTCACGGGAGAGGACGTGCACACTCCGCACAGACAGCACCCATAGTCAAGGATGGAACCCGGGTCTCTGGCGCGGTGAGGCAGCGACTCTACCGCGGAACCACCCACGACTCGTGACTCTGTGTCCTCCCTTCTCGCTCCTTCGGTCCTGTCGGGGTTGTCCACACTTCGGGTGTGCCACTCTGCCGTTCTTGTTCAGCTCCTCCTTATGGGCTAACCGTTTTCCCATTCATCTCCAGCATATCTTTGGCTAATGCCAACCAGTTAACCATATACTGTAACCCTCTCCAACCCATCGACTGTTCACCATCCCTCTGCTCTTTGATGCACCACCCTTGTTTCCCAACCACACATTGTCCACCATCCAGCTTTCATTTCCAACCCCTACTCCTTTCACCACCCTCCATCGGGTCACCGCCGGCTATTCTCTGTTCAATGTTCATCCATTATTGGTGAAGGGGAAAAGATTTTAACAGGAATCCGAGGGGTAACCTTTTCACACAGAGGGTGGTGGGTGTATGGAACGAGCTGCCAGAGGAGGTAGTTGAGGCTGGGACTATCCCAACATTTAAGAAACAGTTAGACAGGACAGGTTTGGAGGGATATGGAACAAACACAGGCAGGTGGGATAGTGTAGCTGGGACATGTTGGCCGGCGTGGGCAAGCTGTGCCGAAGGGCCTGTTTCCACACTGTATCACTCTATGACTATTCACCACCCATCCTGAGGTTAGTATCCATCTCCTTTTCTGTCTAGGGCATCCTCCACTGCCAGAGTTAAGCCACAGGCAAACTGGAGGAACAGCACCTTGCATTCCGCTTGAGTAGCTCACACCCCAGCGGTATGAATATTGAACACTCCAATTTTAGGTACCCCCCCCCCCCCCCCCTCTTTATTTCCCCACTCGTTTTTCTGAGCCCCTCTATCCCAGCGCACACACGCAAATTGTTTCCCCTTACAGTTTACAATTGCAACGTTTAAGAAACAGTTGGGCAGGTACATGGATCGGACAGGTTTGGAGGGATATGGACCAAACACAGGCAGGTAGGACTAGTATAGGTGAGACATGTTGGCTGGTGTGGGCAATTGGGGCCAAAGGGCCTGTTTAACCATATAACCATATAACAATTACAGCACGGAAACAGGCCATCTCGGCCCTACAAGTCCGTGCCGAACAATTATTTTCCCCTAGTCCCATACACCTGCGCTCAGACCATAACCCTCCATTCCTTTCCCGTCCATATTCCTATCCAATTTATTTTTAAGTGATAAAATCGAACCTGCCTCCACCACTTCCACTGGAAGCTCATTCCACACAGCTACCACTCTCTGAGTAAAGAAGTTCCCCCTCATGTTACCCCTAAACTTCTGTCCTGTCCTCTTGTTTGAATCTTCCCTACTCTCAATGGGAAAAGCTTGTCCACGTCAACTCTGTCTATCCCTTTCATCATTTTAAAAACCTCTATCAAGTCCCCCCTTAACCTCTGCGCTCCAAAGAATAAAGAACTAACTTATTCAACCTTTCTCTGTAACTTAGTTGCTGAAACCCAGGCAACATTCTAGTACATCTCCTCTGTACTCTCTCTATTTTGTTGACATCCTTCCTATAATTAGGCGACCAAAATTGTACACCATACTCCAGAATTGGCCTCACCAATGCCTTGTACAATTTTAACATTACATCCCAACTTCTATATTCAATCTCTGATTTATAAAGGCCACACACCAAAAGCTTTCTTTACCACCCTATCTATATGAGATTCCACCTTCAGGGAACTATGCACGGTTTTATTCCCAGATCCCTTTGTTCAACTGCATTCTTCAATTCCCTACCATTTACCATGTACGTCCTATTTTGATTTGTTGAGCCAAGATGTAGCACACTCTATGACTATCCTAACCCACCCCCCCCCCCCCCCCCCCCCCCCCCCCCCCCCCCCGCTGAGTTACTCCAGTGCTTTTGGCCCACAGTCTATTCAAACCAGTGGTCACCCCGTACACTAACCTACACACACACACTAGAGACAGTTTTACAACTTCTAATTCTTCTTGCGTATGGCGTGTAACGTTGTAGGTCAACTTGTTCCATCTGATCTATTTGTTTGTGGACGTCGGGTTGATAGCATTAGTCGAAACAGGGTGGACCACGTGAAGGTTGCAACCTCCCACCCCATTTTACAACTTGCCAAAGCCAATTAACCGACAAACTTGCACGTCTTTGGAGTGTGGGAGGAAACCGGAGCACCCGGAGAAAACCCACGTGGTCACGGGGAGAACGTGCAAACTCTATACAGACAGCACCCCTAGTCAGGATGGAACCTGTGTCTCTGGTGGGATGAGGCAGCAACTCTACCGCTGTGCCACCGTGCCGCGCTTTTGTTAACCATCCAACGACTTTTGCCCGTCTATCCATCGCCAGTTCTCCATCCTTTTTCCATCCATCCCATATTTGCAATCCACAACTGGCCCACCATCCATGCCAGCTCCCATTCTTAGACAAGGAACTGCTGAGGGTCACGTTTATTGTCACAGGCACCAATTAAGATACAAGTGATATTTGAGTTCCCATACAACCAAACAAGTAAAAAGAAGACGACACACAATAGAGTTGAACATAAACATCCATCACAGTGGGACCAGCATTTCTCACCAAAGTCCAGTCAATCTCCCTCCTTTGTTCACCTGATGCGGGAATCTTGAGCACATTGATTGCAAAGTTGATGGAGCAACTCAGCGGGTCGGGCAGCATCTGGGAGGAGAATGGACGTGCAACGCTTCAGGTCGGGAACGTTCTTCGGACATCTGAGACCAGAGGGGTTCGCAACGGAGACGCTAAATGCTGGAGTAACTCAGTGGGACGGGCAGCGCATCTCTGGAGAGAAGGAATGGGTGACGCTTGGGGTCGAGGCTCTTCTTCAGAGTCTGAGGAAAGGTCCAGACTCAAAACGCTGCCTGTCCATTCCTCCCCCAGATGCTGCCTGACCCGTTCAGCTGCTCCAGCAACGTTGTGTGCTGTGTCTCACGTGGTACGTTCCTTGGCATCCATTTTCTGTTTTCCATCATCATACGATGCCCACGCTCCATCTACAGTTTTCCACAACATCCATTCTTTTCCGGCTCATCAAACCATGTCACCACTGGTCACGGTGGCGCAGCGGTAGAGTTGCTGCCTTACATCGAATGCAGCGCCGGAGACCCGGGATCCATCCCCATCACGGGCGCTGTCTGTACGGAGTTTATACGTTCTCCCCGTGGCCTTTCTCCGAGATCTTCGTGTTTCCTCCAAAGACATACATGTTTGTAGGTTCATTGGCTTGGTAAATGTAAAAACTGTCCCTAGTGTGTGTAGGATAGTGTTAATGTGCAGGGATCGCTGGTCGGCGCGGACCCGGAGGGCCCAAGAGCCTGTTTCAGCGCTGTATCTCTAAACTAAACTAAGCTAAACCTAATTCAAATCTAATTTACTATCAATCTTCTATTAGCTATCCCGACCACACTAATGCCCTTGTCCCACTTAGGAAACCTGAACGGAAACCTCTGGAGACTTTGCGCCCCACCCAAGGTTTCCGTGCGGTTCCCGGAGGTTGCAGGTGGTTGCCGGAGGTTGCAGGTAGTGGAAGCAGGTGGGGAGACTGACAAAAACCGCCGGGAACCCCACGGAAACCTTGGGTGGGGCGCAAAGTCTCCAGAGGTTTCCGTTCAGGTTTCCTAATTGGGACACAGGGGCATTAGTGTCCAACACCAGTGCACCATCTGGTGACTGTCATCCTGCATCATCCACTATGTACCACATATGCAGAGAGTATCATCATCTTCTTTTCCATACATCCACTGTTGACCATGAGTTTCCATTTGACTGCCCATAGCCTGTCCACCATCCATCCCCGGTTCAGTTTAGTTTAGTTTAGAGATGCAGCCCCTTGGCTTGCTGAGACTGTGCCGACCAATATACTCATATACTAGTCCCACCCTACACACAATTTACAATTCAGAGAAGCCAATTAACCCACAAACCTGCATGTCTTTGGAATGTGGGAGGAAACCGGAGCACCCGGAGAAAACCCACACGGTCACAGGGAGAACGTGCAAACTCCGTACAGACAGCGCCCATAGTCAGGATCAAAGTCGGGTCTCTGGTGCTGTAAGGCAGCAACTCTACCGCTGCCCCACGGTACCACCCTTTAATCTCCCCTTCACCTATTTAGATTCCATCCCAGTTCATCATCTATTAGAAACATAGAAATTAGGTGCAGGAGTAGGCCATTCGGCCCTTCGAGCCTGCACCGCCATTCAATATGATCATGGCTGATCATCCAACTCAGTATCCCGTACCTGCCTTCTCTCCATACCCCCTGATCCCCTTAGCCACAAGGGCCACATCTAACTCCCTCTTAAATATAGCCAATGAACTGGCCTCAACTACCCTCTGTGGCAGAGAGTTCCAGAGATTCACCACTCTCTGTGTGAAAAAAGTTCTTCTCATCTCGGTTTTAAAGGATTTCCCCTTTATCCTTAAGCTGTGACCCCTTGTCCTGGACTTCCCTAACATCGGGAACAATCTTCCTGCATCTAGCCTGTCCAACCCCTTAAGAATTTTGTAAGTTTCTATAAGATCCCCTCTCAATCTTCTAAATTCTAGAGAGTATAAACCAAGTCTATCCAGTCTTTCTTCATAAGACAGTCCTGACATCCCAGGAATCAGTCTGGTGAACCGTCTCTGCACTCCCTCTATGGCAATAATGTCCTTCCTCAGATTTGGAGACCAAAACTGTACACAATACTCCAGGTGTGGTCTCACCAAGACCCTGTACAACTGCAGTAGAACCTCTCTGCTCCTATACTCAAATCCTTTAGCAATGAAAGCTAACATACCATTCGCTTTCTTTACTGCCTGCTGCACCTGCATGCCTACCTTCAATGACTGGTGTACCATGACACCCAGGTCTCGCTGCATCTCCCCCTTTCCCAATCGGCCACCAATCGGCTATTTCCTCATTATTCTTCCTCCTTGGTTTGCGATCCATCCCGTTTATCATCAGTCCTCTCCTCGCCATTCATCTCCACATTATTATCCATTCCACATATAACATCCATCGATTTTGTTACTTTTCAACCTATGAATTGAATTGAATCGTATTAAAAGATACAGCATGGAAACAGGCCCTTTGGCCCATTGAGTCCAGGCTGACCATCAGTCATCCGTTTTCACTAGTTCTATGTTACTGCACTTCCTCATCCACTCCCCCCTATACACTGGTGGCAATCTACAGAGGCCAATTAACCTCCTAAACTGCCCGTTTTTGGAAAATGGCAGGAAACCCGAGCACCCGGAGGAAACCCACGAGGTCAGGATCGAACCTGGTGCTGTGAGGCAGCAGCTCTACCTGCTGTGCCACTATGCAGCCCCAAACTTAATTTACCATCAACATTGGTGTTATGGTTCCCATCCATCTCGAGTTTGCCATTTATTTCTCAGTTGCCTTTCATTGTCATTTAGCATCCCATCCCCCTATTCCACCCATCCTGAATTTATCACTGGTCGCCGGGTTAGTTATTTTTATGTTTTAGGTCCAGGGTGATGGTGACAAGGCCAACATTTACTGTCCTCCCTACTTGTCCTTGGAACAGTCGTGGTGACCTGCCACCGTGAATGTCTCAGCCATTTGGTTGCAGGCAGTGCCTCTTAGACCCAGTAGCAATCAAAGCATGATAGAGTCCTGGAGTCATGTAGCTTGGAAACAGGCCCTTCAGCCCAATTTTCCCATGCTGACCAAGATGCCCCACCCAAGTATCACGGTGGCGCAGCGGTAGAGTTGCTGCCTAATTTGCCTCGGTAAAATTATAAACCATCCCTAATGTTCGTAGGATGGTGCAAGTGTACGGGGTGATCGCTGGTCGGCGCGGACTTGGTGGCCCAAAGGGCCGGTTACCGTGCCGTATCTCTGAAGGTGAAAGCACGTGGAAAAACCCAGTGGGTCAGGCAGCATCTGCGGAAGGCAATGGAGAATGTTTCACCAGTCTTCACCTAAACCCTTCGTCCAGTGAAGGGGATCTGTCCCGAAATGTTGACAGCCTATTTTCCTCCGCAGATGCTGCCTGACCCGTTGATTTCCTCCGCTCGTTTCTTTTCCCTTGCTATTTCCAAAATATCGGCATGCCTTGTTTACTCTATAATAGGCATTTAGTAATTACAATGACGTATCATACAAAATATAATCCTGCACCTTAACAAGATAATCACAAGTTCTTAGTTTCAACGTAGAAGCAAAATTGAGCCTTTACCCTTTAGGAAATGGACTCACTTTTTAAGAACTGCTTAACAATACAGTATATAAAGGATTGATGCTTACTTTATTTTGAAGACCTGGTCGTGGAAATGTTATTAATGAGAACATGCTGAAAGCTTTAAAATTGTTTTTTTAAAGCAGATCTTTACTTCGGCCGAGGGCTTTGTTTACCCTGATGGTTTTTAATTAAAATATTTTGTATTCCTCCCGGTACCGCCTGTCATTCCTGGCTATCTGTAAAGCAAAGAGAGAAGATCACTTCATTTATTTTATGTTCACTAGACTCACCATGATCATAAGACATTGGAGCAGAATTAGGCCCTTTGCCCCATCGAGTCTGCTCTGTCATTCACCACTTTTTCTCGCTAATTCGCTAGGAATTTAGAAGATTGAGGGGGGATCTTATAGAAACGTACAAAATTCTTAAGGGGTTGGACAGGCTAGATGCAGGAAGATTGTTCCCGATGTTGGGGAAGTCCAGAACAAGGGGTCACAGTGTAAGTATAAGGGGGAAGTCTTTTAGGACCGTGATGAGAAAAACATTTTTTACGCAGAGAGTGGTGTATCTATGGAACTCTCTGCCACAGAAGGTAGTTGAGGCCACAGTTCATTGGCTATATTTAAGAGGGAGTTAGATGTGGCCCTTGGGGCTAAAGGGATCAGGGGGTATGGAGAGAAGGCAGGTACAGGATACTGAGTTGGATGATCAGCCATGATCATATTGAATGGTGGTGCAGGCTCGAAGGGCCGAATGTCCTACTCCTGCACCTATTTTCTATGTTTCTGTGTTTCTTCTCAACCCCGTTCTCCTGCCTTTGTCCCGTAATTTTTGACCCCCTAACTAAACAAGAACCTATCAATCTCCGCCTTTGAACATGTCCAATGACTTGGCCTCCACAGCCGTCTGGGGCAATTGTCCTACTGGTGTCCCTGATGACTGCTTTTATGAATGCCAAGACTGGGAATTTCGAGACACAAGGAACTGCAGATGCTCGTTTGCAAAAAGAGCCCAAATCTAATTTGTATTGTGTTTGTGTGCAGTTTTGTTCCCCTAATTTGAGGAAGTACATTCTTGCTATTGAGGGAGTGCAGCATGGGGTTACAAGGTTAATTCCCAGATGACGGGACTGTCATATGCTGACAGAATGACGTGGCTGGGCTTGTAGACTCTGGAGTTTAGATGGATGAGGTGATCTCATTGAAACATATAAGATTATTAAGGGCTTGGACACGCTAGAGGCAGGAAACATGTTCCCGATGTTGGGGGAGTCCAGAACCAGGGGCCACAGTTTAAGAATAAGGAGTAAGCCATTTAGAACGGAGATGAGGAAACACTTTTTCTCACAGAGAGTGGCGAGTCTGTGGAATTTTCTGCTTCAGAGGGCGGTGGAGGCAGGTTCTCTGGATGCTTTCAAGAGAGAGCTAGATAGGGCTCTTAAAGCTAGGGCTCTTAAAGTCAGGGGATATGGGGAGAAGGCAGGAATGATGGGGATAGGTGGATGTTGAGCAGTGTTGGCTTACTCCTGCACCAATTGTCTATTGTCTATTGTCTATTTAGCCAGGTACAAGATCTTTCACCCCCCATAATGTTTGATGTCCGTCACGGCAACTTCCATGATTTACTCCAGATTGTCATCATAATATTCTCAGATTTAACGAAGGGAATTGTGTCCATGGATCAGCAGTGACGTGGCAATTCTAAGGAAAAAGAGACACAGAGCGCTGGAGAAACACAGTCAGGCAGAATCTCTGGAGGACACGGACAGGTGACGTTTCGGGTCGGGATCTTTCTTCAGACCTTGTAGTAGGGGTGGAAAAATGTTGGAAGAGAGGTGGGGGCAGGACAAAGCCTGGCAAGCGATAGGAAGGAACTGGAGGTGCTGGTTTACACCAAAGATAGACACAAAATGCCAGAGTATCTCAACGGGACAGGCAGCATCTCTGTATAGAAGGAATGGGTGACGTTTTTGGGTTGGAAGGGACTCAATCTGAAACGTCACCCATTCCTTCTAATCCAGAGATGCCACCTGTCCCGCTGAGTTACTCCAGCATTTTGTGTCTATCCTGGTAAGTGATAGGTGGATACAGCTGAGGAAAGGGGGTTGGGGTTGAATGGCAAATGTTGGTCAGAGACCAAAGCTATGAGACAAGGAGATACTGTGAGAGGTGCGATATCTTCATACTGTATGGTGAACATTGAATTTTTCATTTTAGGTAACAAACCAACAAACACCACCCCGACCACTCTCTTCTCCCCTCTCTCTCACCTGGGTCCTATCTGGAACCCAACAATCCAGCCACCCACTCCCCAATCCCAGTCCTCTTCAACCCACGTGGCTTTACATTTCGCAACTCTCCTTTCCTTCTCTTCTTATCTCGCAGCCTTTCATCCTTTCATCTCTGGCCTTCATCTACCCATCCACCCATCAAGAATGGGCCTGACCCAAAACCCGGCCATTTTCTCCACAGATGCCGCCTGATCCGCTGAGTTACTCCAGCACTCTGTGTCTTTTTTTTTCCGTTGGAATCTCCACGTCACCGCTGATCCACGGGCACAATTCCCTTTGGTAAACCGGGAAATGTTATGGTGATAAACTGGAGTTAATCATGGAACTTGCCATGACGGACATGGAACGTTGTGGGGGGAAGAGGGCTAGGATATCTATCTTGTACCTGGCTAAATACAAATTCAAATCAGCCATGATCACTAATTGATGGTGCTGGCTTGAATGAAGGGCCCTATGGCCTACTCCTGCACCTTTTGCCTATTGTCTAAATTCAGGCAATGATTGTTAAGATTTACATTTTGGAATGACCAAGGAAGATGAATCTTTCTGACACCCAGGAGAAAAATATTCCAAAACCTTTTTACGTTGAACATTTCCATTCACTTGTTGGAAACTATTGGAAATGGGACGGTCATCGACGCTTAAGTCAAGGACGGAGCGTTAACGTCACGGCCCTGCTTCCACCAATCTTTCCACCACCACGTACAAGAAGCACAAGAGGCGACAAGACAGACACCATTGTGTGCAGATGCCGAGAAGTGTGTTCAGCTCCGGCTCAACAACTTCGAGTCTTGTGTGTGGGCTCGATAAGGAGATCAATGCTTATTTCAGCGACCATGGCAAATAATCCATAGAGGCAACAGACAAAATGTTTGTTTTTCAATCAGTGTTGATGTTCTTAGTTTAGTTTAGTTTAGTTTAGTTTAGTTTAGTTTAGTTTAGTGTGGAGACACCGTGTAAACATAGAAACATAGAAAATAGGTGCAGGAGTAGGCCATTCGGCCCTTTGAGCCTGCACCGCCATTCAATATGATCATGGCTGATCATCCAACTCAGTATCCTGTACCTGCCTTCTCTCCATACCCCCTGATCCCTTTAGCCACAAGGGCCGCATCTAACTCCCTCTTAAATATAGCATTGTTAAGATTTAGATTTTGGGGAAACAGGCTTTTCGGCCTATTGAGTTCAGTTCAGTTTAGTTTATTGCCACGTGTACCAAAGTACTGTGAAAAGCTTATGATTACACTACTCCAAAATAAAACTAAATAGAATCTTCCCACATATTTCTCCTATTTGTGATAAATGTCTGCATCGAGAGGCCAATTTAACACATACGTTTGCAAATTGTACAAAAATTAAACATTTCTGGACTGATATTTTTGAAATAATTTCTGAAGTTGTTAATACTAAATTGGATCCAGACTCTAATAATACTTGGAATATCAGACCAAAGTTTAACACTCACAACAAGCCAAAGAAATTTCCTCGACTACAGTATATAATAACCGGGAAAAATAATATTAACATTTTGGAAAGGCCCTATAACCCCCACAATTAAAATGTGGATTGTGGAAATGTCGGAGACCCTACATCTAGAAAGAATTAGACTTGTCTTAATGGACAAACAAGAACTTTTTGTTAAAATATGGGCTGCATTGATTAATTATCTGACGGGATAGATTGGCTCAGCACAAAAACCAACTGAAACTTGAACTCAGGAGTAGATGAAAAGTTATACTTTATAATCCACAAACCTATCTCCAATGACGTATTATAAGTAATTCTTCCACCTTTTCATTTTTTTTGATATTTGTAACTCTTTTTTCTCTCTTTCTCTCTTTTTCTATCTATTTTGTACAAGGCATTGGTGAGACAAAATCTGGAGTATGGTGTGCAATTTTGGACGCCCAATTATAGGAAGGATGTCAACAAAATAGAGAGAGTACAGAGGAGATTTACTAGAATGTTGCCTGGGTTTCAACAACTAAGTTACAGAGAAAGGTTGAATAAGTTAGGTATTTATTCTCTGGAGCGCAGAAGGTTAAGGGGGGACTTGATAGAGGTCTTTAAAATGATGAGAGGGATAGACAGAGCTGACGTGGACAAGCTTTTCCCTTTGAGAATAGGGAAGATTTAAACAAGAGGACATGACTTCAGAATGAAGGGACAGAAGTTTAGGGGTAACATGAGGGGGAACTTCTTTACTCAGAGAGTGGTAGCGGTGTGGAATGAACTTCCAGTGGAAGTGGTGGAGGCAGGTTCGTTGGTATCATTTAAAAATAAATTGGATAGGCATATGGATGAGAAGGGAATGGAGGGTTATGGTGTGAGTGCAGGCAGGTAGGACTAAGGGAAAATAATTGTTCGGCACGGACTTGTAGGGCCGAGATGGCCTGTTTCCATGCTGTAATTGTTATATGTTATATGGTTATATGGTTATATAAAAAAAACATTAGAAGCAGAAGTAATCGGCAATTGAAAATGTTAATAATGTATGGCTGATGTATATGAAAAGTTTTTTTTTACTATTATATGTAACTATACTTTATAATATATCTACTTCTAATAAAAATATTATTTAAAAAAATAAATAAATAAAAGCTTATGTTGCGTGCTAACCAGTCAGCAGAAAGATAATACATGATTACAAACGATATTTTTACAGTGTACAGATTCATATTAGTGCAAGATAAAGCCAGCAAGGACCGATCATGGACAGTCCGAGGATCATCAAAGAGGTAGATAGTAGTTCAGCACTGATCTCTGGTTGTGGCGCTCCACATCAAACAACTATCACGCAGACACTAGCCCTACTCTACACATTAGGGACAATTTACAATTTACAGAAACCAATTAACCTACAAACCTGTATGTCTTTGGAGTGTGAGAGGAAACCGGAGCACCCGGAGAAAACCCACACAATCACATGGAGAATAGAATAGAATAGAATATGTTTATTGTCATTGCACAAAACTGAGCAACGAAATTCCATTTGCTTCTCCTCCGTTAAAAGAAATACAACACGACACCAATGCACATATGTAGAGTTAATAGTAGAATATAAATACATTTTTAAAAGAGATTAAAAGAATTTAGCGGTATTCCTCGAAGTTACTTCTTGCTTCCCAGTGTTCACTATTGGAGTTAAGGTCTTTTATCGCACAATGGTAGAAACTATTTTTTAGTCTATCAGTACAAACTCAATACAGACAGCGCCCATAGAGTCAGGATGGAACCCGGGTCTCTGGCGCTGTGAGGCAGCAACTCTACCGCTGGCCCAACGTGCCGCCTCTGATTCTGTGAAGGTTGATATGTTGTCCAACTCTTGGCAAGGGTTTGGGATGGGGAAAGTTGGCAGCAGAGACCATTGGATGAAACCTCCTGCTATGTCCCCAACTAAAGCTGGCAGTCTAAGAGATATGCAGAGAAGAAACTTGTGTCGTCAATGTCCACCATCATCCAGATATTGGATGACTTTTTCAAAATATGGGGTGAGCCGCTGTTTTTTTGTGGCATGTAATGGAGGTTTTCCCAGGGATTCCCCTGTTCCATGGTTGTAACTGATCCCATCTCCAACCCTCGTGGCCAGCAACGGCAAATGTAAGCCGTTTCAAGTCTGATCAGGAGTGATCCAGGAATGCGTGATTGTCACAACACTGTTCAGCATCTTCATTGCGACATCATCAAGGACAACCTCCCCCCCCCAGGAATCGAAATTGGAGTCTGGGGATATGGAGAGAAAGGGAAAAGGGGAGATGCAGCGAGACCTGGGTGTCATGGTACACCAGTCATTGAAGGTAGGCATGCAGGTGCAGCAGGCAGTAAAGAAAGCGAATGGTATGTTAGCTTTCATTGCAAAAGGATTTGAGTATAGGAGCAGAGAGGTTCTACTGCAGTTGTACAGGGTCTTGGTGAGACCACACCTGGAGTATTGCGTACAGTTTTGGTCTCCAAATCTGAGGAAGGACATTATTGCCATAGAGGGAGTGCAGAGACGGTTCACCAGACTGATTCCTGGGATGTCAGGACTGTCTTATGAAGAAAGACTGGATAGACTTGGTTTATACTCTCTAGAATTTAGAAGATTGAGAGGGGATCTTATAGAAACTTACAAAATTCTTAAGGGGTTGGACAGGCTAGATGCAGGAAGATTGTTCCCGATGTTAGGGAAGTCCAGGACAAGGGGTCACAGCTTAAGGATAAAGGGGAAATCCTTTAAAACCGAGATGAGAAGAACTTTTTTCACGCAGAGAGTGGTGAATCTCTGGAACTCTCTGCCACAGTGGGTAGTTGAGGCCAGTTCATTGGCTATGTTTAAGAGGGAGTTAGATGTGGCCCTTGTGGCTAAGGGGATCAGGGGGTATGGAGAGAAGGCAGGTACGGGATACTGAGTTGGATGATCAGCCATGATCGTATTGAATGGCAGTGCAGGCTCGAAGGGCCGAATGGCCTACTCCTGCACCTAATTTCTATGTTTCTATGAGAAGGCAGGAACGGGGTACTGATTGGGGATGATCAGCCATGATCACATTGAATGGCGGTGCTGGCTCGAAGGGCCTACTCCTGCACCTATTGTCTGTGTTTCAGATACAGATTTACTTTTATTGTCACATGCACCAATTAAGGTACAGTGACAGTTGTGTTACCATACAGCCATACAGAGAACACAACACAATTAAAAAGAAAGATAGAACTTAATACAAACATCCATGCTTCATACTATTGAAATCGTCTACAGAACAGCCGGCAGACTTTTCAATCTTGCCCGTCTCAAGCCCAAAACGAAGACATTGATGAGCTCCCTCATTGAGTTCTAATACGCAGACGACAACTGTGTTGCAGCTCACTCAGAAAATCATCTGCAAAACATCCTGACTGCCTTCAACAGTGCATACACAAAAATTGGAGTTACCATCAACTCCAAGAAGATTGAGACAAGTTGGAAAAAAACGTCAGTTCAACTTGGTGAAACAGCCCTGGAAAATATGGATCATTTTCCATACCTTGGAAGTCACCTCTCCTCCAATGTTGACCTTGATGACGAGATCCAACATTGTCTTAAGTGTTTAAGAAGGAACTGCAGATGCGGGAAAATGGAAGGTACACAAAAAAGCTGGAGAAACTCAGCGGGTGCAGCAGCATCTATGGAGCGAAGGAAAAAGGCAACGTTTCGGGCCGAAACCCTTCTTCAGACTGATCGGGGGTGGGGGGGTGGGGGGAAGAAAGGAAAAAGGAGGAGGAGCCCGAAGGCTGGGGGATGGGAGAAGACAGCAGGAGGGCTGAGGAAGGGGAGGAGACAGCAAGGACTAACAAAATTGGGAGAATTCAATGTTCATGCCCCCAGGAGCATTGTCCTAACTGTGCTGCAACAGCTTTTGGACGTCTTTGAACGAGAGTCTTTCAAAATTTGTGACATCCGAACAGACACCAAAATGTTAGTGTACAAGGCAGTGGTGATTCTAACACTCCTGTATGCATCAGCAACCTGGACAACATACCAACACCATTTGAAAACACTTGAAAAGTTCCATCCATGATGTCTTCGAAGCAGCTTGAATATCAGCTGGGAAGACAGAAGAACCAACGTCAGCGTGCTGAATGAAGCAAAAACATCTAGCATCGAAGCCTTCTCCATCAAGAACCAACTAAGATGGGTCGGTCATGTTGTTCGGATGGAAGGCGAGCGTCTGCCAAAACAAACCTTCTACTCCCAGCTTAAAGAAGGCAAACAGACAAAAGAAGAGATTCAAAGACGCCTTAAAAGCCAGCATGAAGAAATGTGCAATCGACATCGACAATTGGGAAACCAATCCCAAGGACAGGAAACTCTGGCGAACCATCATCCCAGAAGGAACAGCGACCTTCGAAGCCGAGAGATGCGCAGAATTAGAAGAAAAGAGAAGAAAACGGAAAGAGAGGCAGCAACGACCAAAGGCCGATCTGCCGTCTGGAACTACCTGTCCTGAATGTCGAAGAACGTTCAAAGCCAGCATTGGACTCATAAGCCACCTGAGAGTCCATAAAAGCAACAGAATGTAGACCATCATCCTCGACCTCGAGCGATAGCCACGATGACTTCTTCTTCTTCTTGCGTATGGTGTACACAGCCTAAAGTTGTAGGACAACTTGTTCTATTTGATCTTATTTGCTTGTGAACGCCGGGTTGATTGCATTCGTCGAAACAGGGCGGACCACGAGATGGTTGCAGTCTCCCACCCTGCCATGATGACGAAAGGGAAGCAGTTGTTGATTCAGACAGGTGACTAAACTACTTGCAGTGTGGGACTGTATTCCTGGTCTCATTTGCTCCCACAATAGGCAAACCAGTCCGGCCTAATGCTTGGCTAAAGCATTTGGAACAATATGTGGAGGTGGTCAGACACTGCAGTTTTTAAAGTGGTTCCTTTACATAGAACAATGAGCAGCACAGTACAGGAGCAATGTATAATGGCACACAATGTCTGTGTGCTTCATGATGCCAAGATGATGTTATATCATCTGCCTGCATGTGATCCATACCCCTCCATTCCCGGCATATCTATGTGCCAATCTATAAGCCGCTTTCATCTCTGCCTCCACCACCTTCTCCAGCTGCTCGCCACTCTCTCATGAAAAAAACTTGCCCCGCACTTCACCTCTAAAATAAGTTCTAAGGTCCAAAGAGTACAGCAGTTTGGCTCATGATGTTTGAGTTGAACACGATGCCAAGTTAAACTGATCTCATCTGCCTGCATTGGATCCACATCCCACTATTTCCTGCACTTCCATGTGTCTATCTAAAAGCCTCTTAAATACCACGGTCGTATCTGCTTCCACCACCACCCCTGGCAGCACGTTCCAGCCCCCACCACCACCACCCTCTGTGTAAATAATCTGCTCAGCACACCTCCATAAACTTGGCTTCTCTTACCTTTGAGCTGTGCCCTCTGGTCTTTGACATTTGCACCCTGGGGAAAATACACTGACTGTATATGCTGTCTATGCCTCTATTAATTCCTATCAGGTCACCCCTCAACCTGGCTGCGTTCCAGGTTTGTCCAACTTTATGTTATAGCTAATGCCCCCTCATCTGTGCTCTCCTAATGGTTCAAAAGTTAAAGCTGTACCAACGCCAAGAGTTGAAGCAACATGATCTCATCTCTCCGAAGGTTTTTTTTTGTTCTCCTAATGAGCGCAGTATCTGCCAATCCACACGGACGGCTGCTTCCCACATTTGGAAAAACACTTGTCTCGACTTAAAAGCTGACAGCCGCTGGAAAGTAGAAGTGTGAGCAGAGAGAAAAAACAATGTGCTGGAGGAACTCAGCGGGTCAAGCAGCCTCTGTGGGGGAGGAAGGAATTATTGATGTTTCGGGTCAAGATGCTGCATCTGCTTGATCGGGCGATCATAAGATCATAAGTGATAGTGTAAATTGCACATTTCTAAGCTCCCCCCCCACCCCAGTCTAGTTTCAGTAAAACACTGAACCAAGCACTTGAAACAACTGATCTTTATTTGACCAAAAGCGCATTACAGATCAACTACCGTATCCATCCCACCGTGGGTTCGATTCTTGTATCTGCCTGTTCAAGCCCTCTAGGCCTCGCTCAGACAGAGACACTCCAGAAGTTCATGAAGTCCCAAGCGCTCTCCCACAAGATCGACCTCGTGGTAGCGGACTTTTATATGTCCCGGGACCTCAAGGGGCCGAACCACATGGGGGTGGTCTCTTAATAATCCAATTACAGATATCAATTAACCCCATACATATCAGACATTTCCCTAACCCAATGATACAACAGTTCAATACATTGTATTCAACACGGACTTCGTAAGGAAGCCAACTTAGAAACATTTACCCCGATTTACAGAAAACCCAGACAAAGCTCAACACCTCATCCAATCAACACTTGGGAAAGTCAAACTCTGCAACATCATATACAATTATTTACAAGGTGCATGTCTGGTTTGCAGCCATACAATCCATTCTATGCAATTTGCACCTAATTGACAGGGTTTACAGATATTCCCATTCTTTGCTTGTAAATTGTATCTAAGCTGTTACAAAATGTAAAATGGTCAGCTCGACATAGACTACAAGACCTACACCAAACCCAAACCAATTAGGAGCAGACGAGGGCATTCGATCCAATTTGTGATCCCAGCTACAAAGACAGCTGTGTACAGCAATTCGTTCTTCCCCCGCACAATTAAAGCATGGAATAATCTCCACCCAACTATAGTTACCCAACCAGATGCAACTACATTTAAAGTAGCTCTTTCTTCCCAATAACCCTTTCTGGCTTAAGCCCTCCCTTCACCACCTCCAGTTTAAATTCCATTTGGAATATTTTGGACGACCACGAAACCAAGAACCAACCAAGCTCCAGACACTGGCACCTCTTAGCAGCTTGTCCCAGCTCTGCAGAGAGCAACTCCAAATTACCCAAATCTCCCAGCAACCCTGAAACTTGACCCCATTTTGAAGTCCTAGCTGCTCCAATTTAAGCAGGATTAATATTCCTTCCTTTTATCATAACGATAACCCATCATTAATGATAACCAAAATGGCTGAATAATCAGCTAACCAGATATACATAAGTGTGCTTTATATTTCCCATCTATCAGTAACACAAGATGATGATGTTTCTTCTCAGAATCTTGTAAAGTGTCCCGAGATTTCATGGGCATAACTTCACAAGTTCTGTCTGAGCAGTCTTCACGTCCCGAGTTTTCGTGAGCGCGAATTCCCTCCATCCGTGTTACTGCCCAGTCTTCCATCACCTTCCACAGTTGAACCTAACACCTAGAAAATCCTAAGAAACAGGGACAGCCCGCACTCTCCCACGGCTGCAGGTCGGGTGGAGCGGAGGTGTGGGACAATGTTCATCCCTCCACAGTGATGTGACGGACGCGGGGGTCTGGACCAATCGCAGACAAGTCCCGCCCCCCCCGGCAACATCATGTCCATTATTGGACGTTTCTGTTGAGCGGCGCTCGGTCCGTTGGCCTGTAGGCGGCGCCGCCTTACGGGTAGGTGGCATTTCAGCAGAGCGGCCATTCAGTGAGTTTGCTTTTAGGCGTCCCGCCCTTTCGGTTAGTTTGCATTTAGGCGTCCCATCCTTTCAGTTTGTTGCCGTTTCGTCTTTGTACTCGTTCGGTTATTTGGCGTTTCGGCCTCTCTTCCATTCGGTTCTTTGTCGTCGACTTCTTTGCTTCGGCCTCTCGTCTGTCGGCGCCACGTCCGGGTACGCGGGCAAATATACATCGACTCTGCTATTCTCAATACAATTCAAGTTTCCCCCTACAGTTAACCAAGTCTTTCCTCCAGTACCTCTTCTTATTTATGTATGCACTCCTCACTGTGGTATCTCGTTACTATGTAGATTCTCTATTGTGTAAGCTTCGTTCTCTGTCTAAGGGTTCTTGCTTTTAATCTATTAGCTTCATTCATTGGTACTAGTTCTTAACTACTGAATAATTCCTTAGTCCGGTCTCTTAAAGGGATGTCCTGCCGCTTACAGTTCCTTTTTTGACCATTTCCGATTATAACTCCAAATCCAATTCCCATTTAAATTTTCAAGTTTAATTCCAATTTTAACCCTGTTTTTAATTCCACCTCATATTCCCTAAGTAATTCCATGTTACCAGATCTTCCCAAGTTCCTTCCTTCTTGTTGCCCTTTGAACAATCCTTTCCATCTTTGTCTGCCTTTCTGAGGATGAGCTAATAACAATGTCAGTGAATAATCAAATTACAATTATTCGTAAGTCAGAAGTCAGGAAGGAATTGTTGATGTTTCAGATCAAGATGCTGCATCTGCTGGATCGGGCGATCATAAGATCATAAGTGATAGTGTAAATTGCACATTTCTAAACTCCCCCCATCTAGTTTTAATAAAAACACTGAACCAAGCACTTGAACCAACTGATCTTTATTTTACCAAAAGCGCATTACAGATCAACTACCGTATCCATCCCACCGTGGGTTTGATTCTCGTATCTGCCTGTTCAAGCCCTCTAGGCCTCGCTCAGACAGAGACACTCAAAAAGTTCATGAAGTCCCAAGCACTCTCCCACAAGATCGACCTCGTGGACTTTTATATGTCCCGGGACCTCAAAGGGCCAAACCACATGGGGGTGGTCTCTTAATTACCCAATTACAGATATCGATTAACCCCAAACATATCAGACATTTCCCTAACCCATTGATACACCAGTTCAATACATTGTATTCAACACGGACTTAGTAAGAAAGCCAACTTAGAAACATTTACCCTGATTTACAGAAAACCCAGACAAAGCTCAACACCTCATCCAATCAACACTTTGCAAAGTCAAACTCTGCAACATTATTTACAACTATTTACTAGGTGTATGTCTGGTTTGCAGCCATCCAATCCATTCTATGCATTTTGCACCTAATTGACAGGGTTTGCAGATAATCCTATTCTTTGCTTGCAAATTGTATCTAAGCTCCAGACACTCTGGCACCCCTCCGCAGCTTGTTCCAGCTCTGAAGAGAGCAATCCAAATTGACCAAGTCTCCCAGCAACCCTGAAACTTTACCCCATTTTGAAGTCCTAGCTGCTCCAATTTAGCCAGGATTAACAATATTAGAACGAGGCCATTCGGCCCATCAATACTGCTCCCCCATTCAATCATGACTGATCTATCTCTCCCTCCTAACCCCATTCTCCTGTCGTCTCCCCATAACCTGACACCCGTACTAATCAAGAATCTATCTATCTCTGCCTATCTCTAACTAAGTTTAGTTTAGAGATACAGGGCAGAAACAGGCCCTTCGGCCCACCGGGTCCGTGCCGACCAGCGATCCCCACACATCAACACCATCCTACACCCACTAGGGACAATTTTTACATTCACCAAGCCAATGAACACACTAACCTGTACATCTTTGGAGTGTGGTAGAAAACCAAGGACCTCGGAGAAAACCCACGCAGGTCTCGGGGAGAACGTGCAAACTCCGTACAGACAGCACCCGTAGTCGGGATTGAACCCGGGTCTCCGGCGCTGCATTTCCTGTAAGGCAGCAACTCTACCGCTGCGCCACCATGGTCCATCTCTGCCTTAATTATATCCACCGACTTGGCCTCCACATCTGTGTCAGAGAATTCCACAGATTCACCACCCTCTGACTAAGGACATTTCTCCTCATCTCCTATCTAAAAGAACGTCCTTTAATTCTGAGGCTGTGACCTCTGGTCCTAGACTCTCCCATCAGTGGAAACATCCTCTCCACATCCACGCTATCCAGGCCTTTCACTATTCCGTACATTTCAATGAGGTCCCCCCTCATTCTTCTAAACTCCAATGAATACAGGCCCAGTGTTGATAAACGGAGGTGGGAGCAGGGGACACGAGAGGTAGGGGTTACCTGAATCTGGGGGAGCTGGAACACTTTACGCTGCCTCGGCAAGGCCAGCAATATAATCAAGGGCCAGTCTCACTCCAGTCACCCCCTCTTCTCCCCTCTCCCAGCAGGCAAGAGTTACAGAAGTGTGAAAACGCACACCTCCAGATTCAGAGACAGTTTCTTCCCAGCTGTTATCAGGCAACAGAACCATCCAAGGATGTTGCCAGGACTAGAGGGTGTGAACTATAGGGAGAGGTTGAGTAGGCTGGGTCTCTATTCCTTGGAGCGCAGGAGGATGAGGGGGAATCTTTTGCAGGTGTATAAAATCATGAGAGGAATAGATCGGGTAGACACACAGGGTCTCTTGCCCAGAGTAGGGGAATAAGGATCAGAGGACATAGTTTTAAGGTGAATGAGAAAAGATTTAATGGGAATCTGAGGGGTAACATTTCCACACAAAGGATGGTGGGTGTATGGAACAAGCTGCCAGAGGAGGCAGTTGAGGCTGGGACTATCCCAACACTTAAGAAACAGTTAGACAGGTGCATGGATATGGTAGGTTTGGAGGGATATGGACAAAAAGCAGGCAAATCAAGTCAAGTCAAGTCAAGTCAAGTTTATTTGTCACATACACATACGAGATGCGCAGTGAAATGAAAGTGGCAATGCTCGCGGAACAACAAAACAACCAAACAAATTATAAACACAATCATAACACACATATTATTTTACATAATAAATAATAGAAGGAAAAACGTTCTGTACAGTTAGTCCCTGGTGAGAAAGGCGTTTACAGTCCGAATTGCCTCTGGGAAGAAACTCCTTCTCAACCTCTCCATTCTCACTGCATGGCAACGGAGGCGTTTGCCTGACCGTAGCGGCTGGAACAGTCTGTTGCAGGGGTGGAAGGGGTCTCCCATGATTTCCGAACCAGATGGTAATGTTCCCGGACAAGATGCTTTCCACCGCCGCTGCGTAGAAGCACTGGAGGATCCTCGGAGACACTCTGAATTTCCTCAATTGCCTGAGGTGGTAAAGGCGCTGCCTTGCCTTACTCACCAGTGCTGAGGCGTGTGATGACCATGTCATATCCTCAGAGATGTGGACTCCCAGATATTTAAAACAGTTCACCCTATCCACAGGATCCCCATTTATACTCAATGGAGTGTACGTCCTCGGATGATGTGCCCTCCTAAAGTCCATGATCAGCTCCTTCGTTTTTTTGATGTTCAAGAGGAGGCTGTTCTCCTGGCACCAGAGTGCTAGACCAGCCACCTCCTCCCGGTAGGCCTTCTCGTCGTTGTCTGAGATCAGGCCCACCACCACAGTGTCATCAGCAAACTTAATTATTGAATTGGAGCTGAACCTAGCCACACAGTCATGTGTGTACAGGGAGTACAATAGGGGGCTGAGGACGCAACCCTGGGGCGATCCTGTGCTCAGGGTGAGGGACTTCGATGTATTCCCTCCCATCTTGACTACCTGGGGCCTGGCGGTGAGAAAGTCCAGGACCCAGGCACACAGGGAGGTGTTGAGCCCCAATTCCAGTAGCTTCCCGGCCAGTCTGGTGGGGACTATCGTGTTGAAGGCTGAACTGTAGTCTATGAACAGCATCCTCACGTAGCCCCCCTTCTGGCTGTCCAGATGGGAGAGAGCGGTGTGCAAGACCTGGGAGACCGCATCGTCCGTGGACCTGTTCGGACGGTATGCAAACTGCAACGGGTCCATGTTCCGAGGGAGGAAGGCGCAGATGTGATTCTTCACCAGCCTCTCAAAGCATTTCATGACTACCGAGGTAAGGGCCACAGGACGGTAGTCATTCAGACAGGCTGGGGAGGCATTTTTTGGTACCGGTACAATGATGGATTTTTTTTGAAGCAGGCAGGGACCACGGACTTGTCCAGGGAGAGGTTGAATAATGTAGTGAGCACTGGAGCTAGCTGCGTAGCACAGGACTTGAGTACTCGCCCCGAGATGCCATCGGGGCCTGCAGCTTTTCTTGTGTTCACCCGTGTCAGTGCCCTCCTCACGTCGTGCTCGGACAGCGAGAATGTGTGCATATTCCTCCCTTCAGCTTCTGTAGCCAGCCCGCTGTCGGTATTGTCGATAGTCGGCAGACCTGGAGTGGTGTTGCCCCTCTCGAAACGAGCGTAGAAGGAGTTCAGGTCGTCAGCTAGGGAGGTGCTGGCACATGCGGATGAGGGAGCGGTGCTTCGGTAGTTGGTTACAATCCGTAGCCACTGCCACAGGCTTCTGGTGTCCTGCTGCTCCATCTGTAACTCCATCTTGTCCCTGTACCTTCTCTTTGCGTCCTTCACCGCCCTTCGCATTCGGTAGGACTCTGCCTTGTAGACGTCCATGTTTCCTGATGCCAAGCCCGAGTTGTAGGCAGCGGTACGAGCATTCAAGGCCACACGGACAGACCTGTCTACCCAGGGTTTTGGTTCGGAAAGGTGCTTACCCTTACCGTGGGGACGATGTTGTCGGTTACTGTTGCGATGAAGTCCATGACTGCTTCCGCGAACTCACTGACGTCACTGGAACTTGCTTCGAACATATTCCAGTCGACATCACTCAGTGCATCCTGCAGCATGGCCTCTGACTGGTCGGACCACCGCTTTACGTCCCTCGTCTCTACCGCTTCCCGAACTATCCTCTGTTTATACTCCGGCAACAGGAAAATAGCAGCGTGGTCAGATTTTCCTAGGGGAGGGAGTGAAACGGCCTTGTAGCCTTTCCTGAACGGTGTGTAGCAGTGGTCCAAAGTTCTCTCCCCCCTGGTGGCACACGTGATGTGTTGGTAGAAGTTCGGCATGACCTTCTTGAGATTTGATTTATTAAAATCTCCAGCCACCACCATAGCCGCTTCCGGGTACTTGTTTTGATGTCGACATAGCACATCGTGTAGGGCCCATAGTGCCACGTCGGTGTCCGCCTGCGGTGGAATGTAGACGGCTGTGACGATCACTGAGCCACAATGGGACTAGTGTAGCTGGGACATGTTGGCTGGTGTAGGCTAGATGGGTCGAAGGGCCTGTTTCCACACTGTATCACTCTATGACTCGATCCTATCACTGACTAGAGAGTGGTCCAATTTGAGGTAGTCCTTGCTTTCTCCCTCCTTCCCCTGCCCTTCCCAGCTCCCCCACAAGCCTACTGTCTCCGCCTCTTCCTTTCTCTGTCCCGCCCCCACCCCCGACATTAGTCTAAAGAAGGGTCTCGACCCGAAACGTCGCCCATTTCTTCTCTCCATTGATGCTGCTTCACCCGCTGTGTTTCTCCAGCATTTTTGTCTGCCTTCGATTTTTCCTGCATCTGCCCTTCATTAGCCCTTCGAACTATCTTCAATTGGACTTACTGGACTTTGCACTAAACATTATTCCCTTTATACTGTATCTGTACACTATGGACAAGCTTGATTGTAATCATATATAGTCTTTCCGTTGACTGGACAGCACGCAACAAAAAATGCTTTTCACTGTACCTTGGTACGCAAGGCAATAAACTAAACTACACTTGTGTTCCCTTCTCTTCCTCCAATCCACCTCTTGTCCTCTTATTGTTGTACCCTTTCCCCATCACACATTTCCATCCACCTACGATCCACACATTCCGCCCATCATACACTCTCCCCACCTGGTTCCACCTGCCTTTCTCCTTAATGGTGGTCCCCATTGTGACCTTCCAGATGCCAGCTCTCTTTGCCTTCATCTCCCTGTCTATCTCCCTCCCAGCCGACTCCACTCTCACTTGGCTCCAAGCTCCTTGTGTTTCTTCTTGCCCTTGTCTGCCGACTTCCCTCCATCACCCACTCGCCTCAGGCTCCCAACTTGAACTTAAGGAGCTTGTCCTCATTTTAGTCCCACAACCCTGATATTTGGGCACCCGGTACAGAGGGGGGAAGGGAGAGAGGGAGGGAGGGGGGATATTCCTGTCAGTCTGCTCATGGGTACAAAAAAATGCTGGAGAAACTCAGCGGGTGCAGAAGCATCTATGGAGCGAAGGAGATAGGCAACGTTTCGGGCCGAACCCTTTCTTCAGACTGATAGGGGGGGGGGGGAGGCGGGGAGAAGAAAGGAAAAAGGAGGAGGAGGAGCCCGAGGGCTGAGGGAGGAAGGGGAGGAGACAGCAAGGGTTAACACAATTGGGAGAATTCAATGTTCATGCCCCCAGGATGCAGGCTCCCCAAGCGGAATATCAGGTGCGTTCCTCCAATTTCCGGTGTTGCTCACTCTGGCCGTGGAGGAGGCCCAGGGCAGAGAGGTCGGATACGGAGTGGGAGGGGGAGTTGAAGCGCTGAGCCAGCGGGAGGTCAGGTGGGCCTGGCCAAGATGGCCACTGGCGGGTCCAGGCAGCGGGCAGCCAACGGCCGCACCGGGGTCAGCTGCCTGCCCCTTTTCCGGGACCATGTGTCCCTGGAGAGGGAACATGCGGTGTCCACGAGGGCTTGAGGCCTTCCATGAACGCTGGTCGCCGCTGGAGGTCGAGTGTTTTGTTGATAATTTTGGGGTTATATTAATTTGACGATCGTTTGTTTGTAAAACTGTCAACATAGGCAGTCTTTGATTGTGCTAATTTGTATATTTATACTTGTATATTTAGATTTATTGTATATATATATATATTTTTTGGAATAAAAGTATTTTTATAATAAAAAATAAAATTAAATAAATAAACTCTAACCCCCCCCCCCCCCCCCCCCCCCCCCCCCACCGCCAACCTGACTCCTTCTACCCATCAGAGAAGTGTGAAGACACTCAGTCATTGAACATCTTATAGTATTTTATTAAAATACATGTGGAGACCATAGCATTAGCATCTGCCAGGTACTGCATCCTAGATCAAAACTGAATCTAGCTAACCGATGTCGCAGCGGCCTCTGCAGTCTGTCTGTCTTTTTTATTTTATTGTCCTGTAGAGTGTAAAGTTTGTGGTGGGTTTTTGACTGTTTATGTGTGGGGGGTGGGGGGGTGGGTGGGGGAAACTATCAGATCTCTTCCCCTGACCTTTTCCCGTCGGGACCGTTGACGTTTAGCACCCTGGAGCGGGTCTCCGTTGCCGCTCAGTCACGGAGCATGCGGGCATCTAGCACCGCGTGGAGCGGGCCTCCAACCGGAACTCCCTGGGGGCTCAAGTCACGCGGTCCCCGGTGGAGCTGCGGACGGCAACTTCTCCCGCCATCGTGGAGCTGGTCGGCGCGGCTTTAAGTGGAGCGTGGAGCGCCCGCCTGGCTCCGAATCGGGCTGCAGGGCCTTACATCGCCCGCGCGGCTTTGCTGCGTGGGACCCTTGTTAGCGCCCGCCGGGGGATGACTTTGACACTTCGGGGAGCTCGAGACAAGGTCACAGTGAGGAGGAGATTCACTTTGATGGATGTTTGGAGAAATTGTGTTGCTTGTGTCTTGGTTCTTTTCTTGGACTGGCACCGGCAACGGCGACTTCTCCCGCTCGAATATTGGGGGTTGAGACTGGGTGACCTGGCAGTAGACAGTCAGGGTGGGGGCCTTACTGGCTCACCCAATCGCCCGGCGCAGCTTTTAAATGGCTGCTGACCGCGGGCTTGCTAGCGCCCGCCAAGTTCGCTGATGACACAACAGGGGCTCCGACATGATGAATCGGCGCGTACAGGATGGAGGTGGAGCTGCTCACAGGTTGGGACCCGGAGCGGGGCACCTTATGCACTCGACGGAGCCGGTCAGCAGCATGAAGCTTAGGACTACATCTGTCTTTGACCTGTCCACGGGCTCTGGTCAAGAGAGCCCAGCAGGACTTTCCGAAGTTAGCGCCTCCCCACCACACATCTATGGACCGGGGGACTGTTGACACTTGCATCACTTCTTCGGGAGGCAAGGCGTACGAAGGCACCAATGATAGTGAAGACCGAGCAGGATTATTGGTGCTCCACTCCCCCTTCCTGGGACATAGATGACAAGCCATCTCCATTCAAAGACCCTTCCACCCATCGCATGACTTTTTCACCATCCTCCCACAGAGGTACAGGAGGAGGAGCTCCTCATTCACTAAGTGTTAAATGGATGTTTGTGTAGAGCCATTGTGCCGCTGCCGGTCGGAACGCCTGTGTGTTCTTGGTTCTGTTCATTGTAATTTAATTGCATTTAAACGAAAAATTGGACACTTTGAGAAACTCCTCTGATGCGTGAGGAAATGACAATCAAGATGACATCATTTACAATAAACAATCATACAAAATGTAAATTGTAATTATCACCAGATTGCAGAGTGAAAACCCGGCATGGATCATGGATCGGGTTGGCAATAGCACAACCAGGCGTGAATCAAATCAGCAATACTGATTGATCCACACTGCCCGTCCTGCTGAGTTACTCCAGCATTTTGTGTCTATCTTCGGTTTAAACCACCATCTGCAGTTCATTCCCACCGCAACCCTTCACCATTTCTAGGTACTGGCAGAAACAAAGAACTGCAGATGCAGGTTTATACCAAAGATAGATACAAAATGCTGGAGTAACTCAGTGGGCCAGGCAACATATCTGGAGTAAAAGGATTGGCGGCGTTTATGGGTCGGGACCTTTCTTCAGACTCTCTGGAGAAAAAGGATACGTAACGTTTCAGGTCAGGACCCTTCTCCCTGGAGAAACTGGGTGATGTTTCAGGTTGGGACCCTTGTGAACTTGGTTTATACTCTCTAGAATTTAGGAGATTGAGAGGGGATCTTATAGAAACTTACAAAATTCTTAAGGGGTTGGACAGGCTAGATGCAGGAAGATTGTTCCCGATGTTGGGGAAGTCCAGGACAAGGGGTCACAGCTTAAGGATAAGGGGGAAATCCTTTAGAACCGAGATGAGGAGAACTTTTTCACACAGAGAGTGGTGAATCTCTGGAACTCTCTGCCACAGAGGGTAGTTGAGGCCAGTTCATTGGCTATATTTAAGAGGGAGTTAGATGTGGCCCCTTGTGGCTAAGGGGATCAGAGGGTATGGAGAGAAGGCAGGTACGGGATACTGAGTTGGATGATCAGCCATGATCATATTGAATGGCGGTGCAGGCTTGAAGGGCCGAATGGCCTACTCCTGCACCTAATTTCTATGTTTCTATGTTTCTATGAATCGACCCGAGATGTCACCCATCGATTTTCTCCAGAGCTGCTGCCTGACCCGCTGAGTTGTTTCAGCACTTTGTGCCTATTTTTGATATCATCTACAATTCCCTGTCTCACCCCACCTCTCCTCCTCATTATACTGGCTGTCGTCTCTCTCCACAGGCAGAACCTGATGGCCGGGTTTCAAACTGAAACATAGACCATTGTGCTCCACCCACAGGTGCTGTCTGACCTGCTGACTCCAATAGATAGTTTCTTGCTCCAGATTCCAGTTTCTGCACATTCTTGTGTCTCCAAAAGTAAAAGTAGGAAGTGCTAGAACCCGGAGCATCCCGGAGAAAGTCCACGTGGTCACAGGGAAAGAATACAAACTCTGTATAGACAGCAACCGTAGTCAGGATTGAACCTGGGTCTCTGGCACTGCAAGGAAGCAACTCTACCAGCTCTGTGCAGGCAAGTAGGACAAGGGTGGCTGAGACAATGTTGGCCGGTGTGGGCGAGTTGGGCCTGACTCTACACTGTATCACTCTGTGACTATGAATCTATGAACCATACACGTCTGCACATCGATGGAGCTGTTGTGGAAAGGGTCAGCAGCGTGAAGTTCCTAGGACTACACCTGTCAGATGACCTGACGTCCACGACCAACACCACAGCTCTGGTCAAGAGAGCCCAGCAGCGACTACACCCTCTCCGAAGACTACGGAAAGCAGGTCTCCCCACTACACACCTACGAACTTTTTATAGGGGGACAATCGAGAGCACATTAACCTGCGGCATCACTTCCTGGTTCGGGAGCTGCAAGGCGTACGAACGGCACCAACTAGATAGGATTGTGAAGACCGCCAGCAGGATTATTGGTGCTCCACTCCCTTTCCTGCTGGACATATACAGGAAGAGATGTATCAGCAGAGCCATCTCCATCATCAAAGACCCCTACCACCCATCGCATCACATATTCTCCATCCTGCCATCTGGGAAGAGGTACAGGAGCATTAGCTGCAAAACCAGCAGGATGCTCCTCGGCTTCTTCCCGCAGGCTACAAGACTGATAAACAGACTTTGCCCCCTGCCAAAGTATCGCGCACCAACCATCAACCTGGACACACTGCAGCAGAGCCACTGTTGTGCCGCTGCCGATCGGAACGCCTGTTGAATGTTTAGTAGAGAGTTAAATTTGTTCATGATATATGTATTTTTATTTCTATTTATTTTTAATGCACACTGAATGGACACTGGTTGAGCAACGTTTTTTTGTTTCCTCTGGGTATGTGAATACTCAGGAAATGACAATAAAGATATACAATACAATCTACCGCTGTGCCACCTTGCCACACTCCACGCCCTGCCCATTCAAGTTCAGTATGGTTTATTGTCTCGTGTACCGGGCTACAGTGCAAAGTGTTTAGTTGCGTGCTGTCTAATCAGTGGAAAGACTTTTTTATTAAATTTCAAAATAGACTTCATTCAGGTAATAAATATATATGATACATGAACCGCGCAAAAAATTCATCCAACATTTTCGGAGGCTGTACAAATTATTCAATAGTCTACATACATTGCTCAAATTTCACGAATTTGTCCCCCGCCCATTACACTGCCATGGAATCCCTTCCCTTATTTTGAGGGGCGTCTCCACAACACCCTGCCCCCCATGTCCAGCAGCGGAAGAACCCTGGAGAGATTAAACATGATTACAATCGAGCCGTTCGCAGTGTACAGATATAGGATAAAGGGAATAACGTTTAGTGCAAGATAAAGTCCTGTGAAGTCTGATTAAGGATCGCGAGAGGGTCTCCAATGTAGATGGTAGCTCAGGACCGCTCTCTAACTGGCGACAGGACGGTTCAGTTGCCTGATAACAGCTGGGAAGAAACTGTTCCTGAATCTGGAGGTGTGCGTTGGTTTTCACACTTCTGTACCTCTTGCCTGATGGGAGAGGGGAGGAGAGGGAGTGACCGGGATGAGACTGGTCCTTGATTGTGCTGCTGGCCTTGCCGAGGCAACGTGAGGTGTAGATGGAGTGTTACTAAACAGTGCTCTCTTCATCCAGTAGCAGAATAGTTGAGATCACTGTGTTCTCAAATATTGATCTGTGCTCACCAAAGTTTCCAAGACAAAAGTAAAGCACCATCACATAGAAATTAAGTATTTATGATACCTGGCTGGATGCCTTTAAAATGTGGTTACTCTTCCTGCCTCCACCATCACCTCTGGCAGCTCATTACAGCCACCAACTAAAACTTTGTGTGAAAAATGTATCCCTTAGATCCTCATTACATCTCCTCCTTCTCACCTAAAGGACATTTGGACAAGTACAGGGGTCGGGGGAAACTTTTTTCCCAATCCCTTACCTTGCCGGTGATGCGATTATTTTCCAGATCGTATCTCCGGTCGCTCTGCAGCCTAACATCATGGAGCCGGCGTCCTCGCTCGAGACTCACTTTGAGCCCCACCGCGGGGCCGTGGACTTACCATCGGAGCCGATTCCCTTGCCTGCGGATTTCACCATCGAGGAGCTCGCTGTCTCGGGTAGAGACCGATGTCGGGAAGCTCCAAATGACGCAGAAGGTTCGGCCAGCCCCGACCCGGGGTCAGATCGCCCGGCGCGGGGGAGCTGAGATTCCCCCTCGATGCAAGGACCCAAACGCTGCCAGCTACGGGAGTCAAGATCATCACATCAACAGAAGGCTCGAGGCCCCTGACCGCGGGAGAACAAAGAAGGGAAGAGATTGAACTTTTTTTTGGCCTCCCATCACAGTGGGGAATGTGGAGGAGTCACTGTGGTGGATGTTTATGTTAAAATGTATTTTGTGTGTTCTGTTGCTTTTTATTAGTATGACTGTATGACAAATCAAATTCCTTGTGTGTTGCAAACCATACTTGGCTAATAAAGTATGATTATGATATGGATGAAAAATGTTTACAGTGCATTCAGAAAGTATTCTGACCCCTTCACTTTTGCCTTGTTTTGTTACGTTACAGCCTTATTTTAAAATGGATTAAAAATTTTTTTTTTTAATTATCAATCTACACACAATGCCCCATAATAAAAAGGTGAAAACAGGTGTTTAGAAATTTTTGCAAAGTAATTAAAAAGAAATAACTGAAATATCACATTTACACAAGTATTCAGACCCTTTACTAAGTAGCTTTGTTGAGGCACCTTTGGCAGCGATTACAGCTTCATGTTTTCTTGGGAATGACGCTACAAGCTTGGCACACCTGTATTTGGGTAATTTCTCCCATTCTTCTCTGCAGATCCTCTCAAGCTCTGTCAGGTTGGATGGGGAGCGTCGATGCACAGCTATTTGCAGGTCCCTCCAGAGATGTTCGATCGGGTTCAAGTCTGGGCTCAGGCTGGGCCACAAGGACATTCACAGACTTGTCATGAAGCCACGCCTGCGTTGTCTTGGCTGTGTGCTTAGGGTCATTGTCCTGTTAGAAGGTCAACCTCTGTCCCAGTCTGAGGACCTGGAGCAGGTTTTCATCAAGAATCTCTCAGTGTAATTTGCTTCGTTCATCTTTCCCTTGATCCTAACTAGTCTCCCAGTTCCTGCCGCAGAAAAACATCCCCACAGCACGATGCTGCCACCACCATGCTTCACCGTAGGTATGGTATTGGCCAGGTGATGAGCGGTGCCTGGATCCCTCCAGATGTGACGCCTGGCATTCAGGCCAAAGAATTCAATCTTGGTTTCATCAGACCAGAGAATCTTGTTTAGGTGCCTTTTGGCAAACTCCAAGTGGGCTGTCATGTGCCTTTTACTGAGGAGTGGCTTCTGTCTGGCCACTCTACCATAAAGGCCTGATTGGTGGAGTGCTGCTGATATAGTTGTCCTTCTGGAAGGTTCTCCCATCTCCACAGAGGAACTCTGGAGCTCTGTCAGAGTGACCATCGGGATCTTGGTCACCTCCCTGACCAAGGCCCTTCCCCCCCGATTGCTCAGTTTGGCCGGGCGGCCAGCTCTATGAAGAATCCTGGTGGTTCCAAAGTTCTTCCATTTAAGAATGACGGAGGCCATTGTGCTCTTTAGGACCTGCAATGCTGCAGAAATTGTTTTATACCCTTCCCCAGATCTGTGTCTCGACACAATCCTGTCTCGGAGGCCTACGGACAATTCCTTCGTCTTCATGGCTTGGTTTTTGCTCTGACATGCACTGTCAACTGTGGAACCTTATATAGACAGGGTGTGTGTCTTTCCAAATCATGTCCAATCAATTTAATTTACCACTGATGGACTCCAATCAAGGTGTAGAAACATCTCAAGGATAATCAATGGGCCTAAGCACAATTTTGAGTGTCATAGCAAAGGGTCTGAATACTTGTATTTCAGTTATGTATTTTTAATTACTTTGCAAACATTTCTAAACACTGTTTTCACTTTTTTATTCTGAGGCATTGTGTGTAGATTGATGATTAAAAAAATGGATTTAATCCATTTTAGAATAAGGCTGTAATGTAACAAAATGTGGAAAAAGTGAAGGGGTGTGAACTTCCTGAATGCACTGCATGGGCCAAATGCGGGCAGGTGGGACCTGTGTCGATATGTAGTTGGGCCAAAGGGCCTGTTTCGATGCTGATTGATTGAATGAGTATGGAACCTAGCTCTCTAGATCTAAACAGCCCTTCAATAGTAAACAGACACTGACTCATTATCTATGCCTCTGATACTTATATATACATCCTTCATGTCACCTCTCAGCCTTTCTCACTCGAGAAAAAACAAACCCTCCTTATCCGATCATCTCCAGTATCTCATGCCCTCCAATCCAGCCAACATCCTTGTGAATTCATGCAACCTCTCTAGCCAAATCCGATCTTCCCTGTAATATGGCAACCAGAACTGTGCACATTACTGCAAGTGTGACTGAGCCGATGTTTTGAACAACTGAAACATGATATCCCCGACTTTAGTGTTCAATGCCTCAATGAAGGCTGAAACAAAAGCAGAACATGCTGGGGATAGTTAGCAAGTTAAGTAAGCCTATGGAGTTACTGTTTCAGTGACCCTTCATCGGAATAATGTGACTATTGGCACCATTAAAGGCTTTATTTGTAGTCCCAATGGTCTATTCATTGGATGATACATGTTTGAAAAAATGCATTACAAGATTAATAAGTGTCTTTTTTTTTGTTCGGACACAGAATCATAAGATATTGAGGCCGTTTGGCCCATCGTCTCCATGCTGGCTCAATGAAAGCATACAGGTACAGCCGGCAGTGAAGTAAGCATGCAGGTACAGCAGGCAGTGAAGAAAACGAATGGCATGTTGGCCTTTATAACAAGAGGAGTCGAATATAGGAGTAAAGAGGTCCTTCTGCAGTTGTACAGGGCCCTAGTGAGACCACACCTGGAGTATTGTGTGCAGTTTTGGTCCCCTAATTTGAGGAAGGACATTCTTGCTATTGATGGAGTGCAGCGTAGGTTTACAAGGTTAATTCACGGGATGGCGGGACTGTCATATGCTGAGAGAATGGAGCAGATGTGCTTGTACACTCTGGAGTTTAGAAGAATGAGAGGGGATCTCATTGAAACATATAAGATTGTTAAGGGTTTGGACACACTAGAGGCAGGAAACATGTTCCCGATGTTGGGAGAGTCCAGAACCAGGGGCCACAGTTTAAGAATAAGGAGTAAGCCATTTAGAACAGAGACGAGGAAACACTTTTTCTCACAGAGAAACATAGAAATTAGGTGCAGGAGTAGGCCATTCGGCCCTTCGAGCCTGCACCGTGGTGAGTCTGGTGAGTCTGTGGAATTCTCTGCCTCAGAGGGCGGTGGAGGCCGGTTCTCTGGATGCTTTCAATAGAGAGCTGGATGGAGCAGTTAAAAATAGCGGAATCAGGGGAGAAGGCAGGAACGGGGTACTGATTGGGGATGATCAGTCATGATCACATTGAATGGCGGTGCTGGCTCGAAGGGCCGAATGGCCTACTCCTGCACCTATTGTCTATTGTCTATTGAAAGATCCATTTAATGAATCCCCTTCCAATTCAATGTTGTTTATTTCGTTCAAACCTTTGTTTGTTTGAATATCAATAAAGGCATTCTAATTCTAATTGTTCGCAGCCAAGATGTGCGATTTAAAATGCACTCACAATAAATGCTGGGAACAGTCAAATGTTCAGGCAACACTTGGCGAGAGAGTACTGGAACAAATGTTTTGGCAACATAATTTGCCAAAGCACAGAACGCCGGCACCTTTTTATCTACACAAAGACTGATCAAACCCAAAACATTCGCTCCATAGATGCTGCAGCACCCGCTGAGTTTCTCCAGCAATTTTGTGTACCACCAGACCCAAAACATTGCCCGTTTTCAATCCACAGATGCCGCTTGACCTGTTGGGCTTTTTCACTTTTGTGTTTCTTGGTTTCCTACATCTGCAACAAGGGTGGTGCAGCAGGAGAGTTGCTGCATTGCAGCGCCAGAGACCCAGGTTTGATCCTGATAGCAGGTGCTGTCTGTACGGAGTTTGCACGTTCTCCCTGTGACCATGTAGGTTTTCTCCGGGTGCTCCGCTTTCCTCCCACGCTCCAAAGGTGCGCAGGTTTTTAGGTTAATTGGCTGCAGTAAATTGTCCCTGGTGTGTAATCCCCCTGTCCCACTTAGGAAACCTGAACGGAAACCTCTGGAGACTTTGCGCCCCACCCAAGGTTTCCGTGGGGTTCCCGGAGGTTTTTGTCAGTCTCCCTACCTGCTTCCGCTACCTGCAACCTCCGGCAACCACCTGCAACCTCCCGGAACCACCTGCAACCTCCGGGAACTGCACGGAAACCTTGGTTGGGGCGCGAAGTCTCCAGAGGTTTCCGTTCAGGTCTCCTAAGTGGGACAGGGGCATAAGGATAGTGCTAGTGTACGGGGTGATCGCTGGCCGGCGTGGACTCGGTGGGCAAACGGCTTCTGCCCTGCATCCCAAAAATCTAAAAAATCTAAAATCTGCAGTTTTTGAGTTGATCTTCATATTATTTAGTAAAATTGGTTGCATGCACATGTTATCGAATGAAAACAACTGCACTATTTCAGCAGAATGGAGATTTGTATTTTAGAATCAAATCTCTGTAATTTTCAATCTTTCTTACTTCCATTCCCAATTATTAAAGAAGAGATATGGAATCCTTTCTTTTATACTTGCTAAATGTAGATTTCCCTGAGAGAGTAAGAAAGTTAATAGTTGTTCTGTTCCAACATGTAAAATGTCCTTCATATAATTATGAAAAGTGAGATTTAAACAAATATGAAGAACTGTACCAAATATTCTATTCGCTTGCCAAGTTTAGCTTCACCTCTAATTTATGTCACAATTGTTGAACAGTATAGCAGAGGAACAGGCCCATTTGGCCCATAATGTCCATGCCGATCGGATGCCAAGTCCATCTCATATCTATGTGTAGATAATTTCATAAACCCTTCACTCCCTGACCATAAGTCCCCTAAATGCCACATTCATATCTATGTCCATCCTTGGCAATGTGTTCCAGACATTCACAACGCTCAGTGTATAAAACAAACCTGTCCCCCACACATCTCCTTAAAACTTTGTCCCTCTCACTTTAAAGCTGAGCCTTTTAGTTCTTCATATTTCCACCTTGGGGAAAAAGGTGCCGACTGTCTACTCTATCGATGCCTCTCGTCATTTTGTATACTTTTATCAGGGCTCTCCTCAACCTCCAGCAATCCAGAGAAAACGATTCAAGTCTGTCCAAACTCTCCTTGTAGCTAATACCCAATAAACCAGGCATCATTCTGGTAAACTTCCTCTGCCCTCTCTCCGAAGTCTCCACACCTTTCCTGTAATGTGGCTCCAATATTATTGGAACTCCAAGTGCGGCCTAATCGAAGACCTATAAAGCTGCATCATGACTTCCTGATTCTTATACTTGACCAGTGAATGCAAGTTCACCATATGCCACCACTATCGACTTGTGTTGCCACTTTTAAGGGAGTTAAGGAGTTTAGTTTAGTTTTGAGATACAGCACGGAAACAGGCCCTTTGGCCACCAAGTCCACCCTGACCGGCGATCCCCGCACACTAAAGGGCCTGTCCCACCAGCATGCGATTGCATGCGTCTAGCGCGACCAAACGGAAGCCGAGTTCGCGCTAAGTACGCGCTAAGTTCGCGTTAAGTTCGCGTGTGACTCACCAATCAGCTGGGAAGGAGCCGGGCCGGGCCGACTGAATTTGGTCGTCGCACGGCGTCGGGCGGTGACTTCATCGTGCACCGACACGCCGGCGGTGACGTCATTGCGCAACGCCACGCGCTAGGCGTACGCCGTTAAGACGCTGCGTACGACGTCGAGACGCTGCTTACATGCCTGCCCCATGGTCTCTCTGTGCATCAATGTTAGACAGACTTGGATTGTTTCCTCTGAAATGCTGAAGGTCGAGGGGAGACCTGTACACAACATTATGAGAGGCACAAATAAGGAAGAGAGTCAGAAGCTGTGATCCCAGGGTGGAAGTATCAAAGACTAGAAGGGGTAGCTTTAAGGTGAGAGGGGTAACGTTTGAAGGAGATGTT